>NC_062573.1:65125000-65425000 GCF_022837055.1 Prionailurus viverrinus
TTTAAACATTAATGGTATTTTCTCTTAATTTTTTAGAGAATTTCCACGACTGTCAGTTAAATCTTATATTTTTCTTCCTATAGGTATGCACATTTCCTAATAGTTTTGTTTTTTGTTTTTTTTGCTTTTGGGCATGAGGCATTTTTATACTTTCTGATTACTAACTGTGGAGATCCAGGTAAGCTACTGGTTTTGACAAGTTGATACTGTAATTCTTACTAAATACTCTTAAGAGTACTAATGTTTTCCAATGGATTCTTTTGGATTTTGCAAACAGAATATATATATATATATATATATATATATATATATATATATATATAGTATTTATACAAATAAAATCTAGTGAAACATTTTGCTCTTTCCTTCCCAGTATTATACTCATTTCTTCTTATCCAATTTCTTATTCTTACCTAAAAGCTTCAGCTAGGCCATCCATTATAATTTGAGTAAGGGTAATGATAAGAAGCCTGTCTTGCTCCTGCTTTCAATGGTATACTCTATTTTACCAAACAATTTTGTATTTGCTTTAGGTTTCTGGTAGATACCATCTACCAAATTAGTGAAGTTTCTTTCTCTGACTAACCTAGAAGTTGTTTTGTTTTATATTAAATCACAAATAGATGTGGACTTTATATCATGTGGGTTTTTTTAGCACCATTGGAGTGAACCAGTGGTTTTTCCTCTTTTTAAGGTAGTAAAGTACATTAATAAGATTTCCTAGTGTTCAATCATTATTGCATTCCTGAGATTAATATTACTGGGTAATGATGAATTCAATTTGATACTATTTTACTTGGAGTTCTAGATTTATGTACATAAGGCAGTGTGGCAGAATGTGGTCATTTTGAGTGTGTGTGCAATCACTGTCCGTTTCAGTACCTCAACTATACATAGAAAGATAGTTGAGTTGGGATGATTTCCTTCTATTTATTTATAGTAGCGATTAGCTCGTTCTTAAGCATTTGAAGATTTAAAGCCCATAAAATAGTCCTGACCTTCTATCTATTGGGGAGCTGATTTTTTTATTACTTTGTCTATTTCTTCTAATTATTGTTCTCTTTAGGTTTACCAACACTTAAAAAAATTTTTTTTGGATGTTTATTTATTTTTGAAGGAGAGAGAAACAGAGCGTGAGGGGGGAGGGGCAGAGAGAGAGAGGGAGACACAGAATCCGAAGCAGGCTCCAGGCTCCGAGCTGTCAGCACAGAGCCCAACGCAGGGCTCGAACCCATAAACCACGAGATCATGACCTGGGCCGAAGTCGGAGGCTCCACCAACTGAGCCACCCAGGCATCCCAGCTTTACCAACACTTTTTAAAATATTATTAGTAATTTATATTTTACTAGAAAGGTAAGTAGACTGAATTTGTTATTTGAAGGTCAAAGACATTTTACTTTTATAATATTAAAAAATTTCCTCTGAATCTGTAGTTAAGTCTTCTCTCTTGTTTCTAAAGTATATTTGTATCTTTCTAAAAAAAATTTTTTAATGTTTATGTATTTTTGAGAAAGACAGAGCATGAGTGGCAGAGGGGCAGAGAGAGAGAGGGAGACAGAATCTGAAGCAGGCTCCAGGCTGTGAGCTGTCAGCACAGAGCCTGACGCAGGGCTTGAACTCACAAACTGTGAGATCATGAGCTAAGCCAAAGTTGGACACTTAACTGACTGAGCCACCCAGGCACCCCTAAAGTGTATGTGTATCTTATCTCTTTTTTCATGATCAGACCCACCAAAGGTTTTGCCTGCTTCATATATCACTTCAAAGAAGTAGCTTTAGGTTTTATAAAGTCAGTTGTTTTGTTTTTTCTGTCATTAATTTATTATCTCCACTCTTATACATTCTTGTTTCTTTTATTTCTTCTTTTCTCAATTACTGAGTTTTTAAATCCCTTCTTATTTTCTAATAAGCAAATTGAGGCTATAACATTTTCTCTAAGTGCTGGTTTAGCCACAGTCAGCAAGTGATGATGGTGGAACTTTCCTTTTTGTTTATTTATAAGTGATTAATAGTTCCTGTCTTACTTCTTCTTTGAACCAAGAGTTATTTAGAAGAATGTATCTTTTTTTTTTTTTGAAATAGGTAGATTAAGGCTAGAGGATTCTCCTTTCATTGCCACTATTTAATTTTATTGTATTTTGTTCAGAGACTATGAACTATGATTTCAGCTCTTTGGAATTTATGGATGTTTTCCCAGTAGACTAATACATGATCAAAATTGTAAATGTCCCATGGACGCTTGAAAATTGTATAAATTCTCTAGTTGATAATCATGAAGTTTACAAATACTGAAAATGTGGAGGGGTGCCTGGGTGGCTCAGCCAGTTAAGTGTCTGACTCTTGATTGTGGCTCAGGTCATGATCTCACAGCTCATGAGATGGAGCCCTGCATCAGGCTCCACACCCACAGAGCAGAGTCTGCTTGAGATTCTCTCTTTCCCTCTCTCTCTGCCCTTCCCCTGCTCATCTGCACTCTCTGTCTCAAAATAAATAAATAAACTTAAAAATAAATAAATAAAGGGGTGTCTGGGTGGCTTAGTTTGTTAAGCGTCCGACTTCAGCCCAGGTATTGATCTCTCAGTTCATGGGTTTGAGCCCCGCCTTGGGCTCTGTGCTAACTGCTCTGAGCCTGGAGCCTGCTTAGGATTCTGTGCTTCCTTCTCTCTCTGCCCCTCCCCCACTCATGCTCTGTCTCTCAAAAAGAAATAAATGTTGAAAAAAAAATTTTTAATTAAAAAAAATAAAAAATAAAATAAAATTCTGTCTCCAGAATTTATTCATTATTGAGAAAGTTGTAGTAAATTCTCCCACTATGATTGTGGATCATTCCCTTCTCTGTATTTTCACCACTTTTATTTCTTTCCTTTGCTTTATATTTCACAACTTTGTCTTGCACAGTTTCATGATTATTGCATATTCTTCTCAAATGCTTCTTTATTGTTTTTCTTGGGGAATGTCACATGTTTTAACAGCATTAAGTTGGAACTTTTTTTAATATATCCAGTTTAAAAGTGTTTTAAAGGGAGAATTTAAGCCATTTATGTTTAGTTTGACTACTTGTATGTCTGACTTATTTCTGGCCACTTATTTTCACGTTTTCTATTTATCATTCTTTCCCATCAGTCTCCTTTGTTCTCTGCCTTTAGTCAAATTAATCTAGTTATTCCTTTTTTCTTATTTATTTATTTATTTATTTATTTATTTATTTTTAAAGTTAATTTATTTATTTTTGAGAGAGAAAGAGAGTATGTGAGAGTAGGAGAGAGGCAGAGAAAGACCAGGAGAGAGAGAATCCCAAGCAGGCTCCACACCATAAGTGTTTGAAAAGATGTATTCTATTTTTTAAAATGTTTGAAAAGATGTATTCTATTCTTTTCCCATTTTTCTTAGGGATTGCCTTAACATTTTAATATTCACATATAAACATAGATATCTTATCAACATCTAGAAATCATCAGGATCTCAGGGGAGCCTGGGTGATTCAGTGGGTTAAGTGTTGACTTCAGCTCAGGTCATGATCTCGTGGTTCATAAGTTTGAGCCCCATGTCGGGCTCTGTGCTGACAGCTAGAGCCGGGAGCCCACTCTGGATTCTGGGTCTCCCTCTCTCTCTGTCCCTCCCCCACTCACCCTCTCTCTGTCTCTTGAAAATAAACATTAAAAAAAAATTAAAATAATCAGGATCTCTATTATCTTCCTGATCAAGGCAAGAATCTTAAGACCTCTTCAATTCTGGCCCCACCTTTGTGTCCTATTCTCTAATCCCTCTATTCTCACATCAACTACTTACAGGTTGGTATTTTAGTTGCACATTATTAACAACTGTTTCTTTATTTAATGTGTCAATAGTTCTTTAGACTCAGCTATAATTTTAATAGTTTTACACCCACATCGTTCTTGATGTTGTATTCACTTTGTTTCTCTTGCTTTATAGCAATATATTTTGAAGATTACTTTCAAAGTAATCTGTCGGTCATGTCCAAAAATATCTTTATTTTGTTCTTCACTGGAACACAAATTTGGTTGGGTATAAAATTTGAGGTGCAAAATTGTTTGCTTTCAGTAATGGAAAATCTTTAGTGTTTTTGCTGTTAGTCACTCTTTTGTGTGTTTTTTAGTGTGTGTGTGTGTTTAATGAGGAGAAAAATGTGCTAAATTCTCCTGTGTGGGTAAAAAAAATTTTTTTACCAAAGCTGATGTTTAATATATATAGGAACTGTCTTTTTTCTCTCTCAATTTAATTTTGCATGGGGCAAAGAAGTAAAGAAACTGAAATTGAAAATGGGATTCATTCTTAAAAACTCTTATGTAAAATGAGTTCCAAGTACCATCTGCTAAAATGAAGAGATTAACAATAGAAAGGGAACCATAAGAGCTTCATATGCTACTCTAATCACTTTCTAAAAGCCTTTGAACTATATTCACTCTAGAAGGGGTCTGATAAGGGTAGGTAAAAATCATTTTCTACAATAGTACTGTTGTTCAAATAATTAGCTATTGAAAATAGGTAATGCTACTAACAAAGGAACCAGAGCATACCAATATATTTGTATGTCTTTAAATTTTGCTCTAATGCACTATGTTGTTAATGCAATAATTTGCCACTAGAAATTGTCATGTTTATCATTTTAACAGAAAACTTGTTTTTAGAGAAACATCTATTGGTGAACAAAGAACTTTACCACAAACTTTGTTCTCAGTTATTCCAGTCAATGGAAAACTTAGTCACTGGAGTCACAAAACTCAATCCAAAATATACCATTGGCCACATAAGTTTCATGGGGTACTGTGAAGAAGGAAATAAGCTTTCTAATGACTACTTTTAGACACTGAAATCTGTAAAATGACAGAAAGCATTTTCTTCCTCCCTCTACTCTTCTTACCACAATCTCCTTCCGCTCAAGTTTGTCACTGGAAAAGGAGAGAATTAACTTCACAGAATCTTATTCATACCAAGAACAATTCATTGTTCATATTTCAAATCTTCTGCTGAATGCTCATGCCTTTTCAATCACCCACACCATTCCTCACCAGCACTGCCTCTTGAATGACTAACAGTGTCCAAAATCAAATGCACAAATTATAGCTACTAAAAGGTCACAAAGATTCAATTTTGACAAAATTTTATTAGACAAATTAATCAAGGAATGTTAATGTGAGTAGTTATCTCTGGCTATGAAAGGAGGGGTAGGAGGGGCAGTGAAATTAAGAGGACTCTTCAACTATCATTTGAATGTCTCTGTACTGTTTAAAGCCTTTATGATGACAATATAATCATACAGAATCATGTAATATAAAAAAAATTAGGCAAATATCTCAATAAAGGGGGGGGGGGCGGAGGAATGTTAACCATTAGAGATAACCTAGTCCCCAACCCCTCAATTGAGATAAAACTGGGATTAGAGAATGTAAGTGACATACTCCAGGTCACAAGTAACCCAGTTTATAACTCCAAACCTCAGCAAAGAGCTGCTCTAACAACAGGCATCCTCCCTTGAGAAAAGGAGATATGTCAGGGCTTCAGAGATCAGTTAACCCAGAAACCATATAGGAAAACCACATAGGCTCATGTACTGGAGGAAGTAAAGAAATATGCCAAAACCAGAGGATATGAGTGGAGGAAAGGTAAGGATTCAAGTCATAGAGTTATTCCAAAGATTTGGAATTTCGGCTATGGGAACCAGACAAGATATTATCATCAAACTGGACCAACAGGTTGCCTCCAACACCTCCAGAGACTGGATTTTCCTTTGTGAGTTTATTTAGTGGCTCAGTTTGTTATGAACCGTCGCAGGGGAGGGGTGGTAGCTGACAGTGAGTTGCTGCTTAGAATTCAAGAACTACATGTTGAATTCTAGTTTAAGGATCCTTGCGCTAGTCTATCATATGCCAAACACCAGTGGCGAGAATTGCACATCCTTACCTATGAGTGATGCAAAAGTACACATAAAAAGCTGTAAAACCCTTGGGTAAAAACAGCTAAAATCCTTCAACAGGAGCTAAAAGAAATCACTAGAGGTTATATTTTCTTATATTCCTATAACCCAGCAATATTATTTTCATGTGATTGGGACTGAGTCATAGACAATCTTTCAGTCTGTTATTTGGAGAAATCCAAAATGAGAGTGACTTTCCAGCGGACCCAAAAGAGGTGAAAAAATTTGAAGACGTGGGCACAAATGGTTCTTCTGGTAACTGTAATGATTTCTTTTCATGTACCCATACTCTCCTCAGATGAAAAAATAAACCAGTGTCTTCCAGGATGATATCAAAAAATACTACAAAATTATAAATACCAAAATACCAAATAAATGCCAAAGTTAAGTTTCACATTTACTGGAAGTCTAAACAAACTTCTTGATAATTAATCTCTAAAATGTATAAATCTGCCGCAGATATGTGCACATAAATTATAATAAAGAACGCTGCTATGCAATTTGACTCAAAGTGCTTTTTAGTAAAGTACATAATGATGCATGCTGAGGAGATGCAGGTATATTTAATTGGATATAATTAAAATAATGATGTGTGTTTAAAATAATGATATATTAAAAAAATTTTAAATGTAAGTGGCTGAAGAACCTGTAATAAAAAGCCAAAGTAGTAAGTACTTTTTGATTACCTGATTATTCACAGAGCTAATACCTTTCATTTAACAAGTAATGCCGTAATGCAGTAATAATGTCACACTGGAGGGGTTCAGGGAGCCCTGCTCACAATTTGGGCCTTCGATTCCCCCTCTGGAGAGTATGTTTCCAGGCCTCTCCTGAAGCCAACTTCTTTTATCAAAAAGAATTTTCTCCAAGATAGGTAAAATGTTGGTGAGACTGGGCAATGGGTACATGAGGTTTAATGTATTTTGTCCTCTTTACTTCTGTGTATGTTTGAAATATTCTTTTATCAATGAAAAAAAACCAGAAGTATCTCTCTATGTTTGGATATACATTCTGTAATGCTTGATAACTTTGCTTCTTCCCTATGCAAAGGACATGACTTATTAATGTTTGTGCATCCACTGATTCTACTGCATGAAATTCCCTTTAAAGTTCCACTAAAAATTCCCCTCTGGTAAGTGGACTAATAGCAGACAAATGTGTATTTCCAACACTTAGCCCTGCTTAGGTAAGGCCCCCTGGAAAGACTGCTTCTAATCTGGGCTATTTCCCACCATTCTGAGTTATTCTTTGTTCCCCTTCCTTGTCTTTCACCATTCTTCCTGCTTCAAGTTGAATCAATGAGTCACATCCGCCTCATCCATGCACCAGGATTTCTCAGATGAGCAGCCGAAGAGCTACCCCACTGCCCAGACATCTCATTATCTTCCATCGTCTGCTGCTCTGCTGTGACCTCAAACAGAGCTCAGTTCAACTCCCTGCAGAGCTGTATGGGCAATCAGTGTCCTTGAACCCCCAGCTCTATAATTCATCATCTTGGGAGAGGCAATATGGCTTGGTTGATTTTTTTTTATTTTATTCCTGCTTATATGACTAAGCTTCTGCACTCAACTAGGCTTCTGGTGCATGTATAACATTTTTAATGGATAAAAACCACATTATACAGGTTCTCTGTATTTCCTCCCTTACTTTTAATGCTTAATAATCAATATAACTTGTAACCATGTTTTCACTCGTTTGAAATAGATATCCTAGACTTTTGAAAAATCGCACTCAAAAACATGTCAATTTTTCTAGGAGTTGATAGTTCTAACAGCTTCATAACTGCATCTTAAAAGTGATCGTGAAGCAGGAGTATCTTTTTTTTGCAGAAATACACACAGGACATACAGAAAACACACATTGAAAATAAAGGTCAATAAACTTTTTGGCATTATTTTGTCTGCTAACAATTCCATCTCAACTTGAATGGACTATGATCCCAAGTTTTTGATTATTCAATGGTGATGATTCAGTTTCTAAATTGCACCCATCTCCTATTCCTGTTTTATTCTGTCCATCTTTTAATTACTTTGTTGCTCAATATCAGTGTCAGCCTTATAAAGAAAAGGTGAAGAAATAAAGGTAGAAAAAACACAAGCTAATCTAATGTACCCATTTTAGCATCTCCCCAATAAGATAGTTTAGAGGGAAACCTAAAACCATTGACCAAAATGAAATCTCTGGAGATTGAAGACCCATGCAATCACTCTCCTCCCCATGCTAAAAGCAATGAGGAAGCTGTTTTTATATCCCAACTTTAGCAAGATAATCATGGAATCCAATTCGCAAATACCATGACTGAAGTTTTATAAGATTTTCCAGCTAACATGGTTTATATAAACAACCACCCTGAGTATCCAGGACCAAGCTGGATGTCTAAAAGAAATCATAGTCTACATCCCATGAGAGTTATAGAGTGTTTTATATACTATGTCCCAAAGGACAGTTGAAAATTTAATTAATTAAAAAGTAAAAAATTTAAAAATAATTTTAAAAATAAAAATAAATTAAAAAAAGACAATTAAGTCTCCTCAGCAACTTTTAACATTGCGACATTAGTTTTCTTAACATTTCTCCCTGTTCCCTTTCATTTCCTTCTCGCTCACCCACTATCACTGACCCAGATCTCTACCACCAGATTATACATGGTAGAGGATGGGGAAACACATGGAGAACAACGAAGGGCGAGGAGGGATGAAAAGAGCCAACAGAAACTTTTACAAGGGCCAGGGTTTGCAGATAATGCTGTAAGCTAAACACAAGGCAGCCAAATTATTTATTTTGCAGTTAGTGGAATTTTCTTCTTCAATGTCAAGAGGCAGGAGCCAAACTTTAGAAAGTCACAGTTTTCCCAAGACTTAAAAGAAAGATAGCCTTAATTATGCACATATTCTTGGAATGCTTGTAGGTTCAAACTGATGTTCTTCCACTGGATGGGCTTAGAGGCCAAAATGCAATCAAGCTAAGAGCTTCTAGCTCCAGTTACAACTTTGTAAATGAGGTAAAGGCAGATTTAGGAATTATATCATCAAACTGCCATTACATTCTCTGTTATACATCTCTTCTATTGCCCCAACTTTGAGATTCCAAAGATGACTCCATATTCTTTGACGTGTTGTCATATAAGACTTTCCAAATCTGTGAAGGACAAAGAAAGGCATGCAGGGGTCAAAATATGTAAGGTGTTACATGCCATTGAAAGAAAGATGACTTTCCCTTCAGGGGGAGCTATAATATGACAGGATTTTAAGCAGGATAAGGATAAAACTAAATTTATTTTAGAAAGATAATTCCGAAGATGCCAATTTCTTCCAAAACAGTGTATACATTTAATAAATTTAATCAACACAGGACATTTCAATGAGGTTTTTTTTTTTAAAAAAACTTTTTTTTTTTAACGTTTATTTATTTTTGAGACAGAGAGAGACAGAGCATGAACGGGGGAGGGTCAGAGAGAGGGAGACACAGAATCCGAAACAGGCTCCAGACTCTGAGCTGTCAGCACAGAGCCCGACGCAGGGCTCGAACTCACGGACCACAAGATCATGACCTGGGCCGAAGTCGGCTGCTTAACCGACTGAGCCACCCAGGCACCCCCCAAAAAAACCTTTTTTTTAAATGATGCTAAATTTTATTTGGAAAATAAAATGTGGGAGAAAAAGTAAATCTCTGCCATACCAAATAAATAAATAAAATTTAAAAAGCAAATAAATAAAGAGCAAAGAGGAGGATTTGGCCTATCAAATATTAAAACCTAGTAGAAAGCTACTAGATTCAAAGCAACAGGGTATCTTTGTTAGCAGTTGTAGCCAGATTGATTGGGGAATAGAATAGACAGCCTGGATATAGACCAGAAGTTATGTAAGAATTTAGTATATGACAAAATGCTGGCATGTCAAATTATTGCAGAAAGGTTGAATTAAACTATAAATAATATTGAGAAAGCTGGCAAGCCATTTTAGGAGAAACAAAGGTCAGATCATTGCCTCAAACCTCATATCAAAAAATTTCTAATTAAAAACAATTATAAATTGTGAAACCACAAAAACATTAAAAGAAATTATATGTGGTCAAAAGTACTACTTCAAGTAAATTTTTCCTAAGAAAGTGAGACAAAGGGGCACCTGGGTAACTCAGTTGGTTAAGTATCCAACTCTTGATTTTGGCTCTGGTCATGAGTTCGAGCCCTGCATGGGGCTCTGCACTGACAGCATGGAGCCTGCTTGGGATTCTCTGTCTCCCTCTCTCTGCCCCTCCCCCACTTATGCTTGCTCTCTCAGATTAATAAACATCAAAAAAAAAAAAAGCGAGACAGAGATGTAAGTAAATATAGGAAGATGTTCAATATAAAATCATTCATAAAAGCAAAATAACCTGAGTGGCTCTCAAAAGGAAGTTATTTAGGTAAATTATACTACATCCATATAGTGAAATAATACAAAGACATCAAAAATGATGTAGATGTATATTAATTCATTTAGAAAAATACTGAAAACCTATTTTTAAACAAGGCAGATCCCCAAACAGAATTATATTATAATCTAATTTGTGTACATATGTGTATAATCATAGAAAAAATCTAGGGTACACTCTGGGATTTTATTTGGTGATAGGATTTGGCTATTTAACAATAAGAAATATTCCTTTTATAATGCAGATATAACATAAAAGAGCTTTCATTTTGGGGAAAAAAAAGAGACTCGGTCTGGCAGTAGTTTGAAATGGCGCTGGAGTAAAGAAGATTAATGATAAATTAGGAGGTGGCTGCAAAAGTCCAGGTGATAGTAGATGAGAACATAAAGAGACGCAAGGATGATGGAGCTGAGTCTGAGAAATATTTGAGTGGGAGAAGCAGCGGGACCTGGTGATCAGCTGGGCTTCTGTTACTGCGTTGCCATTTAGGATGCCTATGACTTTAAAAAGTAAATAAACAGATCATTAATAAAGGGGGAGGAATACCACTATATGGTAGGGTAGGTGGTAAACCAATAGATCTACCTTTAGGCAAAAATTTCAGGACATGATGGAGCTGTCCAGCAGGCAACTCAAAATAAGAGGCTGGGAATTGAGACATGGAGTTTATTGGTATGAAGGTATTGGTGAAAATCATAATCATGGTTTATTACCATCAAATCTTGGTAATTCTCCAGGTAAAATGATCACTAGGTCCGCACTGCTTCTAGAGCTCTTATCTTACTAGACTACATTTTCCAAATTACATGAGATTCTACTTCCTAAAATCCTAATCATCCAAACCTCCAATATCATTAGGACTCCCACTTTATCCCAGTCAGGATTAAGTAACTGCCAGACCCTGTTTTAAGTCTTCCAGTGGCTTTTCATTTCATTTAGAACAAGATCCAAACTCTTGGCCAGGATCTACCATCCCTATGTGATCTAGACTGATATGCTCCCTGATTAGCACTTCCCATCACTTCCCCCATTACTCACTGTGATCTTGTCATTCTGGACGTCTATCTGATCCTTGAACACACTGAGTTCTTTCGAATTTCAGGGCTCAGCACATACTCTCCCTTTTGCCAAGAAGGCTCTTCCTTGGCTTCTCTCATGCCTGGCTCCTTATCTTTCAGATCTAGTTTCAATGTCACCCCCTTTGAAAGGGGCATTCCCTAATCTCCATTTCTAAAGAACCACTCTCCCCTACATCCTGCCACTCTATCACATTACCACATCATATTTCCTTCACAGAACTTAACTCTGCTCAACATTATTTTGTTACTTGCTTATTGTCAATCTTTCTTTCCCGAGTATAAACTTTATAACAGAGACCATGTCAATCCAGCACCTATAACAGAGCCCAAGACACACCAGGCGTTTCAAACACTTGTGGAATCAAAAATGTGGAATGAATGAAGGATCTAAGGGTTTATAGTAAGTAACGTTAGATTTGCAATCAGAATGACCTTGGCTAAATCAGTCTCAATTTCCATATATCTAAAACATGGCCAAAAATGTTTACCCTGTCTGTGTAACAGGGTTTTCATGAGACTTCAGTTTTTTATTTATTTGTTCCTCAACAAATGTTACCCATGTACCTTCTATGTGTTAGGTAGTGTGTTAGTTGCTATGTTCACAGCTATGAATAAAGAGTTCAGTCCAGTGGCTGAGACAGCCAAGTTTAGAGGCAGCTATGAATAAACAGTAAAGCTATCAAAAAGACCAAGCATGGGGTGGCCTAACAGCACATAGGAGAGGTACCAAATACATCCTCAGGGAATCAGGGAAAGGTGAAGAGAAGTAGAAATATATCTGGCAAGGAGAAGGCTGGGGAAGTCTGTGGGAAGAGAAAGAGGAAATGGTTCAGACAGAGGGAACATGTGCAAAGGCCCAAAGGCAAACAAAGACAAGGTGTACTGATGAACCGCATGTCATTCAGGATGGCTGAGATTAGGAAGGGAGAGTGGTGGCAAAATTCAAAACTAGAGCTCTAAAGAGAATCAGGTCAGGGTGGGCCAATGTACCAGCATGGACAATTTGGAGAACTTTGGCAGGAAACAAAAGAGGCAGCGATGAAGGGGAAGGCTGAACAGGGCATTCCATAGATGAGTCTAGAAACAGGGAGAAATCCATCAGAGAGGGCTCTCAAAGTCATGTTAAGGAGCTGGACTCTATGCTTAGGGTGATGGGAACTACTAAAGAGCTTTAAGCTGGATAGTGACCATTCCAGCATGGAGATAAACTGGAGGGAGACAAAATAAGGACTCAGAGTTGTTCATTGAATCAAGAGGGAAGTTATGGACAGCGTGAATTAAAAGGACAACAGTGATGGATCCAGGAGACAAGTTCAAGAGATGCTTAATGAGATCAGTGAGATCTGATGTGACTGTTAAACCGTGTTTCTGGGGGGCATCATCATATTGAGGGATCCCACTGATAAATCTTTTATAATAGCAGTCATTTTGTAACTCATCAAAAAAGGTAAATATTAATGGCTAGGATTTCCTGAATATTAAACTCTTCTACTAATTGTTTCTTGAATTTTGGGTTCCTTTTTTGCTTATTTACAACTACCTGGCTCAAGAGAGAATTCTATGCTTAGTGATTGCTTGAGATTGGGTCTCTAGGAAGCAGACTCTAAGACAGAGTTTAGTGTGCAAGATGTTTATCAAGGAGTATTCTTGGATCAACACCTGTGGAAGGGAAGTGGAAGCAGAAATCAAGCGTAATTATGAGCCTAATGGCAACCTTGGACAACCTAGTCAGGACCTCTGGAGCTAAAATGGCCTGCTAGAGTTGCCCCATGCTGGATTGAAATGGCCAGGCTGTTATGCCCATCACAATCAGTTGCTGAAAATTGGCCACCCTGAGAAGCATGGAACCTTGGGCAAGGTAGTTTCCTGCAAATGAGGTAATCCCTGAAGGTTCTAAAAACTAAAGGCTATTCTGCAGACTGCTTTCCCAATAGATGGGTCAGTAAGTTCTTCATTGAAGAGGGATTGGAGCAGGTGCACCTCCATGTCACAAAGTGATTTTAAGTCCATTGACCCTGGGAGGACACCCTGACAGGCAGGAAATTGCCACCCTAAGAATATTTGAGAGCTTCTTCCCTTCCTACTTCCTTTAACACACATTTAATGAGCACATTTTTGTGTATGTCAGGCACAGTGTCAGGCATTGGATCAAAGGTGTACAATACAAAAATGGCCTTCGTGAAAATTCTAACGTAATAGGGGACATAGTTTTTAAAAGGAAAGATACTGTACAATTAAACAAAATACTTTCCCATTGAGATACAGAAAATGAAAGAAGTTGAAAAGGGTGGGCAACTGAGAGGAGTCTCATTCCACAGTGCCCAGAGAAAGTGCTTCCAGAGGCCACTCACATTCCTTGGCTTATGGCCCCTTCATCTTCATAACATTTTCTCTCTTCTCTGACCTCTGCTTCCATCCTTATACATTCTGATTCTGACTCTACTCCTCCTGCCCCCTTCATTTGAAGACTCTGGAATCACATCAGGCCCACATGGAGAATCTAGGATAATCTGCCCATTGCACAATCCTTAACCTAATTATATTTGCAAAGTCCCTTTTTCTATGTAATGTAACACATTCACAGGTTCTGGGGATTTGAGTGGGAACAGCCTTGTGTGTTGGGGGGGGGAGGACATTATTCAGTCTACCACACTCAATTTCCTCATTTAAAATGGGTATATTAATAAGACCACCTTACAAAGTTGTTGAGAAAATTAAGTTCATACCAAGTATGAAGAGCTCTGCCTGGCATAAAGGAAACCTTCAACAAATGTTAGCAGTGGGTTTTCCCTCCTGGACCTCCTTATCTATGCCCTCCTCTTTATCCCTAGTGTTTCTGTCTTGGTTTAGTCCCTAATCATTCAACTCTTTCCATATCATCTGTTGTCTTCAGTTTTGCCTTCTTAGACACATATCCCCAAACCTCACACTCCCCACCCTTCATACCACCACCAGAGTGGAACCACAGTGATAACATTTCATGAATTCACCCACTTAATAAGTATATATTGTCTACTGTAAGTCATGCACCTGCAATCATTAACTACATGGTTAATTCCCGTGACAGCTGGACATCCTCAGCCAGGTACTGAATCTTGTTTATCTCTTTACCCCAGCACCATACAGTTCCTGGACTACTGTAGGTGCTCAATAATGCCTACTGAATGAATTAATGGATGGACAAATCTAGTTATAACATTCTATGATTCTGTAAGGGTAGGAACTGTATTAAATTCTCATCAGAGGAACTTATTCTGATTATTTTTAAAGCAGTTTAGGTGCCGTAAAAATTCATGACTTGCTCAGTGCATTCCTCGGGAAGCATTTCTGTGCCTCTGCTCCTCCAGAAATCTCCTTAGCCAGAACTGTACAGAGATACTGGTACAGAAAGGGCAGCTGGGTAACCTGTCAAAGAGGCAGGCTTTAGAGTGGGCATCTCTTTGAGGCGTTTACAAGTGACCCTGTGATGTGGCTGCCATTTTGGTTAAGATATATTTTCTCTCTTTCAACTAATCTCATTTCCTCTCTAGCACAACCAAGGAAAAAAAAAAAAAAGAAGCAAGATACTGAGAAGGGCCCTTCTCTGTGCTCCCCATTCGAGTGCCTGCCAAACCAATTAATACCTCCTGAATGTTATCTCCCTGCTATGTTAATGTTATGTTAATAAATGCAATTAAGATAACATTCAGGAGGTGTTAATTGGTTTGGCAGATGTACATGAATAAGAAGCACAGATATTTTGCTTTCCCTATTTATGGAGGCAGGAAGTGACACAAAGTTGGACAAAAGGAAACTTAATTTGCCTCCCTCCAGTCTCTTTTGATACTACTTGGGCCTTTTCTGTTAAGTAATATATGAGATTCTTAAAAATGCTAATTTAGATGGTATTACAAAGATGAAGTGATTGTCAAATGTTGCAAAAACACTGAAATTATCTTTTGCCATAAGAATTAACTACATGGTATTTACTCCCTTTAAAATGCTATATATGCCATATATACTATATATACACACATACACATACTTGCTTTCAAATGTGCCCATAGCATATATGTAAATAAGCTCCATGCTAATTTATGAAGCAGATTGTTCCAGAAGACTAATTTCTAGACTATTCTTGATGTAATTAGTTAATATATTCCAGGGATTTAAGAACTAATGTCCTTTTACTGTAACTTACAATAAGATGGTAGCATTCACTTTTTGTTTTTAGAAACTGCATATATATTATACATAATTTATATAATAAAGTATATATTATATGTTTATTATATAAAGTATATATTTATAATAATATATAATTATATATTTTAAACATTTTAAATTATATATTTTAAATTATATATGCATAGATATATGTATATACACACACACACACACACCAGTGTACCTTACTTTGTAAAACAAAGGTTTTCTCTGAAATTTCTATTTATACAAATATATATTTGTATAGACTTGAAGCAAAGAAACGTTACATTGTATTGCCATCAAGGTCATTGTGTTTGTTTCTGGAACTTGGCATTTGCCAGGACATCACATGGCCTTTGGCAGGCTTGGTCTTCCCAGGGCCTTATTGGGACACACCTCTAATAGAAGCCTGGCTAAGTGCGGAGATCTGAGAGGATGTAAGAGCACAGACCCACTGAGGTTCCTTGGGCAAATTATCAGTGTCTATGCTGGGAACCAAATGGAGAGAACTAAACTGAAATGCTGGTCTTCAATTTGGACTACAAACACTTTGGAAGCCCTTGACCTCCATGCTAAGACACCATTTTCTGTAAAATACACCAACTCTTTAATAAGGGTTTTCCAGGGAGAAAAAAGGAGAAGGGAAGAAAAAGAGGAAGACGGGAAGGAGAAAGACTTCATTAAATTTTATATGTATTGCAAGACTGAAGTCCAATTCCAGAAGTGCTAAAATGTGTATCTCAAACTAAAGAATATTATGTATTTGCCTGGGAAAGAAAAATAACACATTAGATAGCTAGAATATAATAGCTACTGCTTTGTTTCAAGTGGTTATTCTGAGCCAGTATCTGTTGCATAATTCTGGAGAATTCGCCAATCCTTGAGAAATACGTTCGTATGTTTCTTTGCTGAACACCCATCTGCAGCCCTTAACTGTCCCTTTATTCCATTTCTCAATGTGAGTCCCCTGGATCTTACATATAGAATAATGGGACTATTCCTACCTCTCAATCTCTGAGTGTGGGTAATTTCTTAAACCATAAAGGGTTTTTGTTGCTCTTCAGTGACAATAGCTGTTAACTGAAGATTGTGAAAAAATATCCTTCTAATCTGTACGCATGTGTGTGCAAATGTGTCTGTAATATTTTCCAGTGAGATAGAATCACTGTGGTTCAGAGTTTTTAGGTTTTACAATCTTGGCTTCCCTCCAGGCTAAGGAGGTAGAGGAACACTCCCAAATGCAGTGACACTGACTCAGTGTTTTAGGGCAGTCCCCACTACAGCTCTTGGCTTTGATGGACTCTGGAGTGGAGCAAAGCCTTGACACAGAATCCATTGAGAAACCATTTCCAGATGATCCTGCTGTACCCTGGAGGGAAGTATTGCTCACAGTGGGCACCTCTTGCAACACTGCCCCAAGAGCTCAGGAGGTTGCCTGATCACGCAACAAATCCTTTCAAGGCAGTATACCATAGGCCAGGGATCAGCAAACATTCTCAGTTGAAAAAAAAAAAAAAGTAGGTTATACTCACTTTTAAATTATTTTTAGGTAAAATCTGCATTCACGTCGTGGCAAAGATAGCAAATAGCTTACATGAGTGTAACAGGCTGAATTGTGTGTCTCCCCCCGCCCCCGACCAAATTCATATGTTGGAACCCTAACCCCCAATGCTCAAAATGTAACTGTTTTTGGAGACAGGATCTTTAAAGAAGTCATTAAGCTAAAATGAGACCCTTGGAGTGGGCCCTAATACAATCTGGTATCCTTTTAAGAGGAAAAACACACAAAAGACACACCAGGGAAGAGCATGCACAGAGGAAAGACAATGTGAGGACACAGTAAGAGGGTGGCCCATATGCAAACCTCATGACATCTGGATCTTGGACCTCCAGGCTCCAGAAGCATGAGAAAAAAATTTCTGTTGCTTAAGCCACGCAGTCAGTGGTATTTTGTTATGGCAGCCCTAACAAACCAACACACCGAGTGACTGCTATTGGCTGCCCAAAGCACGATGTAAGAAAGGACTCTGGCATGGCCAACATGGGCTTGGGAGAGAGAGCAGTACTAAGCCATCCTTACTCCGTGGGGTGGAATTGAGAAGATTTGAATACCTTTGTGATACTCACATGTACACAGGAACAAACCCCAAAGTCTGTTAAGTAGAAAAATCTTGGTCTTATTCAAAGGTGTTTATACGTTCCACCTCAGTTAGAAATAGATGGAATGTATGTGTCTTTGTCAGTTGCCTTAACTTCCACAAAAGAATGTCCATCTTACTCCCAACCTTGCTAATTAGTAACCATGGCACTGCACTGAATTGAATCAACAACCCAGTACAGATGCTTTTCTGGTCAGAAGGAAAAGCCTGAAACTTAATTGATGTTCAATATTAGTAGGAAATCTATAAATATTTATGAATAAGTCAATCTCATTTGGTGATTTTCTAATTTATTTTTTATTTTTTGAGAACATCCATTTTCAGCTTCATTTCTCCCACCAAAGGACTTTGGAAAACCAGCATTTCTTCCCTAAAGAATTGAAACCAAAAGTCATAAGTTACGTATTTATGAAAGTCAGGCCTCTGCAAGATTTCAGTTGAGAGTGCTTGATTTTTTTTCACATTGATCTTCTAATACTTGTGTTCTAACTCTTGGGTCTTTTAAAAATTTTAAAATACACTTTTGGTTCTAACTCATCTTTGCCTCAAAATTGGATAATTGGGTTTTGGGGTTTTTAGTTTCTTTGCTTTCTCTAGTTTAACGTGTCCATAACAAGAGCCTTAATTTGGAAAATGTCCCAATGGGGTGCATTGTTTTCAATGTGCTCAGTGTTTTAGAGAGATTGTTGTGTTGGAAACACAATTAGACACTGATTGTCTGATGAACCCAGCCTCCCTTAGTAGTGAACAAGGAAGAGGTAAGGGGATGTGATTAGGCAATGTTAGGACTTCAGAAAAACTGTTACACCATTTAGTATAGACTTGACCAAGCGGTCTAGCCCCGTATCACCAACACAAGCAAACCCAATTTGGGCAGTTCAAGAAAATCCATTGCTATGTACTACATGTTTGTGTCCCTCTCCTCCCCTCACCCCCCACACACAATTCATATGTTGAAACCCTAATTCTTAATGTGATGGCATTCGGAGATGGGGCTTTTGGGAGATAATTAGGTCTTGAAGGTCTGAAACTTAATGTTCATTATTTGTAGGAAATGTATACATATTTCTTTATGAATAAGTGAATTTCATTTGATGATTTTCTAATTTATTTCTATTTTTTGAGAATATCCATTTTCAGCTTCATTTCTCCCTCCAAATGGAGCCCTCAAAATGGGATGAGTGCCCTAAGGGTCACAAGAGAGCTTGCTTTCTCACTCTCTCTGCCATGTGAGGATACTGAATCTGCTGGCACCTTGACCTTGGACTTTCCAGTCTCTAGGACTGTGGGAAATAAATTTCTGTTGTTTAATCCACCCAGTCTATGTATCTGGTTATAGCAGTGCAAAACAGACTAAGACATCCATCAAGTAAGCCACTTTACTTATACCTTTCACACAACTAAGTCTTCCCTAACTACAGACTTTAATTCTTCAGTGCTGTTCCTAGCCCATACTCTCAATAATCCCCTACGATTTAACCCTTCCAAAAGCACACACTCCATTACCTATCTACAGATTTTTCTAAAATAATTGGAAGTACCAGTGGGGTAGGGGCACAGAAGTTAGGTTCTCTCCTCCCAACTTAGTGCATCTGTGTGATTTTTAACCTGAAACCATATTGTTACTGTTTACATTTTTGTTTTTGATCTACATACAATAAAATTCAATCTTCTGATGTGCAATTCTAAGACTTTTGGCAAAAGCAGAGAGTCACAGAACCACCACCCTTATCAAGACACAAAACAGTTTCCATCACTCCCCTGCCCGAATTCCTTCAGGCTGCCTGTTTTTAGTCAAACATTCCACCACTGACCATGAAAAACCACTGTTTTGTTCTTCATCCTTGTAGCTTCAGCTTTATCCAGAATGACATATAAATAGAATCATATAGTTTGTGATTTTTAAAATTTGGCTTCTTTCATTCAGCAGAATGGCTTTGACATTCATCCAAGTTGTTGGATATATCAATTAGTTTATTCTTTTTATTGCTTAGTAGTATTCCATTGCATGGGTGTACCACAGTGATTCTCCATTCACTCATTAAAGGACATTTGGGGGCACCTGGGGGGCTCAGTCTGTTAAGCGTCTGACTCTTGATGTTGGCCCAGGTCACGATTTCACAGTTCATGAGATCGAGCCCTGAGTCAGGCTCCATGGTGACAACTCAGAGCCTGCTTGGGATTCTCTCTTTCCCTCTCCCTCTTCCCTTCCCCCACTCATGTGTGCTCTCTATCAAAATAAATAAATAAAATTAAAAGAAAAAAAAAAGAATTCTGTACCTAACTCAAGCCCACAAAGATTTTTTCCTAGGCTTTCTTCAAAACTTTTATAGATTTATGTTTTGCATTTACCTCTATTTACCCATTTTGAATTTGTTTTGTATAAAATGCAAAGTATAGGTCAAGGTTCATTTTTTATTTTTGCACATGGATGTCCAGTTGTTCAAGCCCAATTTTTTGAGGAGACTATCTTTTCTCCATGGAATTGCCTTTGTATCTTTTTCAACAATCAACTGATCATAATTTTGTGAGTCTATTTCTAAAGTCTCTATTCCATTCCATTGATCTGTGTGTCTATATTTTCATCAATATCTCATTTCCTTGATGACCACAGCATTATAGTAAGTCTTGATGTCAGGAAGTATCAGTCTTCCAATTTTCATTTTCAAAATTTTATGGGACATTTTACTTTGCCTTTCATATAAATCTTAAACTCAGTTTGCCAATACAGACAAACACACCAGCTGGGAATTTTATTGGAATTAAATCAGATATATAGATCAAATTAGGAAGAATTGACATCTTAACTATATTGAATCTTCCAATCCATGAACATGGTGTTCTCTTTATTTATTTCATCAATGTTTCAGAGTTTTAAGCATACAGGTCCTGGTAAATATACCTAAATATACCTAATATAAATATACCTATTTATTTGTTTATTTGTTTGTTTGTTGTAAATGGTACTAATATTCAATTTTGGTTTCTAATAGTTTACTGTTATTATATAGGAATACAACTGCTTTTTATACTTTAATTTTATAGCTTGAGACCTTACCAAACTCACTTTTAAGTTCTAGGAGCATTTTTGCGGATTCTTAAGGTCTTCTACTTAGGCAATAATGTCACCTGGAAAGTTTTACTTTCCAACCTGAATGCTTTTTATTTCATTTTCTTGCCTTACTAAACGGACTAGGACTTCCATTATGAACACTGAATAGGAGTAGTAGAGCCAACACCTTGATTTGTCCATTGTCTTAGGGGAAAATATTCAGTCTTTCATCATTAAGGATGATATTAATTACAGGTGTTTATAGATGTCCTTAATCATGTAAAAGAAGTTTCCTTCTATTCCTAGAGTACGGACAATTTTATCATAAATAAATGCTGAATTTTATAAAATATTTTCTTTAATTATTGAAATGATTAATTGGTTTTTCTTCTTTTGTCTGTTAATGTAGTAAATTACATTGATACATTGAATCTTCTTTTATAAATGTTTATTTCTGAGAGCAAGAGAGAGAGAGAGCGCACATACATGAGCAGGGGAGGGGTAGAGAGACAGAGGGGGACAGAGGATCTGAAGTGGGCTCTGTAGTGACAGCACAGAGCCCAATGCGGGACTCAAACTCATGAATTGTGAGATCATGACCTGAGCTGAAGTTGGACGCTTAACTGACTGAGCTAGCCAGGCACCCTGATGCATTGAATCTTAAAACAAGCTTGAGCCTCCAAGATAAACTCTATTTGGCTGTGATGTGTTATATTTTTATATATTATTGGATTTAGTTTGTTAATATTTTGTTGATTCTTGTTGGTACCTATGTTATAAGGGTCTATAGGTTTCTTGCACTATATTTGTTCTAGCAGCAGGTAATACTGACTTCATAAAATGGGTTAAGAAATGTTCTCTCCTCTTCCACTTTCTAGAAGAGATTGTGTAGAATTAGCATAATTTCTTCCCTAAATGTTTGGTAGAATCACCAGTTAAATAGCTAAGGCCCAGAGTTTTCTTTTTGAGAAGGTTTGTAACTACAAATTAAATTTCTTTCATAGAAGTAGAACTATTCAAGTGATTTATTTCTTAAGTTTTGTAGTTTGTGTTTTTAAGGAACTAGTACATTTTGTCTAAGTTGTCATGTTTAAGAACACAGTGTTGTTCTAGCATTCCTTTATTGTACTTTCAGTGTCTATAGGGTTTGTAGTGATATTCTCTCCTTCATTCCTGATGTTGGTAGTTTGGTCATCTCTCTCCTTCTTTTTCTTGGTCAGTCTGGCCAGTTGTTTATTACTTCTTAAAAAATCTTTTCAAATAACTAGATTTTAATTTCATTAATTTTCTCTAATGTTTGTTTTCAATTTCATTGATTTCTGTTTTAGCTTTAAAATTTTCTTTTTTCTCATAGCTTTGAGTTTAGTTTATCTTTTTTCATTTTCTTAAAATGAAAGATTACCAATTTGAGACCTTTCTTCTTTTCTAATGTAAGCATTTTAGTGCTATAAATTTTCCTCTAAGCACTGTTTTAATGAATTCCACAGACTTTAATATGTTGTATTATTTTCATTCAGTTCAAAATATTTTATAATTTCTTAGGAAATTTCTTTGACCTTTGAATTATTTAAAACTATATTTTTAATTTCTAAATATCTGGGAGTTTTCCAGATATCTTTCTATTACTATAGTTTAATTCTGTTATTATAAAAAAATACTTTGTACTACATCAATTCTTTTAGGTTTGTTAAGGTTTGATTTATGGCCCAAAATATGGTATATCTTGGTGGATGTTCCATGTGATGACGAAAAGTATGTGTATTCTGCTGCTGTTGCGTGGACAAGTATATAAACGTCAACTAGCTGTTGGTGTTGTTCAGATCTTCCACATACTTGCTGGTTTTCTGTCTACTTATTCTCTGAATTACCTAGAATGAGGTTTCAAGGTCTCTAAGTACAATGGATTTGAATATTTCTCCCCTTAATTTTATTAGTTTTTATCATGTATTTTGAAGAAGTTTTTAGATGCATACACATTTAGGACTGTCATCTTCTCTTTTTGGTGAATTGATGCTTTTTATCAGTATGTAATGTCACTGGTATTTTTCCTTGTTCTTAAATCTATGTCTGGTATTAATAAAGCCACTACCACTTTCTCTCTTTTTTTTTTTTTTTAAGAGCGAGAGAGCCAGAGAGAGAGCACGCGAGCAGAGGAGAGAGGCAGAGAGGGTAGAGAGAATCTCAAGCAGCCTCCACGGTCACTGCAGAGCCCAATGTGGGACTCAATCTTACGACCCTGGGATCATAACCTGAGCAGGAATCAAGAGTCAGATGCTCAGCCAACTGAGCCACCGAGGCGCCCCTCACTTTCTTATTAGTATTTATATTGTATATCTGTTTACATCACTTTGTTTTTAACCTGTCTATATTATTATATTTAAAGTGGGTTTTTTAAAGTTTATTTATTCATTTTTAGGGGGGGCAGAGAAAGAGGGATAGAGAGAGAGAAAATACCAAGCAGATTCCATGCTGTCAGCACACAGCCTGATGTGGGGTTCGAATGCACAGACCTTGAGATCATGACCTGAGCCAAAACCAAGAGTTGGATGCTTAACTGATTGGGCCACCCAGAAACCCCAAAGTGAGTTTCTTGCAGATATCTATCTTGGGTTCTGTATTTTTTTAACCGTGTCTTTAATGTGTTTAGAGGATTTGCATTTAATGATATTATTGACTTAGATTTAGCTTTACCATTTGTTTTATGTTTGTTCCCTCTGTGTTGTTTGTCCTCTGTCTCCCCTTTTGTGCCTTTTCTTGGATTTATAAATATATATTTTTAGTATTTTATTTGTATAAATACTTTAGTTTGTTCTAGGGATTACAATTACATACCTAACTTTTCAGTTTATTTAGAATTCACATTTTACCACTTCAACTGAAATGCAGAAATCTTACAATCATATAGGTCCATTTACCCTTCCCATTTATGTTGTAATTTTCATATGTACTATATCTACTTATGCTGAAAATCCCATTAGACAATGTTATAATTTTCCTTCAGTAGTCAGCAGTATCTTAAAGAGTTTAAGAGAGAAAACTATTCTATTTATCCAGATATTTACCATATATATTGTTCTTTCTGTCATGGTTTTCATGGTTTTCTGTCTCTCAGTGATAATTCATTTGGGCTCAGACCCAAAGCTTTGATGTCAAATTTTATTCTTCACTTGCCCTCACCCTCCATACTGTACCCAGTTCATCAGCAAGCTGGCTCTATGTGCAAAGTATACCTTGTATGTGTCCTTAAGTCACCCCTATCTGAAACAAGTATTCTGGAGCTTTAAAAATTAAAAAAAAAAATTAATGAAGACAAAAATCTTATCTCCTAGCATTTTAATAAAAAGCAAATTTCTTTTTAAAAAAACAAAGTTCTTTCTTTAAAGTTATGCAGAGAAGAGAAGAAAAATGTTATTTTTGAAATCTTTTGACTAGTCAAGTTTAGTATAATGAAAATATACTAATCTATATCCAGCACTGGAGCCATCATATTTCCATTTTATAGTCAACTGGATACATTTTCTTTCATTCTGCCTCTCAGAATTTTGTCCTTTTGAGGCAGGCAAACAACTCAGCCTTGGCAATATTGTCTCTCATTTAACAATCTATTTCAGTCTTATCCTTGGCAGTTAACAATGACCTCGCACTGCTGACACATTTTCAGTGTGTGCATGGCTGTGTATGAAATGTTGTTATTTTCCTATGCTGCTCTCCCCTTTGATCATCAACCTTGTCTTGTCTCCTACTCTCCCTTGCAGCTCTAATTGTTTTTACTCCTTTGAAACCCTCTGAGAAAAGGAGGTCCTAAAAGAATACTCTCCCTTTCCAAGGCTGCCAGCTTAGAAAATTTCCAGTTTCTTTTTCCCTGCACATTTTTGGTTTTGTTAAGGCACACTTTTCCTTTCCATCTAGCCTACACTAGCCAAGACCTGTCTGCACCCAGCCTTCCTCCATTGGTAACATCCCAACACCCTCAGATGTCACAGTGGATGAGTATGAGATTGTAAATCAGAACACTTGATATAAACCATAATCCTACCATATCTGGCTATAAACCTTGCGCAAATCACTGAAGCACCCTGGGACTAGCTCTCTTCATCTATAAAATGGGGGTGATCATTGTATCTAACTTGCAGGGCTGTTTTAAAAGATTAAATGAATGAATATGAATGTTCTTGAGAAGTGTGATTCAGTGATATTGATTTTTGTTCAGTTTAATAAACATCTATTAGTAACTAACAGGGGTAGCAAACTCAGGACTGTAAGTAATATAAATACATGCAGCAGGCGGGTTCCATGCATTAGGGAACAGGGAGGATGTGTGTGTGTCTAAATAATTAGAGATCACAAGGCTCTCTGGGGAGGACAACCAGGACTCAGCTCCTCCCAGTGATTTACCAGGCAGGGGATGCCTAGCCATCCCACTCCAATTTGGAGCAACTCTGAAAGGTCATTCTAGCTCAAGAGTTCTTTATGGTATCCGATGAGACAACTGGGTTTGCATCAGCCCTTGGCCCGCTCCTGCCTCCTTCTTCCCCCGGGTGTTTCCACAAGGGTGTTCCTGAATAAACATCTTATACACTAAACTCCATCTCAGAATCTGCTTCCTGGGGAATCCAACCTGCAACACCGTTCTTGAACTCATGGAATAATCTGTATGCTAAGCTAGGCAGGCAGAGGATTTCAATACCATGTGATAAGTGATAGAATAGTTATACAAACAAAAGCTATGGGAAGGAAAGAGGGAGTATGCAGATCAACCAAGGGGACTCAAGTCTTCCCACAGCAGGCAATCTTGAGGTGGCTTTTGAAAGCTAATTAAGCTGTGACCAGATAAAGAAGGGGGAACAGGTATTCTAGGCAGAGAAAGAAACACTAAAAGAGAACAACAGACAGACATCCAAGGAATAGAGACCATGGGTATTCATGGAGAACCACCAGCAGCTTGGTACTCATAAAATTCAAGAGACCTAAAAGAACTTGAGAAGTAATGAAACCTAAAATGTAAACTGGGGATTGGCATGAGATAAAGTGGGAGAGAAAAATTACAATTTAAGAGGTTGGCCTTGATTCAGTAGATACAGAGACTGATTTTCCCTCCCAACTCTGAACGCTTTTTCTCTCTTCCCTCCAATAAGCTTTAAAGTTGGTCCTTCATGGAATGTATTTTCATTCAATAGGTTATGCCTTGAGAAACCTCATCTCTTATTGTAATTCAAAATCTATACATGAACATCTAATTCAACATCTCCACTTGAATGGCCCACAAGAACCACAAATTCAGTGTGGCCAAAACTGAACTAATCACCTGACCTCCCTACACCTCATCTTTCTGAATTCCCTACGTTGGTGAATATTACCACTGTCCATCCAGTTGCCCAAGCCACAGTCCTAATGCATCAGTCCCAATTCCTTTTTCTGTTTCCCTCTTCAGGTGCAATCCTTCAATGTATCCAATAAATAATCCTATTTTAATACATTTTGGAGCATTACTTTACTGCTACTTCCTGAGTTCAGTGAAAGCTCTTAACAACTAGATAATCTGCCTACCGTCTTACTCTTTTCAAATCCATTTGCCAAACAACTACAAGAGTAATCCTTCCAAAACACAAATCTGATCATGCCAAGCCTCAGCTTAAAGTCCTCCAGGGGTCCCCATAATCTTCACCATGAAGTCCAAAGTCCCTAACAAAACTCTTCATTGTCTGACCATGGATTTCATGCTTTCTGCTTTCTGCACACTATATTACTTTAAAATTTTCCAGCTCTTTATGCTCTCTCTTGCTTTAAGAACATGCACCAGGTTGCACTCACAGCCTAAAATACATTTCCCTGCCTGTCTTTCCTCCTCTTCTTCCTTTCACCTAATTAAGATCTATTAGTCCTTCAGGGCTAAACTTAAATGTTCATTTCTCTAGAGAGTTTTCTCTGCCACCCTTACCCTTATTATAAGCTAAGTGTCTTGTTTATAATTCTATCAATCTACCCTTACTTCTCTCTATGATGAGAGTACAATTGAAGCCAAAAAAATGTCTTCTTTATTTATGAATTTCCAACATTTAGCATAATACTTGGCATGTAATAGTTTTCAATAAATATTTTCTAAATGATCAAGGGTCGCCTGGGTGGCTCAGTCAGTTAAGTGTCTGACTCTTTTTCTTTTAACAATTTTTTAAATGTTTATTTATTTTTGAAAGAGAGACAGAGTGTGAGCAGGGGAGGGGCAGACAGAGTAGGAGACACAGAATCCATAACAGGCTTCAGGCTCTGAGCTGTCAGCACAGAGTCCAACACGGGGCTTGAACTCACAAACTGTGAGATCATGACCTGAGCCAAAGTCGAAGGCTTAACCCACTGAGCCACCCAGTTGCCCCAAGATTCCGACTCTTAATCTCAGTTCAGGTCATGATCTCACAGTTTATGAGTTTGAGCCCTGCGTTGGGCTCTGCATTGATGGCATGGAGCCTCCTTGGGATTCTGTCTCTACTCTCTGTCCCTCTCCAGCTTGTGCTCTCTCTCAAAATAAATACACTTTATAAAAATAAATAAATAGATAAATAAATAAATAAATAAAACAGAATTTGATTTCCAAATATACACTCTGACGGCAATGCAGGTCAGGGTTTCAAAGGAGAACTTACTGAAAAATACAAGAAATAACAAGTGCTAGCAAGGAAGAAGAGAAAAAGGAACCTTTTTGTGCACTGCTGGTGGGAATGTAATTTGGTGGTTCCAGTTTGGAGGTTCCTCAAGAAATTAAAAATAGAACTACCCTACCATCCAATAATTCCACTACTGGGTATTTATTTACCCTGACAGAACAAAAATGCTAATTCAAAAAGATACACACACACCCCTATTTACTGCAGCATTATTCACAATAGCCAAGATATGGAAGCAACTCAAGTGTCCATCAATAGATGAATCAATAAAGAAGATGTAGTATACACACACACACAAATGTTACTCAGCTATAAAAAAGAATGAGATCTTGCCATTTGCAAGATGGATAGACTGAGGGCATTGCACTAAGTGAAAGAAGTCAGACAAAGAAAAATAAATACCATATGGTTTCACTTATATGTGGAATTTAAAAAACAAAACAAATAAACAAAAAGCAGAAACAGACCAATAAATACAGACAACAAACTAGTGGTTGCCAAACAGGGTTGGGCAAAATGGTTGAAGGACAGTGAGAGATACAGGCTTCCAGCTGTTGAATGAATACATCACAGGAAAAAAAGGCACAGCATAGGGAATAGAGTCAATGGTATTGTAACAGCATCATATGGTGACAGATGGTAGCTACACTTGTGGTGACCATAGCATGATGTATAAATTTTTCGAATCACTACACTGCACACCTGAAACTAATATAACATTGTGTGTCAACTATACTTTAATTTAAAAAAACAAAAGGGAGAGAATCTACTGGAGTCCAGAACATAGGTTACAAGATGTAGTAATGACCTAAACTGGAAAAGTGGGAGTAGAAATAGGGAAGACAGGAGCAAGATAGAAAAATATCTTGGAGGGGCGCCTGGGTGGCTCGGTCTGTTAAGCAGCCAACTCTTGATTTTGGCTCAGGTCATGATCTCACAGTTCATGAGTTTGAGCCCCACACTGGGTTCTGCACTGACAGTGTGGAGCCTTCTTGGAATTCTCTCTCTCTCCCTCTCTTTCTGCCCTTCCCCCACATGCTCTCTCTCTCTCTCTCTCTCTCAAAATAAATAAATAAGCTTAAGAAAAAAAGAAAAATATCTTGGTATATCTTGGTAAAATCAGAATTGCTGACTGGATGATGGGGGTGAGGGAAAGACTGCGGTATAAAATGATCCCAGGATTTCTGACTTGGGCACCAAGATAGTGATACTTTAACTATGATAGAATACAAGAGAAGAAGCAGGTTGAACAAAGGGCATAAAGATGAAGAGTGTGATGGTTCATTCATCTAGGGCATGTTGAAGGTGAGGTGCTTATGGGAGACTCAGATGGAGTTATTTGGACATCGGCATATAGGGTGAAGAGAGGAATAGAAACCACAAATAGGATGGCCCATGGGAATAGTGACTACAAGAAGGAAGTCATGAACACTGACCTGGGAACACCAACTTTGCTACAGATTGTGCTTTTGTCCAGATCCAGATCCACTCTCCACCCTGCCCCAGGAGACTGACCTATGTGTACATCAATCTTTGCCCTCTAGTTTTGTTTGGGTTTAGTCCATGTGGGGACCAGCAGGAGACAGGAGAGAGGAAACAGGAGAGTGAAGTCTGAATATTTATTCTCCAGCTTTCTCCCTGCTTCATCTATTCACCAAACCTTGTAGCAACTTTCAGGTACCCTCTTCACACAACTACCTCTCCAGGTTCCAGTAACTGACCCTTGTACCAGCAGGCATAGGTATGGTAATGAAGCCCACGTGTCATTGAATGGGCTGTTCCTAAGCCACACACACTTTGTAAACAGCCCCCTGACTAAACTCTCCTCAATTACCCAGCTTGACTATGTCATCCATTTCCTAAAGAGAGCCTGACTGATATAGAGGGGATCCTAGGAAAGGAAAGATAGAAAACTAATCTGATAAACTAACCCTATTCACGTGAGTTAGCATTACCTTTCCTAAACAGTCTTCTCTGAAAACTAAAAGAATAACTTCAAAAGTAGAAATATCAGGGGTGCCTATATGGCTCACTCACTTAAGCGTCTGACTCTTGATTTTGGTTCAGGTCATGATCTCAATGTTGGTGAGTTCAAGCCCTGCATCGAGCTCTGCACTGATAGTGTGGGGCCTGCTTGGGATTCTCTATCTCCCTGCCCCTTCCCCACTCAAGTTCTCTCTCTCTCAAAAATAAATAAAATATATTTTTTTAAAAAACAGAAGCAGAAATTTATGTTTTAGGGCAAATGAGCAAATAGTTGTTAGGATGACTATAATGGGAAATTAACATGGGAATCCCTGAAATTAAATTTCAATGAGGCACTTTCCAAAGGGCTAAATAACTGTACAGATGAGTTACTTGGAGGTATCTATGGTGACATGGGTCTCACAATGAACTTTATAAGACATAATAATGGCAGGGGTTACTAATAACTGGGTATAAAATACTGGTGAGTTGGGAAAGTGGATCTAAAAGTACTACCCTTACCAACTCAGTGACATCCATCTCATTTGGGTCCACTAGTTGGGCAACAAAATAGAACAAAAGAAATGCATAGATGTCAGGGGAAATTCAGCCATCCTACTCCACTTGAAACACAAAATTTGTAACATTTATATATCTTCTTGCATTGAAGATGGGGTTTGATTCATGTATGGTCTCAACATTATTTCTTTTCTTTTAAATTTTTAAAAGTTATTTATTTTAAAAGTTATTTATTTTGAGAGAGAGAGAGAAAATGAGCAGAGGAGGAGTAGAGAGAGAAGGAGAGAGACAGAATCCCAAGCAGGCTCTGCACTGTCAGAGCAGAACCCAATGTGGGGCTCATACTCACGAACCTGTGAGATCATGACCTGAATCAAAATCAACAGTCGCTTGACCGACTGAGCCACCCAGGTGCCCCTCCACATTACTTCTGAACATACTAAAGCAAGACAACAGCCATTCTTTAGGCTCTCCAATTACAGAATAAAGGCCACTGCCAGCTCTGCTTCAGCTCTGTGATATCTTCTTCCACGTCTATATCCTCTTGGTCATCTTTACTGCTCCACAGTTTATGACTCACTTTCTAAATGAACCCTGTAAACCAATTCCACTTGACTCAAGGCAGCCACGATCATAGCTACAACCCCTGAGGACCCTTATATTGCCCTCTTGTTCATTGAAAGTGACTAGACTGCAAATTTAATTTTTTTTTTGATGATTTATCTAACCAATCTGGCCAAAATGCAGGGGGAAAAAATAATAGAGGCCACTCAAGAACAATTAAAATGTCAACATGTTTAAAAAGAGACCTATTAGTAATGCCAATAGGAAATACTTTCGATGTTGATATTCAGGTCATTAGCACTCAGTGTTAATCAGACATCAGAACTTTACGTGGACTTACATTTAGGTGAAGAAAGTAGACCCAGGGCTATAGGCTGTTTGCTCTACTCATCTTAAGTCAACATCTAAATCAAATCAAAGAAAAATCCCAAACTTGGAAATAACTCTGGAGTTCATCTCTTCTGACTTGCTTCTCAATTCACTAATTTCTTTTTTTTTTTTTTAAATTTTTTTTTCAACGTTTTTTATTTTATTTTTGGGACAGAGAGAGACAGAGCATGAACGGGGGAGGGGCAGAGAGAGAGGGAGACACAGAATCGGAAACAGGCTCCAGGCTCTGAGCCATCAGCCCAGAGCCCGACGCGGGGCTCGAACTCACGGACCGCGAGATCGTGACCTGGCTGAAGTCGGACGCTTAACCGACTGCGCCACCCAGGCGCCCCAATCAATTCACTAATTTCTTGTATGATGTCACTGGCAAAGTCACTCATTCACACATTCAACACACACGAACTGAGCACCTATCCCAAGCTTTATTTAACCCCAAAGGTGAAAGCTCTTTGGTTGCTACTTCCATGCTAAGCCTGTCCTTCAATGCTGGCTTCATGAGATGAATCCTTATCATCAATTTATCTTGAACCAACACCTGACCCCCACCCCACACTTCCAGAAGAGAAAACTCTGTTCTGTCTTCAAATATTTTTAGGAAGTGATTATACTTTGGTACCATCCATCCCAACCCAAGTGTTTTTTAAGCAAAATATGCCATGTTTGTTCCATCACTCCTTACATGATTTGGTGTCCAAACTGCTCATGACCCTGGCCACACTTCTCTCTGCACGTTCAAGTCTGTCAAATCCCCTCTTACTGAGAAGAGCCCACACTGGAAGATACACCCAACACGTGATCTATAATGACATGGACACTGTGTTTTTGCTAATATAATGCCTCAGCTTTTTGAAAACACTCCTGTGATTTTGTTATAGGAGGATTGGCTTTGGAGTCAGACCTGAATTTGTATTGATAGATGATAGATTGATAGACGTTATTCCATGTCTCCAAACCCTAAATTCATCTGTAAAACAGATATGATTGTTATTTCCTTATGAATTTTGAGGGTGAAGATAGATGACATATGTAAAACCCTTAGCACAGTACCCAATACACAGCAGATGCTAAGAATCATTAACTGAAAAATAAAGTTTGGGGCGAGGGACACCTGAGTGGCTCGGTGGGTTAAACGAACAGCTTTTGAGTTCAACTCTGGTCATGATCTCATGATCGTGAGATACAGCCCCAAGTGGGGTGCTGCACTGGGCGTGGAGCCCACTTAAGATTCTCTCTTCTCTCCCCCTGCAACTCCAGAGCACATGTGTGCTCTCTCTCTCTATCTCAATTTTTTTTTTCTCTAACTTTTTAATCCTATTGTGTCACCTGCAGATTTGACAAACCTGAGCGTTAAGCCCTCATCGAAGTCACTGATAATGCTATGGCTAAGAAGGACCAAGGACAAAAAGCCATGTGACACATTAGGAGACCTTCACCCAGGCTTATATCTATTTCCACTTTTCATCAGTTGTTTAATGAGTTGTGAAGAGAGCTTACTGCATTGACATCATACACACATTCCTTCATCGTTCCACAAGAGCATCTTAAGAGAAAAACAGGCTGAAAAATTTGTCCCTGGCATTCTCCACATCTTTTCTGCCCAGTAACTCTGCTAAATAAGAAAATGATATTTGCTCTGATTTAGTGAATTTATACTAGCTCATCTTCTTCTCTAATTACCTGTAAGTCATCTAATAATCCACCGTATTTCTTTACATCCTCCTTCTTCTTCATGGTAGGCAAAATAACACCCCTCCCCCCAAATATGTCCATGTCCTAATGCTGGAACCTGTGCATTTGCTACTTTATTTGGCAAAAGGACTTTACAGACGTGATTAAGGCTAAGGATCTTGCGATAAGGCAAGCATCCCAAGTTAACCAGGTGAGCCCAATGTAATCACGTGAGTCCTTAAAAGCAGAGCACTTCTTTACTGGCTGTGGTCAGAGGGAGGTCAAGTTCTCTAGTGACTACAGAAAAAAGTCAGAGAGGTGTGATGTTGCTGGCTTTGAATGTGGAGGAAGGAGGCCACAAGCCAAAGAATGTTGAGCGGCCTTTAGAAACTGGAAAAGGCAGGAAACACATAGTCTTCTAGAGTCTCCAGAAAGGAGTAGAGGTCTGCCAACACCTTGGTTTTAGCCAAGTGAGACCTGAGTTGAACTTCTGACCTTGAGAACTATTAATATACTTGTGCTGTTTTTAGCCACTAAGCATATGGTAAGTTGTTACAGCTGCTATAGAAAACTAATATTTCCTTCTCCTCTTAGGTTATAAGTATATACTTTCAGCTGACATAAATTTTTCTTCAAATTCACCTTTGGCCACTAGGGGCTTAAAATGGCCAAGGCATAGCAGACAAGTATAAGACAAGGCTGGTGAATTGCAGAAAATCATCAGTTAATCTCTTAATTACAATTTATCCTTCTCTCTTGATTAATGTGAGTTGCAATGAAATGTCTCCATAGCAAAACTTTGTTAGGATTGTTATAATCATGCTACATAACTATACTTCTTTAAAAACAAACAAACCTTAAACATCTTTTGATCTTTACTCCTTTGCAACGCTGATGTAATTCAATAAAAATCAGGTCCAGTTTTACTGAATGTATTCTGTGCTTATAATGTGTATAATAATGTTGTTGTGTATGCTACATTTATGAGCTGGAGCCCAACGAACACCTCCGAGTTTTGTGACTTTCAATAGTTATGTCTATCTCTCTAGACCTCGGTTTTCATTCCTAGAAAAATAAGGACACTGGACAGGATAATCTCTAAGGTCTCTTTCTTCCTTTAAATTGCTGTGTTCTATCAGAAAAAAAATAAAAACAAACATAAAAAAAGGAGTACCTGTTTCTTTGCTGAAGAATAAACTCATTGAAGTACAGCACTTCAAGCCTTTGTTCAGTCCATTTGCCAGTCCCTCTACATGAAATGGGCTCTTCTTTATTTTCTCTTAACCACTTATATCTCCAGCTAGGAAAATCCTACTCTGCTTTCAAGTTCCAAATCAAATGCCACTTCTCATGAAAACTTCCTTGATCTCCTCTGAAATGCTATAGCACTCATTGCCTGTAGGCTGATCACAGACAGAGTTACTCTATTCTGTTGCAACGTCTTGCCCCTCCACCTGGAGTGTAGCTTCACAAGAATGGGAACTGTGTTCCTTGTTGTTTGCCAACAGCAGCTATTGAGTAAATATCCTGCCATCCTCCTATCACAATCGAAGTGGTACCCTACTCGATGTAAGCCCACCATGTCTTGTCTTCTGATTCCATTCCCCTGCCTCTCAAAGACGTGGTGACATCATCTCCTTCAACTCCAGCTTCTCTTCCAGTCTTAGTCTGTCAGCTCAACTATCTCCCATTTAAAGAAAATTCCTCCCTAGACCCTTTGTCCAACTCTAGCCACATCCTTGGATCTCCTGCTGCCAAATTTCATAACGGAGTTGAGTTGTTCACCCTTACTGCCTCAACTTCTCTATGTCTCATGCTTCTGTCCCCTCCAATCTGATTTCCACCTCATCACTCCAATGAAACGTACATCTCCCAAGGTTACCAATGCCCTCCAAGTCACTACACTTAACGGACACTTACTATGTTTATCTTCTAGGCAGAAGCTTATACCACTATGACCTCCTTTTTGAAACATTGTCTTCCATTGCCTTCCATGACACTTCTTCCATTGCCTTCCATGGCACTTCTTCATTCTGCCTAGAAGTTCCTTTAGTCTCCATTGCCAATTCACCCTCTATTATTCACCTCTTAAAATATTTAACTTTCTTAGACTTCTACCCCAGACCCTCTTCTGCACTTGGTCTGCAAAGTCTCCCTAGATTCTTCCCATTCCCAATGCCATAAAAAAGAGTGAATTAGACAAGTAAGGCCTTTGCTCTCCATTAGTTTATATCCAAGTATTAAAAAAAACCACAGATAATAGACAAGCAAACAAATAAATTATAAGATACTTTCACATACTGAAAAACTAGACATAAAGGATTTTTGCATACAGATAGCATACAACAATAAAATTAAAACAAAGTTGTAGATCAACAAATACAGAACTCATAAAATTCATATGAATAATTTTAATTTAATGGGACATGTGCAGATGGCCACTCCACCCCACAACCTGAATGTAGCCAATGTGCAGGCTTTTCTGAGTCCAGTGTGCTGACCACATGCTGTATAATGACTCAATGCTTCTACTTCTTGTCTCTAAGTTATATAGAATCTTCCTTCATACAACCTGCGATGAAGTCATTTGGCCTTCACTTTTAACTTTTAACAACCTTCACATTTTAACTACCTGTGTGATCTCTTTGTTTGTTTCAAATCCTTTGTTTTCGACAATTAAAGTGGCACTCCCTGGCACCAACAAAATCTTAAACACAGACAAAAAATCAGACCCTGAAAGCACGTGGCAGCTCTCCGTTCAGCTGCTCATCCAGAGGAACCAAAATATGTTGACAGTCATTTATTATTACCATCAAAATAGAAACACAAAATTAAATTCTCACAGAGAACTAGAGACCCCTTGAAAATACAACTACACACTTTGAAGGATCTTCAGACCCTAATATGAGAAATATGAATGAAGTGAGAAAGGTCCTTGACTTAAACAACAGTGGATACACATCCCAGCCCTGACATTTATAGCGAGTGGGCCTATGATATTTACCTTATAGATCTGTTAGAAAGATTAGATAAAACTATAGTAATAAAATTATTTGTGAAATCATCTTTGCAGCCTGTGAGAAGTTGCCTTAGCCAGGTTTCCTAGAAAACAGAGAATGAGAGTAAGCAATATGCTAATCCTAAAGCCAGGGAGGGGGCTGTCCCAGGAAAGCAGGAGTTAAAAAAAAGCAGAAAGGTCCTATAATCATGGATAGGAATACTGCAACCTTCCTTGGACCCTGTCAGAGTGTTCAGTTTATTAACACAGTCAGAAAAACACTAGCCTACAATTTTTTAAAAAGTTCTTATTCAAATTCCAGTTTCAGGTATACAATATAGTGATTCAGCACTTCCACACATTACCCGATACTCACCACAGCAAGTGCCCTCCTCAATCCCCATCACCTATTTCACCCATCTCCCCACCCACCTTCCTTCTGGTAATCATCAGTTTGTTCTCTATAGTTAGGAGTCTGTGTCTTGGTTTGTCTCTCTCTCTCTCTCTCTCTCTTCCCCCCTTTGCTCCTTAGTTTTGTTTCTTATTTTCCACATATGAATGAAATCATATGGTACTTGCCTTTCTCTGACTGACTTATTTCACTTAGCATAATACTCTCTAGCTCATTGAAAATGGCAATATTTCATTCCTTTTATGGCTGAGTAATATTCCATTATATATATATGTATATATCATACCTCCCTCATCCATTCATCAGTCAATGAACACTTGAGCTGTTCCCATAATTTCACTAATGTATATAATTTTGCATTTAAATTATATACTCAATTATAACATTTTTTTAAAGATTTTTTATTTTTAAATAATCTCTACACCCATTGTGGGGTTCAAACTCACAACCCCAAGATCAAGAATAGCACACTCTAGGGGCGCCTGGGTGGTTCAGTCGGTTAAGTGGCCAACTTTGGCTCAGGCCATGATCTCGCGGTCCGTGAGTTCGAGCCCCGTGTTGGGCTCTGTGCTGACAGCTCAGAGCCTGCAGCCTGCTTTGGATTCTGTGTCTCCCTCTCTCTGACCCTCCCTTGTTCATGCTCTGTCTCTCTCTGTCTCAAAAATAAATAAACATTAAAAAAAATTTAAAAAAAAGAGTTGCACACTCTACTGACTGAGCCAGGGAGGCGCCCCTCAATTATACTGTTTTTAAAATAAAGCCAAACTTCCTTCCCTCCCCTCAAATTCTTCCTATAAATAGAAAATGCCTTTCACTTCTAAAGACCATTTTTGGGGTTTGTTTTAGTAGAGTTTCATGCCATATGTACATGGAAGTATATTTGCTGAAACTGGTTGCCAGATTTGAAATGCAGAACTTCAGAAATGCAAACATGCAAACATGATTGCAAACATGTAAAGCAAAGCATCTTCTATGAATGACCCCAATCAAGGCAAAGTCCTGTTAAATTAAATAAATAACATAGATTTTGGAACAGGCTAAGAAGAAGTAAAACATCTAAAGTGGCTAACTGCCCTTGGTTTACCAAGAATATTAATCTTATTTAACCTATAAAAGATAACCACAGGGAAAATATCAAAAGGCCTGCTATGTGTCCCATCATTTTTCCCCACCCAACAATTTTGCAATTTTCACTTCTCACTTCCAGGCTCTGTGCCTATTTTTAGACATTCAATAACACTTAGTATAAGCCAGTGCATGTTAGGCATGAATTAATGAACAGTAATATCTAGGGTGCTGGCAATATATTGTGGCAGGGGGTCAGGTGAGGTGGATGGTAGAGAGAAGGAGCATTTTGTGATCTTACATATGATACCATGGAGTTCAGTAAAGGAACAGTCTCTCTATGTGCTCATCAGACACCAGTCAGGAGAAGGTTCATCTTGCCTGGGTGCCTTCAAACATTCCACTCACCATCAACACCTGGAGAGAGAGCCACCCAAGAGTGTGCCTACAGAACTTGCTCAGGTCAGGGGGCCACGGTGAACACAGCTGTTCTGGTAGATTAGCAGAGGCAACACTCAGAGATAAGATCCCCAAGATAAAATGTAGACATTTTAGCTTAGACCAAGCCAGATGAGACAAAAACAATGGAGAGCATGCAGAAGAGAATCCAGTCCAAATAAGCATAGAAAATTCCCTTAGCTACATGATCGTCACTGCTTCTTTCAGAAGGAGGGTCTAGATGTAAATATACGAACTCATTAGAGTCCCTTTCCACAATGATATGTGTAAATATGAGTATAAACTACTATGTATTTGGTTTTCTTTAGTGTGTGGATCCAGTCATTCTTAAAATATTTTGTCTTCGGGGCGCCTGGGTGGCGCAGTCGGTTAAGCGTCCGACTTCAGCCAGGTCACGATCTCGCGGTCCGGGAGTTCGAGCCCCGCGTTGGGCTCTGGGCTGATGGCTCAGAGCCTGGAGCCTGTTTCCAATTCTGTGTCTCCCTCTCTCTCTGCCCCTCCCCCGTTCATGCTCTGTCTCTCTCTGTCCCCAAAATAAATAAACATTGAAAAAAAAATTAAAAAAAAATATTTTGTCTTCTTTGGAGTCCCAAGTCAAAATGAATGAATGAATGAATGAATGAATGAATCCTATAGTTCTTGCCATATATACATATCATATTGATTTCTGACTTTTATCAAGACTTTGGTTGCCAGTTCTCAGGTCTATGTAAGTATATTATAAGTCTATATAAGTATATTATATATATTTATAGTGGGCATCTGCTATTTTGTTTGACTAGAAGACACTCTTCCTTCCAAGAAACTCCGTTCTTGGAATGGCTCTGTTCCACATTCTTTATGTGGTTCAAAGGGATTGGGTTGCCATGTTTTTAGATGGCCCCACCCCAGCCCACTGACACGGTTGATTGAACCAGGTTGGGCTCACTGTCTGAGCCCAGGATAATCAGGGCCTTCCCTAAGATTATTCTCTCTGGAATTAAGAAACAAAGTCAGTCTTTGGTGTTTTAATCAAAATATGTAAAACTCAGTATCTATAATGAGAATGACCTGAACAACCAGGAAGAGCACAGATGAAGGCAGAAAGAATCCTGATAGCAGTCTGCCTCCTGGGTCCAGTTTTATTTTGCTTTGTGTTAAATTTCTGGCTATTTCCCTGTCTTTTCTATAGATTGATTTTAACCCCACCTTTGGTTACTTAAAATATCCTAATATCTTCCTAATAAATTCCTCCCTTTTTCCTAAATAAATGCAATTTGGATTTTGGTTGTCAGTACCCAAGGGGATCTTGAATAATAAAACAATGTATTATTGTCTTACTTTTCAAAGGATCAACATGAAAATGTACAACAGCTAAAGGACTAGCTGGTGATTCCCCGTTACAACTTTGTTTTAGCTAACCTTGATGGATGGCTTACCACAAGTTTAACCTCAAGGGCTAGGCAGATATCAAGGTGAAAAAGAAAATCTCCACATTGTCGGGCCAACACTAATGAAAAGGCAATCACTGTAGGAGACAGTAGGAAACAGTAAGGATTTTCAAAGAGGTCTTCTCCCTTTTGTTCTTTTTTTTTATTATTATATTTGTAAAAGTCTTTTGCTCTGAGCCCTTTGCTCCACAGGCAGTGCAGCTGGGAAGCCATGGGTGGTCTACTCCTCACTCCACCAGGATGGCCCAAGATGACATGCCTCATCTGCCCCTAACTAAGCAGAGTCCAAGGCTGGGACAAATCAAAGGAGTGATTGTTTCAAAACAGGTTTACTTTGCTTGCTGTGCAGGGGCAGTCTAGGACCGTCTGGCTAGAAGCTGGGTTGTCTGAAACAACTGTAGCAGGAAGGCAACAGCATGGAAGATACCACTGCTTAGCTCCTTCCTGCCTCCCATCACCAAACCCACATTCAGATGAGAGCAGAGACATCAGTGCCAGTCAGGTTCACAACAGTCTTTGATTCTCCGCTCAGGGATGGGTCTGGGAAGCAGAAAGTTTTTGTTTCTGGTTGGTTTGGGTTGGGTTTTTTGAAGGGAACCTTAAGACAATATAGCATCACCAACAACATCTCCTACCATGTCCATGATTGAGAGGTAAAAAGGACAGGGTACCACCTGAGGTGAGAAATGACAAATTAAGACTTGATCAGCCCAGCAACCTCTAGCTCAGGCTCCCAACCTGGCTCCTAAGGACAGAGGCAATCCCACAGTGAATGGCTCCGTGGGACTAATCCTGCTGAGCAGAAAAGGCACTGCTCTACCACCGGCTGCTGCCCACATGGTAAACTATTATTTCAAAAAAGAAAATCTGGAGTGCCTGGGTGGCTCAGTAGGTTGAGCGTCTGACTCTTGATTTTGCTCAGATCATGATCCCAGGGTTGTGGGATCAAGCCCTGTGTCACCATGGAGCCTACTTAGGATTCTCTCTCTTTTACTCTGCCCCTCTCCCCCACTTATGTTGTTTCTCTTAAAAAAAAATAAAGAAAGGGCGCCTGGGTGGCTCAGTCAGTTGGGCATCCGACTTCAGCTCAGATCATGATCTCACAGTCCATGAGTTCGAGCCCCGCATCAGGCTCTGTGCTGACAGCTCGGAGCCTGGAGCCTGCTTCGGATTCTGTGTCTCCCCCTCTCTCTGCCCCCACCCCCCGCTCATGTTCTGTCTCTCTCTGTCTCAAAAATAAATAAAAACACTAAAAAAAATTAAAAAACAAGAAAGAAAATCTGAAATCTTTACCACCTTCCAGAACAACTGCAAGCCCCTCCACCACAAATCTCCTACACCAGAGACCCTCCCTCACAGTCTCATGAGGAGGAAATGTAAAAGCATGGCAACTAAGTGACTGTCCCCCTCCCCTTCTTTCTGTTTTCACAAGGGCATTAGTGACCATCTGAAGACAGGCCTGCTGTTAGCCAAATGAAGTCTAGGTTGTGAGATTTCTAGCTAGTGTGTGTGTGTGTGTGTGTGTGTGTGTGTGTGTGTGTGTGTGTATGGTAACAAATACACATTAATCTGGAAAGAGGGATGCCTGGGTGGCTCAGTTGGTTAAGTATCTGACTCTTGATTTTGGCTCAGGTCATGATCTCATAGTTCATGAGTTTGAGGCCTGCGTCGGGCTCTGTGCTGACAATGCAGAGCCTGCTTGGAATTCTCTCTCTCTCTCTCTCTCTCTCTCTCTCTCTCTGCTCCTCCTGTGCTCTCTCTCTCTCTCAAATAAATATACTTAAAAAAAAAAGAATTGTGGAAAGAAATGCACATAAATGAACCCCTTCACAAGCCGGCTTGCTCTTCTGTACCTTGGCGGAAAGGCCCGTGCCCACAGACAGAATCTTGTCAGGGTCACACAAGCTAGGCTAGCTTTTCAATGTGTCATTGAGTTAGTAGAGGGGCGCCTGGCTGGCTCAGTCAGTGGAGCATGCGACTCTTGATCTTGGGGTTATGGGCTCGAGCCCCACGTTGTATGTGGAGATTGCTTAAAACTAAAACCTTTAAAAATACATACCTACATACATACTTTGTTGAGTGTGAAAATCAGTGAAGATGCTGTATTACCTGAGTTATATTCGGATCTACTGTTTATTACTTTTTACTGATTGAAACCCTGAATCAAAGATTTCACAGCATTTGGGCAGAATCCTATTGGTCGTTTTGCAAATGGGCTTCCATGCATATTCACTGTGACTTTTAAAATCCCAGATTTGTAGAGTCAGATGTATACTGTTTCTTCTAAAGCAGCCTCCTGAGGCGACAACAGTAACGCTGAAATTTTTTGAAGTATTTCTGGACACTCCCTAAGTCCTGCCTGAAGAAAGAGCACATGCTTTAGAGTGAACCAGATCTGGGTTTGAATTCACGCTTTACCACTTACTTGTTGTCTTATCTGGTAATTAACTTCTCAGCCTGTGATTTCATCCGTAAAACAGGGTTACTAATTCCTACCTTTCAGGGTTGTTGAGAGATTTCAAGAAGGCAGTTGATGCAAAGCACTGGTATAACTTTGGAAACCTATAAAGGCTAAATGAATAGTTATTCTAAAGATGGATTCTAAATATCCTGAGTGGTTACAACCTAGGTTTTCTGCATTTTTGAAATGGCCTAAATCTATTCAAAGCCCATCCTCATGGGAAAGGGGATCAAGCTGGGGCAAAACAGGTTTTGGTCAGACACAAAGCAGACCTCATATGTAATGAGGCTGCCTTGGTAGTATTACTTGAAAACTGGTGCTGAAGAAGTTGCCAAAGAGAATCTCCAAAAATGGTTGCATTGGGGCACCTGGGTGGCTCAGTCAGTTGAGCATCCGGCTTCTGCCCGGATCATGATCTCATGGGTTGTGAATTTGAGCCCTACATTGGGCTTGCTGCTGTCAGGGCAGAGCCGGCTTTAGATCCTCTCTCCGCCCCTCCCCACCCCCCCCCTCTCTCAAAAATAAATCAACATTAAAAAAAAATGGTTGCATGGCTTTCCATGATGACTGTAATCTTCCACTTCAACTCTACACAATAGCATCTGCTAATGCCCCTCTATCCCGCCCCAGACCCACAGTCAGTCCCCAGCCAGGCTGCTTGGCTCACCAGACATTGGGAAACTTAACCTTTAAGTCACCTTCTCAGACCTGGTTTCTGGAGTCACATTTCCAAGGTCTGGACTCCTGAATCACCCCTGAATCACTCTGCTGACAACCAGATCCAGTGTCTGACAATGATCAGTACTACCTTCCAAAGAAGCTGCTCTTACCTTCAGCCTCCAACCCTGCCCCCAGTTCATTCAACCAGACTTTCCCAACTCCCAGTCCCTACAGGTTACCTTACTGAACTCTCTACTGTTCCAGATCTCCCTTATGCATGCCAATTCTTTTGCTGTTTAAAATAGGTCCTGTTAGGGGCACCTGGGTGGCTGAGTCGGTTGGCTGTCCGACTTTGGCTCAGGTCATGATCTTGTGGTTCAGGAGTTCAAGCCCCGTGTAGGGCTCTGTGTTGACAGCTCAGAGACTGGAGCCTGTTTTGGATTCTGTGTCTCCCGCTCTCTCTGTCCTCCTACACTCACACTCTGTCTCTCCTTTCAAAAAGAAAGAAACATTAAAAAAATTTTAAAATAGGTCCTGTTACCCAGGGGGAGAATCCTTGCATGGAAATTTGGCTATTTTTCTGTAAGCAGTAGAATCCAACTCTGGTTGGTTTTAACAGAGAAGTAATTTATTAAAGAATATTGGGACTTGACATAGATCAGGGAAGACTGGTCAACCAGGCTCAGTAAATGGGGAAGAGTAAGAGACACTAGACACTGGCCAGGGCCAAAGCCAAAATCATGTCTGAGTCCTTCTGCTAAGGAAACTGCTACCACCATCATCAAATGCCAGACCACATGGCTTGAACTACCATCTCATCACCGTACATCAGCCTGGCTCACGGCTGCTGCTACTACAAACACCCCCCAGATGGATTCTCCATTGCGACTGCTTCTTTGCATTAATAGTTCCAGCCTTAAAGTGTGGAGGGGGCCAATTTGATTGGTCTATCCCAGGTCACATGCCAATGCCCTTGCTTCGAGGGAGTCTAGCAAAGTATCTGGCACTGTCAGCTTCCATAATAGGTAGGCAAAACCCAACTATCCACTATAGGTATGTGGTAACTAATTATCTGCAAGACTTTCCATGCTGTGTCCCTCTGCAGTGGCCGTCCATTCCAATGCAATAAGCTTTGGCACAGTGGGATTTTTAAAAATTGAAACACTTTTCTGGAAAGCCTTAAAAGAGGTTACACCTTTAGACTCAGAAATTTCACTTCTCGGGGAACCTGGGTGGCTCAGTTGGTTAAACGTCTGACTGGCTCAGGTCATGATCTCGCAGTTCATGAGTTTGAGCCCTGCATCAATCAGGCTCTCTGCTTTCAGCACAGAGCCTTCTTTGGATCCTCTGTCCTCCTCTCTCTCCCTGCTCCCCCCCCGCTCACACATGCTCTCTCTCAAAAATAAACATTAAAAAATTTTTTTGAAGAAATTTTATTTCTTTATAATGAGAATATCAGCCTCTATAATGAGGATATCATGTAAAACAGACCAAAATTTCTTCAAAAATATGTTTATAGCATTATTATTAACTGTTATAAACAACTGGAAAAAACCAAAACATTCAACAGAAGATGACTATTTGCAAAATGACGACACCTTCTCTTAATAGTACATTATGTAGCCATTAAAAATGATAACTGCATTAATGTTAAAGACTAAACAAGTACAAAGGGTGATATAAAATTGCCTATATTAAAGGACAAATTATATACAGAATGGTCTCAACCATATACAAAATATTGACAAATAGGTAGGCAGATAGAAATAGATAAATATTTCAGGAAGGTAGTAATGCTCACAATTGGTAGCAGATATAAAAGTACTTGTTATTTTCTTATGTCTACTTTTTTGCATGTCATATTATTGTAACAAACAAGATGTAGTGACTGTATTTCTTATATGTAGTTTAAGAGTGATTTTTAAAATACCTATTTCACATCATACCCTAGTCTAAAAAGTTCCTGCCAGAGATACCACTTGAATCCTATTGACTGTTGACAGTTTCCTTAAAATCCTTGTGTTTTTTTTCAAACTTCTTTAAAAATTAAAAAAAAATTGTTTTAATAATTTATTTTTGAGAGAGAGAGAGAGAGAGAGAGAGTAGGGGAGGAGCAGAGAGGGAGACACAGAATCCGAAGCAGGCTCCAGGCTCTGAGCTATCAGCACAGAGCCCGACATGGGGCTCGAACCCATAAGCTATGAAATCATGACCTGAGCCAAAGTTGGATGCTTAACCGACTGAGCTGCCCAGTTGCCCCTCAACCTTCTTAAGTATAATACACAATCATAAAAGAAAAATAAATAAATAAAACACCTGTTTCATTTCCTTATGGTCACTCTTGATACAACAATGTGTCAATTAAATTAGCTTATTCTCGATTTAAAAAAGACAAAGAGCAACACAGTCAAATGCAATGACCCACATAGTTGTAAAAATCACCTAACAGACATTTGGTGGTATTTGAGTATAGGCTGAGTATTAGATGATATTAGGGGATTATTTTGGGAAGGATGCATGCTAAATATTATTTTGAACAGTCACAATGCCTCTAGTTTAATTTTAGATGGTCAGCAAAAATATACAAGAGAAATATGGCAGAATATTAAAAAGAGACACATGTAAAATATTAAAAATGATTGAGAGTAACTGGATAGAAAAAGGAAAAGGATGACAAAGAGGATGCAAATATTAACCAGAAGAAAGATGGTACAGCTGTATTAATATCAAAGTAGACTTTATGCTTTGTTTGAAAACACTACTAGAGATCAGTTGGAATGCTTCCTTATGAGAAAAAGGTTGCATTCACCAGAAAATCAATTCTAAATTTGTATTCACCTAATAACTTTGCCTCAAAATATATACAGCAAAAGCTGAAGAAAGGAATCCATACATACTTTTAGTGAGAGATTTAAACACGCTTCTCTCAGTAAATAACAGAGTAAGCAGTCAAAATAAGTAAAGTGGTAAAAATACAGACAGTTTGGACAAGACTAACTAACTTGATGTAAGTAATGTACAAGGAACAGTCTATTCCCACCAACAAGTACAGAAAACATTTCTTTCTTCAAGCATACCTGGAGAATTTATAAAAGTGATATAACCTGGACAGCAAAGCATGTCTCAGCAACTTTCCCATGACCCAAATCACACAGAATCTGCTCCCTGGACATTGCAGAATTATGCTGAAACATCAGTGTTGGTAGAAACACAGATCCCATTACCAAAAAGATAACTAGAAAGGCACAAATATTTGAAAATTAAGAAATACAGTTCTAAGTATCTCATGGTACAAAGAAATCAGAGAAGAAACTAAAAAAGATACTAAATGATAAAAAATAACCCATCACTTCTAAAATGTTTTATGCCACACTAGTAGTTTGCTTAACCAGAGATAATCTGTTTTTGTTTAAAATAGCAATACATTTCTTGTCCAAAAAAGAGCTAAACACGACCAGGCCAAAAACAAACAAACAAAAAACAACAACAACAAAAACAACCAACATCAACAACAAAAACAAGCACCAACAACAAAAAACCCCCACAAAATCCAAAATTCAATGTCAACACTGAGAAATAGCAAAATCTAACTCTATCAAAGAACAAGGACCTTTGGGTATCTTTTATCTGTCCAATGCTTACAATTTGAGCAAGGAAATCAGTCCAGCTAAGAGATTTGAATGCATTTTTAATATGCATGTGATGGTGTTACTTCAGGTTCATTAACCAGTACTTCTCTCTGTTAGAGCAGAGAGCAAGAAAGAACGGAAGCCTTCTGGCTGACTGACAACACATGACAGCACAGGAAATGTCACCCAACGCAGCTTGAGGAGCTGCAAGTCTGAAATAGACTCAAAGAGCTTTAACTAAGCATTTCAGTAACCTACACCATAAGGAAAGAGCCCCTTGGTCAGGAATTTAGAAAGGAGACATTTGGTGTCTGTGCCAAGCTGCACATTTTCAGCAAAAGAAGTCTGTTCTGCAATCAGAACTCCTAATTTGAGCTCCCCCACTGATTACTCTGTGTCCTTGGGCTAAGCATGAAACACATCTGATCTCTATGAAAGAGGGTGTGCATCAAACATGATAATGAATGAGGATGCGCTTTGTAAACTGTAAAGGGCTGCAAAAACGTTAATGATTATGGTGTCATAACACTGTCCCAGGTGAACGTTTACGGAGGTCACAGCATAAGCACAAAACACTCTTAGAAAGTTTTTTGAAGTGGCCATTTAGAAACTGAATATCCCTCTCTTCTTACTTCGGCCCTCTTTTCAAGTGCTCTCTCTCCCTCTCCTCCTCCCCCACCTCAGTTTTTGCAAGTACTGCAGCAATAAGAATAGTGGTGATGTATTGAGCATATAATAATGCAGCCGACTCTGCACTGTGTACTTTACATGTATTGTTATTAATCTCTAATTCTCACAACACCCCTCAAGGTAGAGATTTTTCAAATTTCTCGGATGAGGACACCTGACACAGAGAATTGGTGGCATTTAACCCTGGGTCAGGGTGAGAAGGGTGGCAAGGATGAGGGGTAGTCTACAAGAGCCCTTCTTTTTTAAAAAAAAAATGCTAAGGAATGGGGGCACCCGGGTGGCTCAGTCGGTCAAGCATCATACTTCGGCTCAGATGGTCTCACACTTTGTGGGTCCCAGCTCCGCATCGGGCTCTTTGCTGACAGCTCAGGGCCTGGAGTCTGCTTCGGATTCTGTGTCTCCCTGTCTCTCTGCCCCTCCCCTGCTCATGCTCTCTCTCTCTCTCTCTCTCTCTCTCTCTGTCTCAAAAATAAACATTAAACAAAAATTTTAAAATAATAAATAAATGCTAAGTAGAGGAATGGAGGGACAAGCATGCACATTTCAAAAAAATTCCAGAGTGGGGCGTCTGGGTGGCTTAGTAGGTTGAGCGTCCAACTTCGGCTCAGGTCATGATCTCACGGTTTGTGAGTTCGAACCCTGCATCGGGCTCTGTGCTGACAGCTCGGAGCCTGGAGCCTGCTTCAGATTCTGTGTCTCCCCCTCTCTCTGCCCCACCCCTGCTCATGCTCTGTCTCTATCTCTCAATAATGAATAAACGTTAAAAAATTTTTTTTTTAAAAATTCCAGAGTGGTTCTGTCTTCTCTGGCCTTTTGTAGAGAAGTAAACTACTAGGTTAGTTAATGTGGTCAAGCTGTTAAGAGAATATAGAACCTGCATTCAAATCCAGGCCTCCACTGGGAAAACTCACACTTTCTCTACTTCATTTCAATGATATATCATGCAATATACATTTAAATTTATTTCTGTTTTTGAATCACAAGTAGTAAGTGATCTTTGTAGAAAATTTAAAATAGATAGCACACCTTCATCTATAAAATGTTTTTGCCAAGAACTTGTAACTGAAATGTAATTAAATCTCTAGATTCATTTCCAGATTACAGTAAATACATGGAACATAGAAACAACTAAATGACACCATGAAGAAACAGATAAATCCAGAGGTTTATATATTCTACAAGATAATTAGCCTGGACTCTTTCAAAAATCAGTATCATCAAAAAAGAAAAAAGATGGGAGAGTAGTTCTATACTAAAAGGCACTATATGGGGCACCTGGGTGGCTCAGTTGGTTAAGCATCTGAGCTCAGGTCTTGATCTTGGAGTTGTGAGATCGAGTCCCACGTTGGGCTCTGTGCTAGGCATGAAGCCTGCTTGAGATCTCTCTCTTTCTCTCTATGCCCCTCCCCCACTCATGCACACTCTGTCAAATAAATAAATATTTAAATTTTAAAAAAGGGGCGGGACTCCAGAGGCTTAAAAACCAAATGTAATGTGTGAACCTTGACTGCTGAACCAGGATTTGGGGGAAAGGCAATGAAAGGTATTCTTGGGGTAATTAAGGAAATCTGAATATGGAAATGGACAGTAATACAATTCTATGGGATTGATGTTAACTTGGGGGGATTAGCTAAATTAGGTGTGAAAATGGTATTGTGGTTATTTATGAGGGTATACTAATTCTTGGAGATATATGTTAAATTACTTAGGAGTGAAACATGGTATCTGCAACTTGTAAATGATATATATATACACAGAGATAGAGGAGGGAACAAACAACGTTAGTGTGAATCTAGGGGACACAGGTGTTTGTGGTACTCTTCCTTCAGGTTATCTATATATTAGACATTTTTCAGGAAAGGGAAAAAATACATACACATACACAACACACACAGAGGGACAGGATGAGAGACAGACTATAAGCCCAACGAATGTAGGACTGAGATCTTGCTTACTCTTGTACCCCAGGGCCTAGGTACAGGGCCTGGCTCATGGAAGGAGCTATAAATAATTGCTGACAGAAGAAATGAGGCAGGGAAGGAAGAAAGGGGGAAGGATGAAGGGAGGGAAGAGAGGAAGGACGGAGGGAGGAAGATAAAAGGAAAGGGAGGAAGGCAGGAAGCAAAGAGGTCATCCTTTGAGCACTCAGGAACAACCAGCAGAACATGCGGTTATACATCCTCTGGGATTTTTTCCATCACATAGATAAATCCATTTTTAAAAGGGCTGCCTTAGTAGAACCATGAGGTTTTAGAACGAAAACACCAACCACACACCCTTATACAGCTGAAGAAACTGAAACCCAAAAGCAAGGTGACTAAGGTCACCTGGCAGGTTAGTGACCAAGTCCCAGCCTGTCCTGTGAACAAGGCTCCTCCCTTCACACTACACCGTCCCACTTCCACCTTTGGCAAAACTACTAATCTATCTATTGTAATTTAAATGTAAATCCTTAAAGAGCCATGCTTAGTTACTCCCAGGCTTTCATTTTACTGAAAGTAAAATTTTGCCCAGCACAGCAGTTTTGAAGACTTGTCAAGCTTGCCAAAGTAAGATCCTGAAAGGACAGAAAAGTAAATACTGGATGTCACACATTGTGCTAAGAGCCCCCACAGCTATGATTTTATTTACTTCTCCCAATGGCCCTGTGAGGCAGGCATTATATTTTGTAAAGTCTACTCCCTACATCCTGCCTCTTATGGTTAAAGGTAAAGACAGGAGCACCTGGGTGGCTCGGTCGGTTAAGTGTCCGACTTCAGCTCAGGTCATGCTCTCACGGTTCTTGAGTTAGAGTCCCACATCAGGCTGTCTGCTGTCAGCACAGCACCTGCTTCAGATCCTGTTTCCCTCTCTCTCTGCCCCTCCCCCATTCGCTCACTTGCTCTCTCTCTCAAAAATAAATAAACATTAAAAAAAAAGTATCAGCTGCTGAACAAAATGGTGTCTGCCAGATGAGGTAAAGCTGATGCTAACAGAAATACTGATGACACCAGAACGTTGTATAGTATAGGTGATGACTACATTTATCGCGGTGAGCCGAATAATATGCAGAATTGTTAAATCAATGTTGTGCACCTGAAACTAACAAAACGTTATAAACCATACTTCAGTTTTTCAAAGAAGTTTTTTAAAGGTGAAAGTTTTGTACTAAGGTTTCAGACCCAACTTTCCTTGACATGAAAGTGAATAACTATCCCTGAACCATCATATTGGAATGGGTAGGAACAAACCCAGCTGTGTTTCCTTTTGGCCTTCTAATTTAAAGTCAATATTTTAATAATCTCTTTGACTCTCCAGTTGGTTGCTCTCAGGCTGCAAATGGACCACCACCAATATGTAATTAAAGGAGAATAACAAATAGTTAGAATATAGATTACACAGGTGCTGACTTACAAATGCAAACGTTGTAGCAGAAGATTAAGCTCCCAGGAGAGGCTGGAGGTGTGTGTGTCTCTGCTTATTGCCATCATAATTCATTAATGGTCAAAGTAAAGCTGAGATCGATATTCTTGCAGTCACAGGAATGAGAAAAAATGATCAGCACCAAAATAAGATACAAAGACAGTCTCAAAATGTTTCTCCCTATGTAATTAAGAGACCAGTCATTGTCATGAATTTTAAAACTTAACAGATTTTCTTGGCTGTTCTATGTTCAAGAGGTGGCACAGCTTAAAAGATCTTGAAAAGAATTGTTATTCCACTAGATAAGACCATATGTAAAAAGACAGAAGTCATCTTTTATCTTGGTGGTAAAGAAATAAAAAGGGAAAATGCTAGGATATGGTAAATACCACAGAAGGCAATATAGCATGTAATAGTCTCACAACAAGCTCAGTCCTGAAATAGAGTTAAAGAGAATGAACAAACAAATCTTTTTGTAAGATCTGTGCCTAAACTAATGAATGGCTCTAATGCTGATTTCTGGGCCCCAGCAAAAGGAATCTATGTTTGGAACCAGGGAATCTGCTTTTTAAAAAAAAAAATGTTTTTTAATGTTTATTTATTCTTGAGAGAGAGAGAGGCAGAGTGTGAGTAGGGGAAGGGCGGACAGAGAGGAACACAGAATCCGAGGCAGGCTTCAGGCTCTGAGCTGTCAGCACAGAGCCTGACTTGGGGCTCAAACTCATGAACTGTGAGATCATGACCTGAGTCGAAGTCGGACGCTCAACCAACTGACCCACCCGGGCGCCCCAGGGGGTCAGCATCTTTAACAAGTATTACATGGACCATTCTCTGAGAAATAGTAAGAGATAGTACAATAGAGTAGTAAATGTACCTTATAATAAATGTTTTAAACATTTCTGCTTTGAGTTCTTCTGGCTGTAAACAACCCCATCCCATCCCCCAATTTTAAGAACTAAATACTGCTCTTTTACAGCATGGTTATATTTTACATAAATAAGAATAATGAATATTTGAAATAGTGTAATTGGCCTATTGGGTAAGTACTCATTTTGTGCAAAATTTGAAATAGTTTAACTCCTGCCAAGAGTAATCAAAAATTGCGTAATTTAAAGCTAGCAGGCAGTGTGTATGGCAAGTGTTTACCTGTGTGGCTATGTGGCATGCCACTGTAGCCAATAATCAGAAGTACGGTGGAACTTGTAATTACACACTCCTTGATAAAGGGAATTTGAATATGACAAGTTTGGTGATTGGTTCCTGTCCTCTTGCAGCTGGGTCACCTTGCTCATTTCATTAACTTTGCACTAAGTTGACTCCACATGTTCAGTGATTGAATTTCTTGGATCTCGCTTAGGAAGTTATGGCAGAGTTTTCCTTGCACCAGCCATCATCATTTAACAGTAACTTGTGAACCATGCTGTTATTTAAATGCACAGGAACGGGGCGCCTGGGTGGCGCAGTCGGTTAAGCGTCCGACTTCAGCCAGGTCACGATCTCGCGGTCCGTGAGTTCAAGCCCCGCATCAGGCTCTGGGCTGATGGCTCAGAGCCTGGAGCCTGTTTCAGATTCTGTGTCTCCCTCTCTCTCTGCCCCTCCCCCGTTCATGCTCTTTCTCTCTCTGTCCCAAAAATAAATAAAAACATTAAAAAAAAAATTAAAAAAAAAATAATAATAAGTGCACAGGAACGACTAGAAGGGATTCAAGTGACTTTTATGTTATTTTAATCTTTAGAGTTATAATTTTAAAATGGTTTTTATCCTATAACAAGGCCATCTAAGCTTTCATTCAGTGGGAGCAAAAACCCAATTCTGAGAATTTTCTTTTGTAACAGAAGTTAAATGAAATAAAACACTGTAAGGAGGCCAAATGGCCATGTATCACAGTATGAATTTTGGAGAGAGTACTCTTTGAAATATTAGAGATAATTCTGAGAAAATTTAAGAGTATTAAAGCAGACATAACTTGAAGTTTGCAAACATAATGTTATAATTGGGAATGGATAATGAAATGGGAAAAAATGTCATGGCTGTAAGATCATCAGCACCATAATGTGTTCTTAAGCTACAGAGATTGTTGATACCTGTACTCTGAGATTGTGCCCCAGGATCTTACATGTATGCCTATGAAAAACTTCACATGAATTATGCATTCTTTGAATATATGGGGTGTTTGGAAAATCATTCCTGTTTTCAGTTTCTTGGTTGTAAATGGCCTCACTACGAAATAATAAGAATTTAGCTCATTTATGTTATCTTCTTCCTCCCAACTCTTCTGAGTTTGGGGTACTGGTATCATTATTTTTAAGTTTTGTTTTGGTTACCCTTGTTAACTTTAAGTAGTAGGCTATGCCTCAATTTCTCATTCTAAAACCTGAGTCACTATCTTGACTTCCAATTATAGAAGTTGTGGGTTATCAGTGGTACTATCCTTCTCCTATTTCCTTCACTTTCCACTTCCCACATTCTGTCAGCTATATTTTTATACTATGAAGATAAAAATGTTTGCCTTTTTTTCCTGAAACATAACCAAGATCTTCCTTACTTTGTCCTTAGGGTCACTGTAAGACTTTAAAATCAATCAGAATACTTTCATTAAGACTACATCAATATTGTGCACTACCAAGCTAAGGAGCATGTTAGGACTGCTATTTCCTTTTCTATGAGGGCAATGTCATAACCTCTCATCTACTTCAAAGGAGAATGTTTTAGCATCATATACTAATCTTTCTTTTATACTACATACATCATACTATAATTCTTCAAAACTGGATCACAAGAGGCTCAATTAGCCTTTTGGTTTTCTGGATTTCTTAATTGCCTATCTTTTTTATTGACTAAATATATACTTTATCTTATATTCAAGGGTTTTTTGTTGGTTTACTGGTTGATTTTCTTTCTTTCAATGGCATTATGAACTACATGGACATCTCCTTTGCTCCAGAATCCTTCCCTTTGGAGCTCTTCATTCTCTTCCTCCAAAATGGAAAATTTTTTATCTTATTCTACTTCCTTTTCCGGTGTTAGGTCCCTTGATTTCTTCTTTCTTGGATAATCTCCTCATTCTGCTGGAATACATTTTCAAGTAACTTCTCAAGAAAGGGGTTCTGGGAAGTAAACGTTCCTAGTGCTGGCTTATGCAAAATGCCTATGTTCTAATCTCACAGTTGATTGATAGGTTGGCTGAATACGGAAATTAGTTTCAAATTCAATTTCCCTCAGAATTGAAAAGACTATTCTTTTCTAGCAGCCAGAGATGTTAATGAGAACTTGGTTGCTCAATTTTCATTCTTCTGTAGGTGGCCTAATATTTCTCTCTGGAAGCTTTTAGAAAGTTTTATTGATTCTTAAAATTCTAAAATTTACAAAGTTGCATCCAACTGGGTTATTTCTCCCATTTATTGTAGTTGGCCCTTAGGAGACTCTTTTAAGATAAAGATGTATGTTCTTTTCCAGGAAATTTTCTTATATAATTTCTCTTTTACCATTTTCTCTGTTCTCCCTTTCTGGATCTCATATTACTTAGCTGTGGGATTTCTGAGACAGGTTTTTATATCTCTTCTTTTCTCTCATATTTCCCATCAGTGGTGGAGAATGCTATTTGGACCCCAACATTTTCAATTCACTACTGTCATCTTCTTTGTCCATATCAGTTGATAAAAATAATAATACTATTATTAATGACTGTGTCAGTCCAGAGCAGAGTCTTTGTTTCTACCACATCTGAGTGCCTGATCCAGAGTCATGCCCACCCAACTGCTAATAGGTAGCATCCTCTTGGAGAGTGAATGCTGAAACTGTCAGGGGATGAAATTTAAAAACAAAACAAAACAAAAAAACCTTACTGAAGTCCAGTTGTAGGTATTGCTTTCCCTTCTGCCAGGCTCATCACTCTCTCATACATAAAATTAAATTGGTCTGGCATAATTTGTGCTTCGCAGAATCACGTTGATTACTACCCAGTACCTGTGCTCTTCTAGGTGGTCGCAAATTGATTGTTTGATGATTTGTTCTTGTATCTTCCCAGGTATCCAAGATAAGCTGAATAGTCTATAATTACTACTGTTGTGCTTTTCTTTCTGTGTGTGTGTGTGTGTGTGTGTGTGTTTAAAAACAGGTACTCCATCTGCTGATTCCACTTGTCAGGGCCTTCTCCTGTCCAACCTTCCTTTTCTAAAATAAAGGCTGGTGGTCTTGCAATTACAATTGCCAATTCCTCAAGTACCCTGGGATGCGAGTAATCAGACCCTGCTGATTTGAATGTCCCAAGCTCTCTGAAGTGCTGCTCTTCAATCACTTCTTTCCCCTTGTTTGCCTTTGTACCTTCAATAAGATAGCACTTAATCTGGTTTAGTTTCCTTATCACTGATTAAAAAGAAAAAAAAAAAACAAGAGCACAGTGAAAACCTCTGCTATTACAGTTATTTGTTAATAGTTTTTGTTTAGCAGTACTTGTTAATAGTTTTGTTTTGTTGATAGTTTTAATGATCATATTTTGCAGCCTTCCTGTATTTTCCTGTATTGTCCTTCCTGTATTCTTACTTCTCTCCCTCCCTGCTTCCTACCTTCCTTTTTCCCTCCCCCTCCACTCTTTCCTTTCTTAAATGTCTTATAGAGGGTAAGGGAAAGAGAGGAAAAACAAAAGAGGCAAAGGGACCCATATAAATTTATGGCAGAAATATTTATTAATCACCAAATATCCACATGCTCCATCAAATTTCCTGGGCTGCTTATAGCTGGGACCAGAGGTATGTGATGAGTTCTGGCCAACAGGTACTTGAAAGCCATGAGTTAGAGCCTCCCTTGTCCTCTTTTGTCCTGTCCCACTAATCTGGAAGCTGCCTGTTCCAGATGGCGTACCAACAAAATGCAAGTGACCTGGACCACTGAATCACCACTGAAGGGAGGCAGCACTGGCCAGCCATCAGACCCCCAGAGGACCATGTGTTAAGCTGCTAAGGTTTTGAGGTTTGTTTTCACAGTACAGCCTCCCTTATCTTCACTAATACAGTACCAATTTCTGGATTAGTCAGATTATGCTAGGTTTTACTAGGGAACAAATTAACCCTGAAATCTAAGTGGCTTAACATAACAAAGGTTTATTTCTTACTTGTGGTATGTGGTAGCTATTCTCCAAACAGGGCTCCCAATGACTCTTATCTCCTGGAGTGACCGCCTTGCATAGTCACCCCCTTCTCTGCTTCTGCATTGATCCCATGACTCACTTTAACCAAGAAAATGTAGCAACAGTGATACTGTGACAGCTCCGAGCCTCAACCTTAGGAAATCCTGACAGCCTCTGCATTTGAAGTCATTCATGATAAAAAGTCTGTCTATCCTACTGCTAAGAGAGTCCACATGCAGATGCCGAGACAATGAGACTCCATGTGGAGAAGCACTGAAGTGCCAGACATGACCAAAGAAGCCATCTTCAGTTCAATTCCATTCAGGCCTTCCAAGGATTCCAGCCCCAGCCACCGTTTGACTACAATCACATGAAACCCTGAATGAGAAAAACAGAACTGTCCAGCAGCGACCAGCCAACTCACAGAATTGTGAGACATAACAATAAATTGCTTTAAGCCATTCCGTATGGGATGGTTTGTTAGGCAGCAATTGCTAAAAGAAGCATGGCATGTATCCCAGTATTGGTGTATGGGGGCTGGGCTCCACACAGACATTCATGGAACCATGTTAATACAGGTTGTATCTCACATCATGTATCTGTACTGTTAAGAATGCGTGACTTCCTTTATTGTAGTATCAAGGCAAGAGAGGGCTGGTGTTGCATATCAATTAAAATTTTTTTAAATTTTTTAATGTTTTTTATTTATTTTTGAGAGGCAGAGAGAGAGCACAAGCCGGAGAGAGAGAGGGAGACACAGAACCTGAAGCAGGCTCCAGGCTCTGAGTTGTCAGCACAGAGCCCAATGGGGGTCCTGAACTCACAAACTATGAGATTATGACCTGAGCTGAAGTCGGATGCTTAACTGACTGACTGAGCCACCCAGGTGCCCCTAAATATAAATTTGTAAATGCTTCCATCTCTGTTTCCAGTCCATTAGCCAATGAGAAATGTGAAGGAGTAAATGGAAATTCAGTGAGTGTTGAACGTCCCCGCCACAGAATGTGCCACCTAAAATGTGTCTTTTTTTCCTCCTGTATCATAACAAGGTTTATCCGGGGATCATCCAACTACCTTTCCAAAAACCAGGGGGCTCCTGGGTGGCACAGTCGGTTAAGCGTCCGACTTCAGCCAGGTCACGATCTCGCGGTCCGTGAGTTCGAGCCCCGTGTCAGGCTCTGGGCTGATGGCTCAGAGCCTGGAGCCTGTTTCCGATTCTGTGTCTCCCTCTCTCTCTGCCCATCCCCCGTTCATGCTCTGTCTCTCTCTGTCCCAAAAATAAATAAACGTTGAAAAAAAAATTAAAAAAAAACAAAAACCATAAACACTGGCATGCAGGACTGGCTCATATAGCTCACAAGAACCCACTGAGCATATCTCTCCTTAGTTCTGCATTCTGTGATGCCATATTGGTAGCATGAAATCAACCCTGGTGGAAACATTTACACCACAGAAATTGGCAAAATGCCGTTAAAGTCAGGGCTTCCCTGCCCAAGAGCTGTTCGTTAAATATTTATCAGACCACTAGCTGTACAAATCCAAAATACACCTTTTATTCAGCTGCCCCTATATTCAAGCAAATTCATTCATTATTATAAGTAGAATTTTACAAACTTGCCATCAATGGTTTTATCTTTGTATTCCATATTTCAAATAACAGCTGAACCTATGAATTGAAGATCTTTGCACAAACTTGAGTAACCTTTACTAATGTTGAAAAAGATGACAACTTGAAGCTTTCTATATGTAATCAGAATGCACATGTTTTTATAGTTAACTTTACTTTAGTACAGTATGGGAAACATTGCTATACAGTAAGTATAAAAGAGAGTTATTTTCAGCCAGCATAAACAAGGATTTAATCCTTCTAGTAATTATTACACCTAAGAACACTACCTTAGCTACTGATTTATTCTGGAAGCTTCAGTACCATTTATGTTTTAGAGTTTATAAGAACAAAATCATTTCTTTTAAGCCTTGTTGAAAGACTTAATTCAGCTTCCTGCTCCAGTTCATCACCCCCTGCTCTCCTAGCCTTCACCCTTGATATACACACAATCAAGAGAAAGGCCATCAATAAGGTTCAAGCCTCTATTATGGGATATGAAGCAATAACATTTTAAATAGCACCTTGGAGGCCTGAAGGAGTTAATACATCTTTCACAGTGCCTACTTTACAGCTCTGGAGTATTCTGGATCCTGAAACCCTGGATCATTATTTATTAAAAACATGAGAAGAATCCAGTTGGAGGGAAAACCTCATTCACCAAGCAAGAAGATAGGATATGCTCATAAATGACATTTGAAAATAAGATGACCAGAAACCTTTTCCTATAAGTAACAAGGGATTTGAACCTGATCCATGCTTAATTATATGGTAAAATAAAATATAAGACAGTTCTGGAATCAAGGATAGAAGTCATCCACTGCTTCCTGGGTAAAACCTAGTGAGACCACCTATGGATAAATTTGATGTTCATTAATTCAGAGCAGGAAGAAAAACAAAGAATTCTCACTGTACCCAACAACCAGTATATTTTCCATCAAAAGCTGGATAATTATCTGGAAGCCCTAATTATCTGGAAGCCTCAAAAGTGTGAAACTTTTGAGTTTCAGTGATTTTTCCATGTATGAATCAAGATTCCATTATGTACACGTATGACTGATTCTATTTTCTAAAGATGTCCACGCTAATGCACATTCTGGGTACATGTTCTTCTCCAAACATGATACTGATATTCCTTCACTGAGAGACGGTGAAAAAAATAAAAGAAAGAAAAAAAGAAAAACACTGCTTTAGGGTTTTGATTTTATTTTTTTTGCCTTCATTTTTGACAGTTGTTAAGAGCATTAGGCTTGCCTAATTAGAAACAGTATTTTCCTGACACTGTTCATCAGTCCATTTCAATGGGTTCTCAGCTCATCTGTTGCTACCATGTTCTGAAGTGAGTCACAGAACAGGGGGCTCCAGAGACACAGTAACCTCTGAAGGAGGTAATCATTTTGATCCTGTCCACTGCAGATCACCTTGGTTACAAATGACCTCCCCAAAACTGTTCAACTTGGATGGTTCTAAAGGCATCTGGTTGTGGGGAGTGCTGCTCAGGCCTGAAGTTCTGATTAATAGCCATTTTCTTTTGTCCCACCTCCTTAATTATATGGTAAAATAAAATATAAGATGGTTCTGGAATCAAGGATAGAAGTCACCCACTGTTTCCTGGATAAAACCCAGTGAGACCACCTATGGATACATTTGAACCTGTGGGGATCCAGTGTCTCCACACATAGGATGAGACAGAAATAACACTGCATAACTTCAAGACTAGGTCATAAAAGGCGAGAAGGCTTCCCCTTGGCCCCTTCTCTTTGGGATCACTGCAGAGACCCCTTGGGTAGATTTCTATGGTGGTGGTATTCCCTGACAGGTTCTCTGGGTCATTCTTGGTTCACTGCTGCTGCTCTTCAAAGTTTTACCCATGTCAATCCTGAGCCAAGGTGAACAGAGGCTGGCTGGGTTTCCCTAGGAGGAGCCTGGCAAGATAGGAAGGTGAAGCAGGACGTAGTTGCCGCTGTGTTTGTTTTTTGCTGTGGTGGTTGTGTTGTGTTTTGTTTCACCACATCACCAGTCTTTGCCTACCCAACCAGAAACACCCTGTGTAATCTCTGTCACACCAGTATTATTTTAAGTAAACCCAAGGAGGTGGGACAAAAGAAAATGGCTATTAATCAGAACTTCAGGCCTGAGCAGTACTCCCCACAACCAGATGCCTTTAGAACCATCCAAGTTGAACAGTTTTGGGGAGGTCATTTGTAACCAAGGTGATCTGCAGTGGACAGGATCAAAATGATTAGTTACCTCCTTCAGAATTCATGGTTACTGCTGTCTCCGGAGCCCCCTGTTCTGTGACTCACTTCAGAACATGGTAGCAACAGATGAGCTGAGAACCCATTGAAATGGACTGATGAACAACGTCAGGAAAATACTGTTTCTAGTTAGGTAAGCCTAATGCTCTTAACAATTGTCAAAAACGAAGGCAAAAAAAAATGAAAACCCTAAAGCAGTGTTTTTCTTTCTTTCTTTCTTTCTTTCTTTCTTTCTTTCTTTCTTTCTTTCTCTCCTTTTTTCTTTCCTGAATAATCAGCTTCCTGAGACTATATGGATATATATTCCCCTTTCAAATACAGAATCATAAGGCGCCTGCGTGGCTCAGTCAGTTGAGCATCAGACTTCAGCTCAGGTCATGATCTCGCAGTTCATGAGTTTGAGCCCCACGTCGGGCTCGCTGCTGTCAGCACAGAGCTTGCTTCAGACCCTCTGTTCCCCCACCCATCTCAAAAATGGATAAACATTAGGGGCGCCTGGGTGGCGCAGTCGGTTAAGCGTCCGACTTCAGCCAGGTCACGATCTCGCAGTCCGTGAGTTCGAGCCCCGCGTCGGGCTCTGGGCTGATGGCTCAGAGCCTGGAGCCTGTTTCCGATTCTGTGTCTCCCTCTCTCTCTGCCCCTCCCCTGTTCATGCTCTGTCTCTCTCTGTCCCAAAAATAAATAAACGTTGAAAAAAAAATTAAAAAAAAATGGATAAACATTAAAAAAAACCCACAAATATAGAATCGAGTGCTTTGCAGCTTGATTTCTTTCCTGTCCTTGCCCAGGCCTGAGCACAGCTAGCGAAGGGAGAAGGAAGGAGGGCTGTAACTCAGCAGTGAGGAGTGAAGTCATGGTCCCCCTTCCAGCTTAGGCACCCCACCCACCCTACACTGCAGCCTCAACATGTGCAGCATCTCATACACTTGGTTATTCCCAGGCAGGGTCTCTCCTGGTTAAGGGCATGGGCGTGTTGCCAAAATGCTTGGGTTTGAACCCTGGCTCAGCCACTTACCCTGTGGTTTCACCCCCTTGTGCTTCAGCTTTCCTATCTGTAAAATGGGGATGATAATACTATCTACCCCTCAGCTGTGGGAATATTAAACATGTTAGTATCTATAAAACACTAAACCAGGGCCCCAAATGTATTAACCACCCAATAAATGTCAGCTATGATTAGTACCACCTAGGAATATAGCAAAATCATAATTACAATGCAACATTATATAGTATTGTCCCCTAGCTGCATACCATGAAACCACTGTATAGGCAAAAATTAGCCAGAACTTTTGCTACTGCAGTTCCTAAATGCTTTGTTATGAGATCCAACGGGCAACACCTCAGGCTGACTGAAGTCAGTGAAGACTAACGAGAGGCTCTGTTAGTCTTTTGTGCCAGTAATCCTACTTCTAGGAATGCTGTCTATGGGAATTTTCTTTTTTTTTTAATGTTTATTTATTTTGAGAAAGAGACAGAGAGAGAGAGAGAGAGAGAGAGAGAGAGAGAGAGAGAGAGAGAATCCCAAGCAGCCTCCATGCTGTCAGCACAGAGTCCGACTTGGGGCTTGAACTCATGAGCTATGAGATCATGACCTGAGCTGAGATCCAGAGTCAGACGCTTAACTGACTGAGCCACTCAGACGCCCCAGGAATTTTCAAATATGCAAGCACAAGGTACAAAGAAGCTCACTGCAGCATTATTTATATAGTGACAAGCCAGACCCAGCCTACCTGTGGAGCAATCTAAGAATGATTAAATAATGTTATAAATATTATGCAGCCACTAAGAGGGGTGCTTCTGAAGAATTTTTAATGACTACTAAATGCTCACAGAAATAAAAGTGGAAAAGCCAGCCTCAAAAATACATGTAAAACAGTGTCACATTGGGTAACTGTGTATGCACATCTGCAGAGAAAACAAAACTCTAGGGAAATGTATCATGATGTTTACAGTGGGGTTTCTGAGGGTGGAAGGACTTTACGCCTGGTTTTTATTTCTTGATATTTTTTGGTGTCACATATTATTTTACATTTGAGGAAAACATTAGGTCATAAAGTCAAAACATTTTTTAATAAAGCATCTTTCAGGGGCACCTGGGTGGCTCAGTTGGTTGAGCATCCGACTTTGGCTCAGGTCATGATCTCGTGGTTTGTGAGTTTGAGCCCTACATCAGGCTTGCTGCTGTCAGCCTGTCAGTGCAGAGCCCACTTTGGATCCTTTGTCCCTCTTTCTCTGTTCCTTCCCTGCTTGTACTTCCCCAAAATAAATATTGAAAAAAAAAACCAAAAAACCAAAACTTAGAGAATCTTTCAGAAGACACACAGTGGACTAACAGAAACTGAACCTTGTGCTTCCTATTTTCTGTGGCTTATTTATTTATTTTTTAGCCCGAAACAATGCCAAATAGCAGAGACAGGTGTTGCTACTCTTCAACTTATCTTAGTTTGGAAAGAAAAACTGAGAAATTTCTTGGCTAAAACAAAACCAACCAACCAACCAAACCCAAAAACGAGAGAGAGACAGAGACAGAGAGACAGGGAGGGAGAGAGAGACGGGTGAAGGTCATGGGGGAGGACAGCAAGGGTTTCCTAAGACACTAGGCCACAATTTGGCACTAACTAATCATAACCGTTGTTTTCACAACATCGGGTAGAAACATCCTTGGCCTATAGGAAAATGGAAGAGAGTCCTCTACCAGTTTTTTGGGAAGAAGTTTAAAAAAAAAAGAGATCTGTGGTGAAAGAAAGAAAGAAAGAGAGAAAAGGAAATAAAGAAAGAGAAAGAGACAGAAAGAAAGAGAAAGGGAGAGAGAGAAGGAGAGGGAGAGAGAGAAAGAAAGAGAGAGAGAGAAAGGGAGATAAAGGGAGATAAAAAGAGAAAGAGAAAGAAAGAAAGAAAGAAAGAAAGAAAGAAAGAAAGAGAGAAAGAAAGAAAGAAAGAAAGAAAGAAAGAAAGAAAGAAAGAACGACTACCAAAAACAGCACATCAGGCAGGTTCAAATGGACAAGTAACAGAATTCCATGAATTCCCATGCCTCTGCACACAGAACCTTGCTAACGCACCTCCTGTTTTGAGTCCTGCACCTAATGAAAGGTTACTAGGAAGAGCCACACTCTGAAAGGGCCCGGAAACCTCAGGGACTGTCAGTTTCAACTGCAGGCCACCTAATGCCCTTCACCAGGGGCCCAGGTACTGCGCTCTGCCTGGGGGCCTTCCCCCAGCTGTGTGCTCCAGAGGCGAGGGGGAAGCCTTGTAGGAGCTGTGCTTCGGCCTGAGATGCAAGATTAATAAAATTAGGATTATTTATGATGCTGGAGTGATTTAATAATATTTTTCAAGAACCTGAAGGATTTATGTCGAGGAACTGCTGTTTTAGTAACTAAACCCTTTTGGATGGACTCCAAGATAAACTAGTCTTGTCTGGCTTCCGCCCCGAGCCCCTCCACCTTTTTCCAGTTTCTCTTGGCAAAGAATCTCTTCTAATTCACCGGAGGGTGATGGGCAAGGAGATGACCTTCCTGGCTGCTTTATCTGCCCTTGTCCCACCTCAAAATGCCTCTCAGCTTCTCTTTGTCCCTTCAAATCTCAAAGGAAGAATCAAGAGGGGAGGGAAGTAACATTTGCTGAAGGCCTACTACATGCCAGGAACTGGCAGATACATTACCTCATTCAATTCCCACAAACACCTTGTGAGGTAGGCATAATTATTCCTATTTTGCTTGTTAGGGGATAGAGGAAATTTATTCTTTTAGCAGCTGGTGGAAGAATTCCTCTTGGGGACAGAACCATCTTTGTGGGGAAATGCCTTAATCAGCCTCTTTGGGCTATAAAGCAGGGATATGGGGAAATGTGTGGAGAACTGGGGGCGGGGGGGGGAGATCGGGTTGGGGCTCCTTATTCAGAAAGAAGAGACAGAAGCAAGAGGAGAGCAGGAGGAGGAGGGGAGGAGCACAATACACTCCACTATCAAGAGTATTAGCTCTTTAAATCTCTAATAAATATGCTAACCTCAGGAAATGCTTGCCGAAAGAGAATTCTCTGAATGGGATTGTTGGCACTGGGTGAAACTGAAGCCCCGTGTGTGTGTGTCGCCTGAATTGGGGAGAGGTGGTACCAGAAGGATTTGTTTCCTAAATCAAAGAGTAGGAAAGCCCCCACTTGTCATGTGAGCTCCATCAAGGGTTGGGGGACAGGGGCTGAGGCTCAGAGAAGTCTGTCGAAATTACTAAGGTCACACAGCAGCGATGAATACATGCATCACTTGCCGAGAAAGAAATGAATCCAGGTCTGTTTATTGTCAACCTCCTTTGTTTTTGCTCTATTCTACACGCAGCACTAAGACAGGTGACCCTCTCCTCTCCACGGTCAACTGTTCCACTGCTGTACTCCATCCAGTCCTAGTCATAGCAGTGAGTGTTTATTGAGTGCCTACTATAAGCCAACCATTGTTGCATGCACTTGCTCCATTCAGTCCTCACAACATCACTCTACATTCGAGTATAATTGTTCAGATTCCAGAATATGAGAATTTCTCCTTAGAGAAGGGAAGACACTGGCTCAAGGTCCCCCGGCTGTAGATGGTGAAACCAGACTGCTTGGTTATCTCATCTCATCCCTTCCCCACCTCCATCAGGTATGAGTCCTCTAATTAATCTATCAAATTAACTGATTATTTCCCCACCACCCCCTGGGCTGCACCCAGTGGGGGGTGCACAGGTAGCACAACACTGAACACAGAAGTCACTCTGCTGAGCTCAGGTCAAAGTCATTCTCACAGCTCAGGCTAGTAGGGTTACTCAGGGCTTGGCAAACCTTTTCTCCACAGGGCCAGACAGTAAATATTTTCGACTTCATGGGCCGAAAACGATCTCTGAAGGCAAACTACTCAGCTCTGCCTTTGTAACATGAAAGTGGCCATAGACATAAAGGAATGAGCATTGTTAGGTTCTAGTAAGACTTCATTTATGGACACTGAAATTTGAATTTCATGTAACTTTTACATGTCACAAAATATTCTTCTGATTTTCCCCTCCAACTATTTAATCAGGTACAAACCTGGGCACCTGGGTGGCTCGGTCAGCTAAACATCCAACTCCTGACCTTGGCTCAGGTCACAATCTTGCAATTCGTGAGTTCCAGCCCCGAATGGGGCTCTGTACTGATGGCATGGAGCCTGCTTGGGATTCTCTCCTTCTCCCTCTCTGCTTCTCTCTCAAAGAAATAAAAAAATATATAGACTGTTCTTTAAAAAAAAAGAACAACAACAACAAAAAAAAAAAAACAAGGTAAAAACCATTCTCAGTGTAAAAGGCACATAAAAACTGGAGGCAGCTGGATTTGGCTTATAGGTCACAGCTTGCTGACCTCTGGTTTCAGTAAATGCTCCCTCCTCTGGGGTTCTGCGTCCAGCTGTGCCTGCATCCAGGCCAAATAGCCTGTGGGCTGGGCTTTGATCCTTCTCTCCCCTCGCCTATAAAACCACACATGTTCAGTTCCTGAGCTTCCGCACATCACTCTCTCATTAGGAGCACTCCTCCACCTCTATAGCTTCTTCCACTGAATAAGAAGAAAGTTGGTCTGCTGTCCCTGAAGGAGGTGGCCATCAGATAAGACAGAACTGCCATTACTTAGATGATCCGGTGAAGCTAAGCCCCAGGGCAGGTGAAAGGAGTGTTACCCTAAGGCTGTGACAAGGCTTGGGAATAATATGCTTCAAACAGACGAATATCCTAGAAGGAAATCTCCAGGGAGGGTGGAGAAGATGTTGCCAAGAATGTGTCTCCAAGGAAGGAGTCTTGGAGCCCAAAATGGGAATCTCTTTCCCACCCAGAAGGCCACAAGACAAGAGAACAAGGGATGGAGGGCAGGTGAAGGACAGGAATGAAACTCAGTCCACTGCCAGGGGACAGCATAAGTCCAGAGCGGGGAAAAGTGACTAAGAAGCACTAAGGAATAACTGAGGATGATAACTGCTAACATTTATTAACCATCTGCTATGCTCCAGGCACTATATTGCTGGGTTCTTTACATATATTATCTCATTTAGCCCTTTTAACACTCTGGTAAAATAGACACTTAAAAAAATTCTCCTTGCGGGGCACCTGGGTGGTTCAGTCCGTTAAGCATCCAACTCTTGATTGCGGCTCAGGCCATGATCTCACAGTTCATGGGTTCAAGCCCTGCATCAGGGTCCATGCTGACAGTGTGGAGCCTGCCTGGGATTCTCTCTCTCCTGTCTCTGCTCCTCCCCTGCTTGCACACATTCTCTCTCTCTCTTAAAAATAAATAAATAAACTTAAAAAAATAAAATAACTAAATAAAAATGCTTTAAAAATCTTCTTGCATTTATTTAAAAACACAAACAAAAAAAATATTTTTGTGCATCTTCTATGTAGCAGACACTGTGTAGATGCTGAAGACAGATGAATAAGCAAAAACAGACCTTGTACCTGCTCTCACAAAGATTACAACGTAGTACAGAAGTTGGCAATTTTTTGCGATAAAGAAGACAATAAATATTTTAGGTTTCGCAACTCATAAAGTCTCCACTACAACTACTCCACTCTGCCACTGTAGTACAAAAATGGCCACAGATAATATGTAAATAAGTGAGCTTGTTCCTGCTCCAATAAAACTTTATTTATCAAAACAAGGTGCAGGTTAAAGCTGGCTATAGTTTGCTGATCCCTGGTGCAGCAGTAGACCAACTTAAGCAAATAATTTCACAAATAATAACCAGGAAGTGCTATCACATAAAAGTTCCTGATAATAGAAAAGCCTATAATAGGAAGGAGTTTACCTATTCAGGGAAATTAGAGATTTCCTAGAGGGAGTGGGTTTAGATCTAAATGTAGTGATTACTGAAGAGGACAGCAAGAACTATTCCAGAGGAACCAGTATGTGCAAAGGCCCTGTGGTAGAAGGGAGCATGATAAACACAAGCTTGAAATAGAAGGGTTATGTGGTTGGAGCAGAAAGAGTGGCTGAATATAAGATGAGGCTGAAAAAAGGCACATAGGGGCCAGACTATGGAAAATCTTATGGATCTTACTAGGGAATTAAGTCTCTAAGTACAGAAACTATGGCATAAGAAGTTAAGTAACATGCTTAAGGCAGTATAGCTAGTAAACAATGAAGCTAGAAGCCTACTCTGTTTACCTCCAGACCCAACTTCTGTATTCTCTTTGCTTACTTTGGTTTTATGTTTGCCTGTGTTGTTACAAATTCCCTTTATGAAATTCCAAAATCTCTTGGCTAAATTAAAAGGAAATGGAATTTTGTCTACACCTAGGCTGGAAGGCTAGCAAAACCCAGACATCAGCTGAAAACCAAAGTAAACCTGGTAGAGGAGTCCTAGTTATAGAGAAGGAAGCACTGGGGATAGCTGTACTGTCTATTCTCTTTCATCTCTAATGTCCCCTTACAGGGAGCCTGATCAGATTGTTCTTAACACTTAACGTCAATTAGTAGTCTTCAGAATCTTGCCAAATTCCTTCAACCTGCTCTGATGTCCCTTCTTTTTTCCCTTTTTTTAAGATTTTATTTTTAAGTAATCTCTACACCCAACATGGGGCTTGAACTTAAAATCCTGAGAACAAGAGTCACACACTCTATACCAACTGAGCCAGTGACATGCCCCTCTGATGTTCCTTCTTGGTCTAGCCCCTGCCTGCTCTGTCATTACCACTTTGTCACCCTTCCCTTTGGGAAAATTGCATGACTTGATGTTGCATGAAAACTCCCCACTCCCTCTTCAATTCCATACAGTTCCTTCTCCTGGAAGAGCCAGGCCACCCCTGTCCTTCTGTCAGGATACCTTCCCTTCTTCAGGGATTATTCCTCAGGCTTCCAGTTCTGCAGGAAGCCTTCCAGGCCTATTCTGCACCTAGCCTGAATGCTGTGTTCCTCCTCTGTTCTCACACAGTTTCTTGTGTTAATGGTTAACACATCCTAACCTACTGTTCATGGCCAGCCTCCCTCACTGGACCCTGAGTTTGTGAGCTCTGTGACAACAAAGAACTTCTCTGATAGATATTTAGCATTTTCTATGTAGAGATTGATTTGTTTAACATCACTTTGTATATGGAAGTTAACTTGCTTAACTTGTTAATCTTCTTGCTTCTCTGCCTCCTAATTATCTTCATATTTCTTCTTTGGAAGTCCCAGAATCCCAGTTCTCGAGGTGAGGTCCCTGGTCCAATAGCATCAGCGTTACCTGGGAACATACTAGAAATGCAGATTCTCAAGCCTTCCTCCACCTCAGTAATCAGACACTCTGAGGGGTGGGGACCAGTATCTGTGTTTTTCATAAGGCTCCAGGTGATTCTGATGGTCTCTAAAGTTTGAGAACCACTGCCTTGTAGGAAGTTAGTGCTCATTTAAAGTTTCTTAAATAGTACCCAGAAGACAGTACCCTTCAGTACCCTGAAGATAGTACCCAGTTATTTTCAATCTGGAAAAGAAAAAGTAATTGAGGAGATGACAATGGAAACTTTATTAGACTGGATTTTTAGAAAAGGAATTTTTCTGACATGACACTTCAAATACATAATTGGTTCAGAGAAGGCTTTCCTTCATATGCCTTAAAAATAAGATTCCTCCAGGGGTGCCTCAGTGGTTCAGTTGGTTAAGCGTCCGGCTTCTGCTCAGGTCATGATCTTGGACGTGAGTTCAAGCCCCGTGAGTTCGAGCCCCGCATCCAGCTCTGTGCTGCTAGCTCAGAGCCTGGAGCCTGCTTCAGATTCTGTCTGTCTCTCTCTCTCTTTGGCCCTCCCTCGCTTGTGCTCTCTCTCTGTCTCTCAACAATAAATAAAATGTATTAAAAAAATTAAAAAAAAAAAAGACTCCTCTGTCTGGCTTGGGTGTGGTTTTGGCAGGGATCTGAACAAGATAACCCTACTAGGTGCCTTCCAGGGCTCAGGTTCTCTGCTTCTAGGATTTTCTATACACTGCGAAAGAAATACAAGGTATGGGGCAGGGCATTATTAGTAGGGGATCTGGGGCTTTCAACACACAAGGAAGTATATGCTTTTTTTCCCCTTCCTAAGTTGAGTCTTTGCCAGTCTATACTCATAAAAAGAGATGACCAGGACCTTTCGAGAATGGTAATTGTTTGTTTTTAGGTCATAAAAATGAATCCTTGCTTTGTTTTCAAAGGAACACGCTCTTCATGCAATCTATACAAACTGAATGACAAGTAGGTGAGGCCCAAGATTGGGAAGATAAAACTTCATTTGTTGATTTTTGGCCGAGAGCTGAAACAATGGGACAAAGGAGTGGCTTGTTGGTAGAAGCTCTATAAAACACAATAATATTAGTCATGTAAACAGAAGAAAATAGGAGAGGCTTAATGAGATAAATTACACCAAGCCACCACATTAGGGATTAAAATATTCTGATAAAGCAAACACTAAAAGGACCAGAAGAAAGGATAAGGGGAAGAGTGATAACTTTAGATTTAGAAAACAATGGGTCCTTCTATCTAGGGAGCTGACAAGAGGAGTTTTCAGAGGCTGCCTGAGCTGACTGAGCGCCCATTAAGATCCTACTTTTCATCCAAAAAAAAAAAAAACCTCTACTCAAACCACTGGCAGACAAAGCCAACACATTCTTTTCTTCTCCGCTTCCCTATTCTTTTTTTTTTTTTCCTTCACAATTGCAAAGCAATCCATTTTGCTATGTAAGTCTGTGAAGGGAATAAAAGCGTTCACAGGTTTCTCTCTATTTGCATTCACTAGATTTGTTGGCCTGACTTCCAAAGTGTGAATCGGCCGTTGTTCTCAAACTCAGAGGATAAGAGCCAACTTATCAATGTTTAAGATTGCCCATGTTCCTGTGTGAACAGCAACTTTTTCATAACCGTTTTTATAAGGACATTTGAACAATTGAAGTATAGTGCATGGATTTGTGCTATTTAAACTAATAGCGCTGCCAGGCCTTGAGTGGATATTACATATTTCTATAGCTGTCTTTATTAAGTGTATGTCAATAACTACGAAGTAGAACTTTTCCCAAAACTTGGAACAGGTAAATTCTCACTAGGTCACACTACCATAAACTTCTTGGCAATGGTGATGAACACAAGGGTGCCAAAAGCCAGTGAGTGTTTAAAAAAGTGACTAGTAGTAGCTGTAATAATATTAATATTAATAATAATAATAATAACCACGCTACCAGACCTGCCTCCAGTCCAAGAGCTGACATTGCTACTGTTAGAGATAAGACTCCAACTGTGCTTTTCAGAAATATTCTTTTTGAGTGTCAAAACTTGAACCTATGGGGGAAAAAAACCAAACTTGAGCCTATGGGGAAAAAACAAAACCAAACCACTTGGGCCTAGGTATTTTCACAATAAACTTCTGCTGATTTGGTTGTTTTTATTTATTTATAAGTAGACTCCATGCAGAACATGGGGGCTTGAACTCATGTCCCTGAGATCAAGCGTTTCATGGTTTACCAACTGAGCCAGCTAGGTGCCCCTATTTGGTTGCTATTAAAAGAAGTATTATGTACTTTTGTATTGTTATTTTTTAGAGAAAAAGAACACAAGGGAGGGAGAGGGACAGGGAGAAAATCTTAAGCAGGATCCAGGCTCAGTGCAGAGCCTGATGTGGGGCTTGATCCCATGACCCTGGGATCATGACCTAAGCCAAAATCAAGAGTTGAACACTCAACCGATTAATGCACCTATGTGCCCCAGTATATATGCATTTGTTGTGGAAAATATTAAGAATATTAAAAATGCAAAGAAAAAATTAAAACAGCATTGATCATAAGACCTACATAAAACCATATTTTGGTTTATTTCCTTCCAGACTTTTTCTGTGCATATATTAAAACATGCATACACACACAAATACACAAAAGTATCATCCACTTCAATACCATACTATGATATACTACTGCATTATGTACTTTTTCACTTAAAAATTATACACATTTTCTTGTCAGTAAAAATCTTAAAGCAGACGTTGTAAACTGATAGCCAATGAAGAGGTCTGATTGGCTCACACAGTGGTCAACCAAGTGGAGCTGAGGAACAGCTAAGCCTGTGAGACAAGGCTGTGCTCTCTACTTTCCTAAAGTCCCCACTACTCTATTGTTCTCCATCTGAGACTGGTAACTGCAATTTCTAATTTCACTTGCACTCTTTATAAATAATAATAATAATGATAGTCTTAGAGGAACGTGAAATAATCCTTCTCTTCTCCATGTCTGCACTTTATATCCAGACTACTTCACTCACTTCTGTTACTGCTTAACCCCCAGGTGTGGGATCCTTTTACTAAAGCATGTTTTATAAAAGCTTTAGAAAATACAGCATTATGTGACTTCCATAATTTATTGAACCAAATCACTGCTGCTGGACATTCAAGTTGTTTCCAGTGTGTTGATATTACCATTAAAAGGAACATCCTTTCACATAAATGTAAAAAAGAAGTTCCTAGAAGCAGAATTGGTTCTGAAGGGCAGAAATATTTTCATTCATTTTTGATATATGCTTCCAAATGCCTTTCAGAAAAGTTGCACCAAATGTAACAGGGGGTGACTTTGCTTATTTCCTGTTCTCTGTGCCATAGCATTACTATACATTTTGGTAAAAGTAGTTGCCAATTTGGGGAGTTAAAAGTGGCATTTCAGGCATTATACTAAGTGAAATAAGTCAGAGAAAGACAAATACTGCCTGAGCTCACTTATATGTGGAATTTTTAAAAATGGCATTTTAAAAAAATAATAAAAATAGGGGCACCTGCGTAGCTCAGTCAGTTGAGCACTGGACTCTTGATTTCAGCTCAGGTCATGATCTCATGGTTTGTGAGATCGAGCATATTGGGATCTGTACTGACAGAGCAGAGCCTGCTTAGGATTCTCTCTCCCCTCCCCCTCACAATACATACATGCATACATACATACATACAATACAATAAATATAATAAAAATGCCATTTTTAGGGGGTCCTGTTTGGCTCAGTCAGTAGACCATGTAACTCTTGATCTCGGGGTCATGAGTTCAAGCCCCATGCTGGGTATAGAGTCTACTTTTAACAAATATTATTTAAAATTTTTTTCTATGTTTATTTATTTTGAGAGAGAGCAAGCAAGAGCATGTACGAGCAGGAGAGGGGCAGAGAGGGAGGGAGAGAATCCCAAGTACTGACATGGGGTTTGATCTCATGAACTGTGAGATCATGACCTAAGCCGAAATCAAGAGTCAGACACTTAACTGACTGAGCCACCCAAGTGCCCCCTGAAAAAGGCATTTTTAATACGTATTTCATACTCATTTTTTCATATATAGCCAATTATATTTTCTTTTGGAATTGCCTATTCATGGGTTTGCTCCTTTTCTACTAGGGCATTCATAATTTTCTTTTTTTTAAAGTTTATTTATTTAATTCAGAGAGAGAAGGGGCGGGAGAGAGAGAGGGGGAGAAAGAATCCCAAGGGGGCTGGCTCTGCAATGACACAGGGCTCAATCTCATGAACCATGAGATCATGACCTGAGCCAAAATCAAGAGTGGGATGGTTAACTGACTGAGTCACCCAGGCTCCCAGGTATTCATAATTCTCTAAATGGATTATAAAAATTTCACAAGTTAATGATATTATTTTACTTGGTCATATATGCTACCGGGTTCCTCCAATGTTCATTTTAATGTTTTGCGTGTGTGATTTTCTTTCACATGCTGAAGTATTTAACATTCATGAAGTCGAACCTGGCAATACTGTGTTTCCTTCTTTTGCTTTTATGCTTACAAAGTTCTCTACCTTGTGCCTGGATAAAATTTGACATATATTTTCTTCTGTTCTTTTACATTTATGCTTTCAATACCCTCTTGCCCTCTCAGCAACATTGGCCAGGGCTCTGCAGTGAAACTCTGCTTCTTGGCTGTGTGGCACCCGTATCACCCAGAGTTACCTCTTACCTCTCATGCTTCTCTAATTCTTCCCAACTTCCCAAAATAGCTCCTTGCATTTTCACAACCTTTAAATATTTCTTAGACTTATATATGCTTCAGAAAACACTTTGGGGTGGGGGCTACCTGGGTGGCTCAGTTGGTTGAGCTTCTGACTTTGGCTCAGGTCATGATCTCTGGTTCGTGAGTTCAAGGCCCATGTCAGGCTCACTGCTGTCAGTGCAGAGCCTGCTTCAGATCATCTGTCCCCCTCTCCCTGTGCCCCCACCTGTGTTCTCTCTCAAAAATAAATAAACAATTAAAAAAAAACTTGGGGAGTATCATAAAAATGCATTTGTTCTGCTCCCTGAGGTAGGACCCAGAAAAATGCATTTTCATCAAGCATCTGAGAGAATTTTTCTGCAAAGTGATGAAGGAACTCTTGGGCCCTCCTACCAATCTGCACTCTGTCTATATCTGTTTCTCCATGTCTACACAGAGTTACATCCACATCCACATCTGTGTAGTACCCACTGAACATCTCCAGCTGTCTATCTCCCAGGTACATCAAACTCCATCTGAAACACAATTCACTACCTCTCTGCTCAAAACTGCTCATCCACTAACAACAAGATGTTTCCCTGCTCCAGATCTGAATCAGCCATTTCTTCGAGGATATCTGATATCTTTTATTGGCTAATGGTATTTAGAAACTAAGATCCGGGCACTGTATACCTCCCATTATCTTGCCTTACTTTGAACTGTTCCCTCGGGACACAGTTCCAGCAGTGAGATTATTGGATTAAGGAAGATGAAATATTTTATGGCTCTTGATTCGATATTGACAAAGGTACAACCAGTCCATTCGTGGGCCCTGTTGGGACCATGTATCTTTACCTCTCCACCCCCAGCTTGTGTCAGTTGCAAATATTAAAGCAGCAGCATTCCCTAACACTGTCTTCCTGATAGTAGAAGTTTGGGGAAGAGTTCTGACATACAGCTCCTATCTCTGCCTTCTCTAGTCTTCCAGGGATCTTTGCTGTTGGAGAGAACAGACACAACTCTGAACAAGAGCCAAATGGGGAAGAAAGAATTAGCGGGGCAAGTACCCTAACCAGCTCCCACTCAGTGCTCCTTCTCTAAGTCAGTGCGTGTCTCATTCGTAGAGGAAGATGGGGCCAAGGCCAGGACCTGTAAGAAAGGCTTCCCACTTGCATTTACCTCCTTGGTCTAAGCATCTTCAAAACGTACTGGGAAGGCTAGCCTCAGGATGGCAGTGAAAAACAGAGATGAATAGTAACAACATCTACCAAAAATGTGTGGTGCATATTAGCATAGTGGAGGGAACGGAGGATGGAAAGAAAGGCATTCAAGAAGAGGGTAGAAAGGGGGCAGAATGGTGACTTCTCCTAGACTCCCGTAGAGTTATCGCTTGTGACAAGGAGATGAGATTCCCTCTCCTAAAGTACTACCAGGCATGCCCTCCAACCACGTTTACTCTCCCTTCCCTGATGTAAAGTCCACATTTGCTCACCCAAACTAACTCCAAAAGACACTACGAAGCTCTTGGAAAGAACAAGACTTGCTATAAGCTATCTCAATATCCTTAAGGACTAGAAGTGAAGAAAGAAATGCCAGGAATACAACACTGTATATTAACTATCCTGGAATTAAAATACTGGTCAGGGTTCTCTACAGAAACAGCACCAATAGGCGATATATAGTGGGAGTGAGTGAGGGAGAGAGAAATAATATAGGAAATAGCTCATGTAATGATGGACGATGAGAAGTCTGCCTGCATGCTGAAGAACCAGGAAAGTCAGTGTTGGAATTCATTCTGATTCTAAAGGCCCGAGAACCAAGGGAGCTGATGGTGTAACTCAGTTGGAGGCCAACGAGAGGACAAGGATTGAGACGGTAGTAGGGATAGTGGGAGTGGTGATGGTGTAAATCCCAATCTGAGTCTGAGGACCAGCAGTACTGTCAGAGGGTAGAAGATGGGTGTCTCAGCTCAAGCAAAGAGAGCAATTCACCCTTCTCCTACCTTTTTGTTCTATTCAGCCCTGACCTGAGCTGACTGGATGATGCCCAATCACATCGGTGAGGGCAATCTTCTTTACTCAGGCTGATTCAAATGCTAATCCCTTCCTGAAATACTGCCACAGTTACACCCAGAAGTAATGTTTTACCAGCTTTCTGGGCATCCATCCCCCTTAGTCCAGTCAAGATGACCCATAAAATTAACCATCACAGGTGATAACAGTACTGACTTCAGAGTCATTGTGAAGAATAAATGGATTCCTACATAAAGCATTTAGAACAGTGAACTCAGGAACAATAGTTAAAAGGTGACAATGATTTCAGTTCAGGTCATGATCTCCTAGTTCACAGGAACCCCAGTTTGTGCTCCGCTCTGATAGCACAAAGCCTGCCCGGGGTTTTCTCTCTCCCTCTCTCTGCTCCTCCCCTGTTCACCCATGCTCTCTCTCTCTCAAAATAAATAAATAAACATTTAAAAAAAGAGAGAAGGTGATGATAATGGCAATGACAGTGGCCACTAGGAAGGTGCCAAAAGGCATCTTCCTTCAACCTTCCAGTACTAAAATTCCCTCTGACCACTGCTATAATTTGAAAGTGGTCCCAAGACCATGTTTCAGGAGCTGGACCATGGACCAAAGTAATGTACTGCTAAATCAAACAATGATAGCCTATCCTGCCCCTTTCTCCACCCAATGCAGACCAAATTAAGTTAACGGACAGAATTTTTAAACTTATATTCTCATCCTATTAGTTTTTACACCTTCAGTGCCTAGTGAGTGTTTGGAAGGAAACAATTATTATTGGAAATGCTCAGAAATGGACACCTAAGCCTAGCTCGATAGCCAGATTATTTTTCATGAAGATGTACTCACTGTTTGTGTTCTAGATTGCATAGGTTTAAGAGTTATTTTCTGCTAGTAAAATTAGTCTTAATTTGTATGAGAGAATGAAATAGGTCAGAATTTAGTTTTGCCCTGGCAAGAGGATAGTAGCATCAAGGTTCACTGCCAGCTCAGAGAATCTGGGTCCCCAAGGTGAGGTACGAAAGGCTTCCTGAGCCATCTCCAGGCACAGAGCTCCTCTACTGGGTACAGGGCTCACTGACTGTAACACTTATTTGAGTGTTAGCATGTACTGTCTTACAAGCTTTTAAATTTTTTTAAATTATTACTCATCATTTAAAGTAAAAGTTTTTATTTCCCAGTAGTACTTATGCTCTCTGAAAGAAGAACCAACTTTTAAATAGTTCTTTGTGTCTTCAGTGTCTAGAAGGGAGGCATATTTTTGTGTAAATCCAAATAAACACATTGGTTAATAACCTTTTACCTAGAATGGATCATGCTTCGAAACATTTAACTTCCATTAATCACCCCCAAAGTGAGACGTGGGGTAGCTAAATCTTAACAGTTAAGGGAAAATGTCCACCTGCTAAAGACCAACAGCCCATAGTATGAGGTCTGAAGCTGGAGCTTCATGAGTCAGGCATTAGCCCCTAAGAGTCGTTGTGGCTGGGGAAAAAAGAAAAAAAGAAAAACACACACAAAAAACAACCCGCTCCCCCAAAGAAATGCCACTCACTTTAAAGGCTGGCTGGAGGCCATCACTACCAAACTGTAAAATGATTTGCACTTTTCTGTGTAATATTTGAAGAGGCTGTTTCTCTACTGATTCCCTTTACATATGGAAGAACTGTTTATTTTGCTTTCTATACAGACCACTTAGCTAAACTCAGTGAAGCTAAATTCAGCTTGAGATTCTTATTGGGTATCTGTTGAGACTGCGGAATTATTCAGCATGCTATCAGAACATTTTTCAAGAAATGTGAATGATAGGGTTCACGGAAGGAACATTTTAGGCTCTTTTTGCACTAGAAATAAAGATTCTCACCATCAACCTCTTCCACTCACGACGAACACCCCCTCCCCACCCACACTTTTCCCCAACACCATCTTGGCTGCCGTACTCAACCCAAAAGGATGATGGAAATGAGAATATTTCATGCCTAGAAAAGAATCTTCTAATTCTAGCCCAGTGCAATTATGGACCCTCCAGTTCATGCTTGTCCTAATGTCTGTGAATGTATTATTATGTGAACACATGTATTGAAAAAGAGGGGTATATTTTGAAAGATCTGCTTGAAGATATTGGATAACACTTAAAGGACTGCAAATTCTTGATATGCCTCTCCATTTGACACTGAAGGAATTCTTACTGAGTGAAATGTAAGAAGAACTGAGTACCACCTTCTCCTTGTTCATTATTCCTTCTTCATCTCCCCTCCTCCAATCCTGGGAGCTCAGTACTGTTCACAGAATAAAGACAGGCTTTGTTCTATCTTCCCAAACAGAAGTTTTCCTGAAATGGCTGCCATGGGGGAGGGAAACAATAGCTATGTAAAAGCTGATAGAATTGGTGTACATACACAGCAATGCTAAGCATACTGTGTTTTATAAATCATAAGGCATAAGGTTCTTTTTTTTTTTTAAGTCTAATTGGAGTAGCCAAGATTGTTTACTTGATGGTCTAATTTTTCCTCACTGGGAACAGCCAAACCTACAGAGAAAAATCCTTTTTTTTTTTTTTTTGTCTCTCATTCTTCTTATAAACAAAGGTTTTATATTTCAATTTTTCCCATCTTTCTAAAGTAGGCAGGCCTGATTTCAAATGAAAGATTTCAAATGAAGAAAGACACATAGAAGAGGTCCTAAACAGTCTCTTGGTAGACAGAGAATTGTTGAATTTAAAGATAATTGAGTTTGACTTCTACCATATAACAGCAACCCATGGCCATTAGGATTCTTACTTAGACAGGGCTCATCAATTCTCACTAAACCTTATTCACAGATTTGAGAGACCTCGGCCACCGCTAATAAAATAGATGATGTGAAAGGGAAGTCTCTGGGAGGAAAGTGGAAGTTCCCAGTTCAAAAATAATCCTAGACCAGATCACACTCCTAAAAAGAGTTCCATTAATATCTAACTGACTTCCTAATTTCTGTATGTATTTCTCGAGGTCTTTCCAATGTACAACTTCATATTCATTGGGTGAGATGGCGTGACATTCAAGAAGAGCATACTTGAGACCTAACTCCATTAAGCTCTCACTGGTTAGCTACATTTTTTTTCCTTATTATATTATCTAAATTGGGCAATCCAAGGCATTTGGCCACCAAAAGTAACTGGTTTTTTTTGTTTTTTTGTTTTTTAATTTTTTTTCAACGTTTATTTATTTTGGGGACAGAGAGAGACAGAGCATGAACGGGGGAGGGGCAGAGAGAGAGGGAGACACAGAATCGGAAACAGGCTCCAGGCTCTGAGCCATCAGCCCAGAGCCCGACGCGGGGCTCGAACTCACGGACCGCGAGATCGTGACCTGGCTGAAGTCGGACGCTTAACCGACTGCGCCACCCAGGCGCCCCCAAAAGTAACTGTTTTATGTTGTGATGAAGTGTTGTTCATTATTTTTCATAGCCCTTCTGCCCCAAATTCCATTTTTATTTCCCAAAAGATATGTGTATTATTGTTATTTCTTCTTGGGTATGAAACAGCCTATGAATGTAGTGGGGAGGGGGCGGGCATTCAAGGTCAATGGCTCCTGCCTTTTCCTGAGATCCACTTACCCTGTCCCCAAGAAGCACATGATGACGTACTTCTTGAGCCCCAGAGGACTGGGCCATGACTGGACTAAAGTTCCACAGAAAACACCTTTGGAATCCATGCTGCACAGTAGCAAGCGTGGTACTTCCCGAGCTCCGAGGGGATACGGCCTTCATCAAGCCCCAGGCAAAGAAGGGAAAGGGAAGAAGGCCGTCAGGGCTAGCCACGGTGTTAACTACTTTACTGCGTTATCTCAGGTCATCTCTTTCAGTCTAGCAACCACCAGGAGAAACCTGTGCTATCATCTGACTTAATAGGTGAGGAAACTGAGGCCCAGAGAGGGGAAGTGGTTTGTCCAAGGTCACACAGTGGGAAGCTGACTGGAATTCCATTTCAGGACCCCCGGTCTCTGAGCCTGGTACTCTGTTACACATTTGTTAAATTTTTGTTTTTGTTTCTAGGGTTGGGGGTATGTGTGAGCAGGGAGGTAGATAAGGGGTACCATGGATGTGGGGGATGGGATGGGGATGCAGAAAGGAAGAAAAGGGCCAGTGGAAAAGGGAATAACAAAAGAATATGCAGGAAATTCCCTGAAGAGCTTTGAATCCTACTGATTTGGAACTGTGACTAACTTTAAGGCAAGAATTATGATTTATCATTGTAAAAAGTGTAAAGGAAAGAACAATCTTGTCCGAATGTTACTGAGTATTGTTTGGGGTAATGACTTTCGATGAGCCTGAGGTGTTAATTGAATTAAAACATTCCATAGCTGTGATGGTTCATCTTAGGTCAATTTGACTGGGCCAAGGGATGCTCGGATAGCTGGTAAAACATTACTTCTGGGTGTGTCTGTGGGTGTGTTTCTGGAGATTAGCATTGGATTCAGTAGAGAATAAAAAGGAGGAAGGGCAAACTCTCCTTTTTTCCTGAGCTGGGAGGTGAAGCTCCTGGTTCTCTCGCCTCTAGTTTCCAAAACTGATACCAGGAGCCCCTCTGTTCTTAGGTCTTTATACATGAATTGGATTATACCCCTGGCTGTCCTGTTCTCTAACCTGCAGATAGCAGACAGTGGGACTTTCTGGCCTCCATAAAGTGTATGTGCCAATTCCTAACATCGGTCCCCTATTGCTTCTTTTTCTCTAGACAACCTTCACTAACATGACTGCGTAATTTAAAGCAGTGTTGGTCAACCAGGTGTTATATGCTTGTGGCCTGTATATGCATGTGTGTGTGTGTGTGTGTGTGTGAAAGAGAGAACTAGACAGAGATTTAAAAAATGTATTTCTTACTATGGTTCATGGTCAAAGATACTTGAAAGCCATTGATTTTAAGAAGGCTTTGGAGGATAGAAATAAATCCATTTACATTTGATAGGCCAAATGTTTCCAGACGTGTTATCGAGGCCCCAACTGTATGTCTACTGTTACCAGCACATCTCAAATTACTATTAATCACAGAACTATCTTGGTCTCCCTAATTTTGTAAGTTTATTTTTAAAAGTGTTACCATTTGTGAAATTGTATATAAGAACAAGTTGCTCTGCTGTTCTAATTGAATGAAGACTTACAGTCTCCCTCATTCCTCTGTTCAGTTGGCTACTGAGCCTGCCTTTATTTGCTGAACTGCAATTTGGGGTATGGATTGGGTGCTGCCAGAAAGCGCACAGCTGAAAGTGACTGCGTTTCTCTGCTGGCAGGCACAATTCCAGAGCCCTGAGGCAGCTGTTAGCTCTGTTTGCAGGAATATAAATTCTTAAAGTATCAACCTTACCTCCAAAGTGCCAAGAGAAATCCTACCAAGCTTGTGGGCAAAAGACATATAAACCTTTTTCTATCAGTAGGTCAATGAGGGATGTAATCTAGTGAGAGGAGAGTGAGAAATGGCACTGTGAAAGGGTAACTAAGTACTCAGCTGTGGGTAGTGGCTCCTAGTGAGCTCTCCCGAGTGCCAGGGTTCAAAACCAGCCCTCCCAACTGTGACTCTGTACTCGGCTGTACTCGGCTTCAGGTTTCTTGTTCCATAAAACATGGATAATGATAGTACTTGCCTCATAAAAATGATGTGAGGATCAAATGAGGTAACACAAACAAGTAAAGCACTCAGAAGAATGTCTGACACATAGTAAGTGCTCAATAAACAATGGAATGTATACACAAATTTAGGAAATGAATAGGATGAGAATCCACTGTAAAACTAACTGGTGCACAACAGAACGGAATCCTATTGACTTAACAAAACTGGTAACATATACATAACATAAAATGTATCATCTTAACCATTTTTAAGCACAGTTTAGTGTCATTAAGTTCATTCTCACTGTTGTGGTGCCCTCCCCACCATACATCCGGCGGACTCTACAGCTCGCAAAATTGAGACGCGGAACCTATTAGGCAGTAATGCCCCATTCCTTCCTCTCCCCAGTCCCTGGCAACTTCAACTTGACTTTCTGTTCATGAATTTGGTTACTCTAGACATCTCATGTAAGTGGAATCATACAGTATTTGTCTTTGTGTCTGGCTTATTTCACTTAGCATAATGTTCTGCAGGTTTGTCCATATTGTAGCATGTGTCAGAATTTCTTTCCTTTTTAAGGCCTGTTGACTTTTTAACCTATCAGTTGCTTTTTTTCAAGTTTTCAGAAAATAAGATGTCAATATGACAACACCCCCCCCCCCCCCCCCCCCCCCCCGCCAACAAAGACAAATAACTTCTTGAAACACTCCCCTGAGTTACCTGGAGATACCTGTCTCCATAGAAATGCTAATTGGAAAACCAGTTTTCTTAAGAAAGATATTATTCCTTGAGGCAGGCTGTTTACATTAATCAACATTCCTGTAATACTTGTCAGTGTTTTGTAACACTTTTTTCAAGTGCCAATGGTAGCTTGCCAGTTCTTCTGAAGTGTGGAGGCTGAGAATGGGGGAAACCAGAATGGTAACTCTGTCCCCTGGGGGCTTTTTCCATCAGAGTGAAGCAGTAATTTTTATCATTTTCATTTTACAGTCATTACTTAGGTGGATGGTGGCTAGAAACACTGGATGGACTGATTTGTCCCTGTGTGAAAAGTCCCAGTTTCCCTGTATTTTCCTATTTTGCTTCCCTGTAAGGTACTCAAGGTTTTCATTGAAAGTCATGGATTTCATCTGTTCACACACAAACAAGAATCTGCTTACCACTGTCACAGAAAGTTTTCCTTTCAATAAACATAATGGTGATAGGAAAAACAAAAACACGCTAAACAGCTACAATGAAAGAAAAAGAAAAGATAGAGGGGACATTCCAACTGCGGACTCAGATAATTCCTTGTCACTCTTCACAACTTTCTGGGAAACTCCTTTTAGCGCATCATAAATATGTGCTTCTGTGGTTTTAGATGAGCATAACATCAGTGTCTGGGATTTAGTGCTATTCTCATTTCTTTCATGATTAATATTTAAAGGTTAGCATAGAACAATCATATGTTTCAGCATTAAATTTGAAAATATTAAGGAAATTTCAACATCAAATCAATAATTTATAAATTTCACTGTGAGGCTCAAGTGATGAAACAGACAGCAGAACAACTAATTATAATGGGAATTAAGAAATTAAAACAGGGATGCCTGGGTGGCTCAGTTGGTTAAGCATCTGACTTAGGCCCAGGCCATGGTTCTCATGGTTCTTGAGTTTGAGCTGATAGCTCAGAGCCTAGACCCTGCTTCAGATTCTGTGTCTCCCTCTTTCTCTGTTCCTCCCCTGTTCGCACTCTGTCTCTCTCTCTCTCAAATATAAATAAAGATTAAAAAATAATACTTAAAATTTATTTGCTGCTACCTTATTTTTAATATATAAAGTTTTCTTTGTTTTATAGTAGATTTTCTGGTGATTCTGAGCTTGATGGCCCACAAAACGATGCATTTAAGGATTACTAATGTAATGTGCTAATTTATTTAAAGATTTCCATTTTATATTAATTGATTGCTAGGGTTCATTTGAGACTGTAGAGAAAACAAACAAAAATAAAGTAACATAAATAATAAAAGAACTAAAAGATCCAGAGCAGAGATAGTGGGTAATACTTCGGTTATCAGTATGGCAGCTTTTCCATGATCAGAAAGAAAAAAATACACACCATTTTTTCTCGTACTTTTTAAAACTGGAAACATCATGAATCAATCTTTTCGGAATTCCCTTTTTAACACATGAAGAAAAAGGTGTAACACTGATCTTGAAGTGGTTTTCCCATCTTTTATCATGAAAAATTTCAAACACACAGAAAAGTTGAAATGCTAAAAGGGGTAGCTACAGGTTCTATCCCTACATTCTGTGACTGCAGACCTTCATCAAATTTGCTTTTTCTTTCTGCACACACACTCGTTATTTGTGGCTGCAGACATCACTTGAAGTTGCATGCCATGCGTCTTCTCAGAACAACATCCTCCTATACAACCAGAATTTTCTCACATCAAGAAAATTAACCATAGTTCCGTATAACCTAATATCTAGTCCACATTCAAATTGCCCAAGAAAGTCTTTCCTAGTTGCTGGTTTTCTCTTTCTTTCTTTCTTTCTTTCTTTCTTTCTTTTTTTTTTTTTGAACAAGGAGACAATAAAGATTAACATATTGCATTTCCATGATTATGTCTTTGTTTTCAGGGAATACTCTTCCCCATTCCCTTCCCCACACCCATAATATTGACTTTTAATTTTTATTTATTTATTTGTTCTAAAATAGGCTCCGCATCCAACTTGGGGCTTCAACCTAGTACCCTGAGGTGTTTTTTTTGTTTGTTTTTTTTAAGTTTATTTATTTTGAGAGAGAGAGAGAGAGAGAGAGAGAGAGAGTGCAAGCAGGAGAGGTGCAGAGAGAGAGGGGAGAGAGAATCTCAAGCAGGCTCAGCACTGTCGATGCAGAGCCAGATGTGGGGCTCAAACCCAAACCAACTTAACCAATTGAGCCACCCAGGAGCCTCCAGGCCAGTTGTCTCATGAAATGTCCCAACATCCTGTACTTATGCCACATGATTTGTTCATCTAGGCATAGAATTTCCAATCTAGAGACCTTGAAGCCAACTGGAATATTGCCTAGGCTTCTAGCTCCTTATCTATTCCCAGAGCTCACCCGCCTTCCACCATGAGGAACACCAAGAGATCAGAGATTAGCTGAACTCCAGCTTCAACTCCTCAAAAACAATTGCTAGTGTCAGGAAGAAAAGTTATTTAAACGATACTGCCAAAGCAAAAGCTTTTAAGGTCAAGAGAGAGGTGTCCCGGTTTCATGTTGATTTCCTAGCAAGTCCAGGGCCTGCAGCAAGGTAGGTCATCACAGACAGTATTCAGGGGTCAAGGTTGGCTCTTGTTAGGTGAACATGTCAGAAGGACCAGCAAAGGTGCTTCCTTTAACTACTTTTTTCTTTTTTTCTTTTGACTCTTCAGCTTCTGTTGAGCTAAATGGTAAACTGAAATTAAACTTTTATCGGACATTGGAATGGGCTAAAAGAGGCAGGGGCTTGCTAACTTCACTGAGACACACTGGTATGTTATGGTCTGAGCTCCAGGAAATATCTGATCTTGCCTCAAAATACTGTCTTTGCTTTTCAAGGGCAGCTCCCCAAAGACTTGGAGCGCTCTGACGGAAAGGCCCTCCGCTTGAACTATTTCAAGGAAAACTAATCGTGAATCTATGAACACATAGGAGCATGCCATCCATGCACATAAGATGGAAACAGGCCGAGAGGGGCATGTATATGTGGGAGAAAATGCTCTAGTGGGGTTTGTATCTGTGCTTCCATGACGGCTTATGGACGCAGGCTATTTTGGACAGATACCTCTCTAGAAATACAGACTTAAATAAACAAAAGTTCAGCCTCCACGGAGGTGGTGTTCTTCTGCAGGCCAAGTGTTTTTAAAAAACGTGACTGGCCAGCTAAGAAGTTTATCCGCCTGGTGCCTCAAATTCTCAAACAGTTTATTTCAATACCATGTGAATGGCTAATCTCCTACAAGTTTTGGGGCTTTAACAAGGTAAACAAATGAGTGGCTGTGAAAGTAAACACTGCATTTCCTCTCAGGCTCATCCTTGGCTCCAAAATTCTGTTCCCTCCAACCCTCCCACTAGCCCCAGCTTTCCTCTTCCCAAGCTTGGTCTCTTGTACCTTGTGCAAGTACTGAAATTGCAAAAGAGACATTTTTAATTATAAGTACTACAGTAATGAATTCAAGTACACTCGTTTATCATAAAGGGCTTTCCCATCTGTCTCTAAAGTATACTTAAAAAGGCTGTGTATTTGATAACATTAGCACCAAGCATCTTCCACATGTTAATGTTCAGCGTTTTAGATGTTCACTTTCCCCCACTCCCAAAGACAACATGGTGGTTCCAGAAAAGGCACACTGATCTCCGTGTTTGGGAGTGCCTGTGTGGTCTCTTCCTAATTTATTTGTACTCTAATCCTCAGGGATAGCATCCCAATCCCCATAGGCAAAGGGACATTAGGGAATGGGGCTGTCTGCTACTCCCCACCCTACCAGAGAAGGAAAACAACTTCCTCAAGTCCCTCAAGTTCATCTGGCCACTGTACAAATTGTTCTTGAGCATGGAGGGTTTCCAAAAGCCCTAATTAGCAACTCACAGCAAACATTTCTTTGCATTAGCTAATGATCCGGCTACACTTGTAAGCAAACAGAACCAACATATCTAATCAATGCTGAAAAACCAACCAAATGCCTATTAAACATCTGGATGTAATTTTCTAGTTAGAACAAAATGAAAACATATGCAGGTTCCTTTGATCTGCATCTTAACAAAGAAATCGTTGATAAAAAAGCATACTGGTCAGTCAATGTGTCATTTTCATAAACTCTGCTCGTTTCTCTTCAAATGCTCCCAGTTTAATTTAGTTGGTTTCCTGCAATCTCTAATTTTACCATATTGTGTGAAACCGCAAGAGATTCTTTGGATGTGATTTTATTTGAGGTTTTACTGCTGCATGGATCTGCTACTGATTTTTTTTTCTTCCTTTGCTTTCTCTCCTTCATGCCCCACGCCCGTACTGCCCTTTTCTTTGGTAAAGAGGTGGGGGAAAGGGTTATATAGCAATGCTGAGAAAATTTCTTCTGGACCCTACATTCTCAGGTTTAAGAAAACTCTCAGTTAAAAAAAAAAGGCAGATGAGAAAACATATAAGAAATAATTCACAGCTATAAGAGAAAATAACAAGTGAACTTTAGATATTATTCATTTCAAATAAAAAAGTAATAGATTTAAAAGATGCATAATTTCTATGACCAGCATCCACAGTGTTTTCTATTTTGTCCAGAATCTATACTATATACAACATCTAATTTTTGTAATGACTTGTGCCATTTCATGAGTTATGAAAATTTGATAGTCAGCAACAAATGAATGGAAATATACCCATATATACATCAATGATAAAATAAACAATCTGGCAATCTTTTTGTTTCTTTGCAGAGGATAAAAAGAGGATTGTTTTTTTCAGAGACAATTTTCTGTGGAAGCGCAGTACTTAATATCATTTCATGTTAAAACATCACCAACATATGAATATGTTAAAGGTAAAAGAGACTATGGTTAGCAGACTTTAAATAGAAGACTAAAATTATAGATTTCATGAGTAGGATTATTTTCTTCTAAACAGGCTGTAGACAATCTGCACATATATCATTTAAAACATAAGATTAAAGCTACTTGATTGTTTAAACACCATCATTTGTAATGCAGTTTGATGAGAGTTTTGTAGTATAATTATTACAGCATGACAATCACAGAGGAAAATATGACCTTGAAAAGGGGCCCAGCCTTCTCCCTCTGTCAAGGAGGATGGGATACACTCGAAAACCAACCATCTTTATGCACACAATTAAAGGTCTTCCGATTTTAAAATCATTACTCTTTCTTTTTTCCAGATACTACATTATAAGGAATTCAGAAGGCTCCTGTCTCAAAATATACCGTTTTAATTTCTCTGTTTAAACCTAATTACCAGTGTGTGCCAGTAAATCAAAGTAAAGCTTGGGTAAGCCAGGGAGAAGTCTCCGTTGTTTCAGTTGGACGAGCAGGCACAGGCATATTTGTGGCATCCAAATTCTTTTTACACAGTCCTGAGGCTGATTATGGGATGAACTGACCACAGACTGGCCCACTCAACTTGGTCAAGAGACCAAGTTTTCGAGGGAACGCAGGTTGCCAAAGTCAAAGCTTCGTTGCCCATGGATCATATTATTTCAAAAAGTCCTATATGTGGAGCAAGCCTGCTTTGAGTCATCAATCAATCTAACTCAGGAAAGTGGGGCAGTGCTTGCTTCCTTTTCATTCTCCAAGTTAGCAAAATGAATATAACCCCCTCCCCAAACCCACTTAATGAGAACACTGCAAAACCGCATGCCGAAACTTGTTTAAGAATTTACTATGGCCTTGTACAAGCTGGCTAAAATTGCTCCTTTAATTTTTCATTTATAATTGATATTTGGGATTGATGCAATTATAGACAAATCAATATCATACATATTTAAAATCAACTCCAACAGTGAAATGTATTATCTAAAATGATTCTTTTAATATTTCAAGAAAAAGGTCTCTGAGAAAGCAAACCTTCGAATAAAATGTATTTCTGTTTAAATAAATGCCTTTTCATAAGTCTCTTGAAAGTAAAATAATGAGGACACGGGGGCTATTAATACCAAAAACGTGTTAAGTATATTCCAACGTAGGATCAATGCTTGTCGATGTGTCTTTCTTATGGAAGAATTCACCACCATTTGGCTACAACACCGTTGTTCATTCACCAATCCTGTGTGTGTGTGTGTGTGTGTGTGTGTGTGTGTGTGTGTGTGTGTGTGTGTGGCAACAGCTCAACCTAACTATTCTTTAAACAAAAATATAAATGCGGCAATAAGGTTTTCTGCTGGGTGGTATATTTGGAGAAACAGACAAAAATCGGAGATTTACACAGTGTGCCCCGTTTATTTAAAACCTTTTAGGTCAAATTCCACTCATAAGAATTTTAGCCATGTCATGCACCCAACGCTTCCCATTTAGCTCCTTACGCAGCTCAGCCTGGGGAAACCACCCGAAGCATGGGACTAAGAGTGGGCAGGACAGGTTTCCAGGTCTCAAAGCTGGTTTATCCCATTGTCTCCCTTTGTTTCTAGTAATTGGAATCAGACTCGTGCTCAAGCTGCTGAGAGGCCCCTAAAACTCTCAGCAGTCCCCTACTCCAAGCCCGCGAAGTCCATACTTTGAAGACAAGGACCAGAGATTTCGAACCCGGGCAAAAGCCTCGATCTAAGACTGGGACGCGCGTGCCTTACCCTGGCAGTAACTTAGGTATCCTTCCCGCCAAACGAAAACAGGCCAACCTTTTTGCAAAGTCCTTTGAAAGGCGCCAATAAAAGCCAATCTCTACCACGTTGGGTGCAAAGAAGGGAGTGAGCACTAAAATTAAAAGCCTAGTCTTAGACGGCCGGTGTACGTACGCCAGCCAAGGCGCTGCCGCATTTTCCACCAAGTGCACAGTCCACGCCTTCTCACGAAAAGGCAGCTCAAGGAAAAACAATCCTCAGAGAAATTTTTGAATGTGACCTCACTTTCAAAAGAGGAGCATCAAACAAGGGGCGAACACTGAAAGACGCGTTTGGCTCGAACTACCACCCCTCCCACCCCCAACTCCCGCACCCCTTAAGAAACTACGCGGTTAGTTGAGTTACTTTCACTGATATTTTAGGATTTCCATTAAAGGGAAAAGTGAACAAGTGGCAAGATTTTTTTTTTTTTTTTTTCAAACTCGAGCCCCCAGCTTCCGCGACTACACACTCTCTGGGCCCTCCCGCTCGCGCGCTCCCGCGCGCTCCCTCGCAGGCCCCACGTTACTTTGATTGACAGCCCAGCCCCGCCGCTCTCCTTCCCACCGACCTTCCCATCCACAGTGCCAATCTCCGCGTCTCGCCTCTTCTCATTGGTTGGTTTCGACGTCCCGCGGCTCCTCCAGGAACAGTTCCTCTCCGAGCCCGGGAGGACGCGGCTGGCGGAGGAGGGGTAGAGGGGTGGGAGGGGAGACCGAGGAGACGGCGGAGATGGAAGCAAACGGGGCAGGAGAGGAGGGGGAGGACGGTCCTTCCGGTGCTCTGCTGCTATAGGCTCCGGGGACGCGTCGCGTCAGCACCCCACGTTGGGCGCGACGCGCGCGATTGGCTGGCGACGCTTCCCTGCTTCCCCCCCTCCAACTCCCCCCGTCACCGCCGGGCCCACGTCCCCGCCGGCTCTGCGCTCCCGCCCCCCGCCCGCGCGGGGCTGGGCGGGGCCGGCGCTGGTTAGCTCCGGAGTGTGAAACCGCGTGTTAATGTAACCGGCGCGAGAGGCGCGGGCGGCGGCGGCGGGAGCGGCGGCTGCAGAACAGCAGCAGCGGCGGGTACCCTGTGCCCCGCGTCCCTGAGGCGGCCGACTGCGCCACCCCCACTCTCTCACGGCCGGGCAGGACCCGCGCCACCATCCCGGACCTCCGCCGGCCGGTGGCGACCTAACCCCCGCCGCGACTACTCCCGACCCGCCCGCGGAGTTTGCCCGCCGGGTAGGGAGGCCGAGCTTCGGAGCGCACTCCTGCTTTTTCCCCCCATCATCTCGTGGATGTCGCCCCCCGGGTCGTGAGAGAACTTTGCAGCGGGCTGGAGCGCCCTTTGCGGAGCAGCAGACGAAGGGAAGGAAAGAGGGCCGAGGAAGGGGCTCGAAGGAAGAGTCCAGAGCGGCCGGGCCGGCCGTGCAGGGCGAGTGCGCGCGGGGCGCGGCGGCCGGATGCGCCCCGGGATCGAGGAGCAGCGGGCGGCTGCGGGACTACCCTCCGTGGAGTAGCCCCGCCGGGCCAGAAGGGTTTGTGCAACCGGGGAGAACACCGAGTGTTGGTCGCACGGGGCGTGCCGAGCCGCCTCCCGGCGCGCCCTCCGCACTTTCCCCGCCTCATCGTCATCCCGCGCTCCTCCGCTCGGGCTGAGGCTTCGGAGCGCCGGGCGCGGAGCCTCTGCCGCTCCCCGGAGCCCGCGAGCGCCCGGCTGAAGGCGCTGCCCGGACCCGCAGCGGTCGGTCCTTAACGTCGCCAGGTTTGTTTGTGTGGTGTTAGCCGGGGGCGCCGGGCCACCTGCACCTCACCCGCGGTCGGCGCCGCGGGGAAAACCCGGAGAGGAGGCGGACCTGGGGAAGAGCGAAGAAAAGCAGTCCGCTTGGATTTGTTTGCCCCGGAAGAGTGCCGCGCACGCGGATCGCCGAGAGGAGCGCGGCCAGAATCACCGCGCCCTCACCTCCCCGCCGGGGCGGCCGAGGCCCGCGGGTTGGATCGCAGCCCCCGCGCCCTTTTCTTGGGGGCCGGCGTCACCGCGCAGGTTCTTGGTGTAGCCGGGCCCGGGGCACCCCGAAATGTGGCCCTGAGCGAGGGAACCCGCAGCGGCGGGAGCAGGAGCAGCCGGGCGCCAAGTGACCGGTGCGCCCCGCCGAGCGCGCCTGCGTGCGTGGCCAGCGCGCTCCCCGCGCTCCTCGTTTCTGCCTGGCTTCTCGGCTAAATTTTCCTCGGCGGGATTAAAGTTGGAAATTGAGCGGAGAATTGAGTTGTCCGGAAACAGAGCTGCGGCCGCCGCCAGAGCGATGTTCCCGCAGAGCCGGCACCCGGTGAGGCGCGGCAGGGTGCTGGTTGGAGGGTCTGGGCTGTGGGATGGGGGGTGGGGTAGGGATGGGCGCTTTTCCCGAGCTGGAGACGGGTCTCTGTTACATTTCTGGAGGACTCCCTAGCCTCTAGGGGTGCAAGGCTGATTAGGGCCCCTCTTGGGCTGGGGAATGAGCTGAAACTCTCAATTTCCCCCCTTTACTATGGGCCCCCTCGAAGTTGATGTCTAGACAGGGCGGGTGGGGGCGCCCGGGGAGGCTGGGGTTTCTTTTTCGAAGCGACATCGCCCCCCCCCCACCCCGCCTCCCTGTGGCGGGTCGGGCGCCCCCACCCCTTTGTTTCTCGTCTCGCCTATTTACATGTCAATGCAGCCCCCGTTCCGGCGCTCCTGGAGATGGCCCCGGCGATTCTGGGAACGGGGAGCGTTAGGGAGTTGTTTTTCTACTCTGATCCTTGGGGTCATTATTGCTCCCTTGGGGGAGGGGCGGTGTCCTCGATGACAATCTGGCCGGGCGTTCCCCGGCCGCCCGGGAGCCTCTGTCGTTCCAGCCGGGCGACTTGGGCGCACGTAACCGCGACCCGCCCTGAAGCCTGGAAGAAGCTCTAAATCTCTTTGGAGGCTCGAGCACGGGCGAAGGACCACTTCCTGCCTCCGTAAAGTGCGGAGCAAACTCGAGTTCGGGGCTCCGTTTCTTGCCATTTCTAACTATTTTTTATGTCCCACCCACTTCTCCGTTCTCTGACTTACTGTTTTATCTGTCTGCCCCTACCCCCGTCCCTCGGTTCCCCTCACTGGTGGCCCCCAGACGCCGCACCAGGCTGCAGGCCAGCCCTTCAAGTTCACTATCCCGGAGTCCCTGGACCGGATTAAAGAGGAATTCCAGTTTCTGCAGGCCCAGTATCACAGGTGCGTGTCCGGCCGCGCTGGGCGAGCAGTAGCCCGGGGGCAGCCCGGTGCCCCTCCTCGCCCTGCCTGGTGGCGGTGGCGGCTGTACTGAGTACTTGCGTCCAGGCGGTGGCGTGTGGAGTCGCAGTTAAGACCTGTCATTCAAGTTACCCCCTTTCCAGGTTCTTCCCGGGCCGCCTCTTCTCTAGTCTCCTCCTCCTACCATTGTTTCCCTTTTGCCCGTTTGCTGCTGTTCCAGGGAGTCTTTTCGAGTATTTAGGAGTTGCATGAGAACCGTCAATATTTGCACTTCGTTTATTTATTTTGCAACAAGCTGAGCTGAAACCTTGGTTCAATCGATGCCCCAGCCCTGGAGTGCAGGTTTAGGGAGGCAGAGCCAATGTTGAAATCGCTCTGCTATACTAAAGGATTGGGTTGTCTGAGGCAAAGTCCATTATGGAAGGCTAGATGCTGGTAGCTGTGCCCATCATTGGTGGTGAAGATGGGGGTGGATATGTGTAGGGTAAAGCTTCCCTGCTTTGGCGTCATTCTTCCTTGGTTTGGGTAGGACAAGGGATTCCAGTCTCATTTATATACATTTCAGGTTAGTCTCTTCACCTGATGAGACCTACTTCAAGAGGTTCATAAATGAAAAATGATTTAAAACACCTGTCCGTAGTGAGTTTTCCAGAAATGTTATTTTCTTTCCTTGTTTCTATGAAGTCTTAGCTGATTAGCGCTAAGAGATAACTGTAATGACAGTTTTATTTTTGTCCTGCTTGAGAAAAAGCACACAGACGCTTGGGTGTGAATTTTCTTCTTTTGTCAGAGGCTTTCTGATTATTGACCTTTTGTCTGCTTCAAGATAATTATCTCTGGAACTTGAGGCATACCTGCCCACTAGTGTTTACCAAGCAAGGAGGACTTCAAACCACTTTATTGCAGCAGCTACTTAACATATTTTGGCAGGGATTTAAAAACCAAAGGTTTTAAAACGGACCAACAATTGTAGAAGTAACTTTATAAGTACAGTTTTCAAACCTAGAGACTATTTGAGTTGGCAAAGGTAGTACAGTCTATGTCTGAGGCTGAGAATTGTGCAAAGGCCAGATTTTGGTGGAGTCCAAAGGAGCAAACTGGTGTGGGGAAGTAGGAGGGAACAGATGACCAGGAGGAGGAATTGGTCTTCTGGGAAGATCAGAGGTTTTTTTTGACAGATTCTTCATTCTTGGTATCTGACCAGGTATACACTAAGAAGGAAAATAATAGCTGAATGGATACCCTGTACTGTTCACCTTATCCCTTTTCCCTATTAAATGCAAGGACAAAGCTTTTGGATGTTTACCTAGATAGTTTATGGCTTTTCCACATTGGTCTGTGTTTTTACTTGAAGTGCAAATATGTGAGGCAGATGTTAAAACAAGTGACATAATGTTTACATTAAGTTGCATGTTTTGTTTTTGTAGCCTTAAATTGGAATGTGAGAAACTGGCAAGTGAAAAGACAGAAATGCAGAGGCACTATGTGATGGTAGGTATCAGAGATTGTCTTTTTTTCCTTTTTATGTAATATTAGCAAATATGTGTTCTTGACATTATAAAACACGAGTTAACGAAATGCTTGATTTTTTTCTTTTTGCAGTATTATGAAATGTCTTATGGATTAAACATAGAAATGCATAAACAGGTAAGCTTTAGTTAAATCAAGTTGAAATGAGAAATTAATGACGATTCTATAAAACTGGCTTTATCCTCAATAGTGGGAGGATTTGTATGCTGGTTTTCTGCCTTGGTTTCCCTTCCTGTGAATTGGTGACAGTGTTTTGCAGCAAGGGTTGCTTCTTGACAATTACAGAATCTTTAAATGACTAGATGAGAGGTGCTTTGAAAATGTGAACCAACCTATTTACAGACTGATAGAAATTGAGTCTTGAGTTGACTTTTCCACCTGTATAGATTTAGTCTTCTCTTGAAAGATCTGGGTATCCTGTAGCATTCTGGAATTCAGAATAGCTAATGTTTTTTTGCTAGTTTGGAAAGCAGTGTGGTCTTTTGGGGGAAAGAAGGATATTTGGGAGTTCCCTAATCAGGTTAAAAAATGTATGACTAACTATGGGGTTCTCCTTTATGCTTTGGGGTTGCATAAAATGATACTCAAGGTTAGTGGCTTATTAGCAGACATCTTTTTGAAAAATTTCTCAATTGATGCGGATTTGGAGGTGAAAAAGCATTCTTTTATGGCCACAGCATATGTTGGGAGTTGCTTCAGTCCTAGTGGTTTTAAAAGCATGAAAAGATTAGTGACTGGAAAGCTCTAGCTATGACTATGAGTTTGCAAGTTCCCATAAAATTCACACTTATGGCTACTATAATGGTGTATAAAAAGAGTATTGAGCTGGAACAAGGCACTAAGGACCTCATAAGAGAAGAAAAGCTAAATGATTGCTCAGCCCAAAGGACCCTCGATTGAGTAGTCATTGTCTGCCAAAGAAAGCATTAATGGCAGGGTGTAAGTATTCTGGAGATATGCTGACATTCACTTTTTCATCAAGACGCTGGTACAATAAGTCTTTTAGAAATCGATTGCCTCTTAAAAAATTATCATCAGATGAAGTTGCACAGTTGGACACATTTCAAAGTGCAACAATACAATTCTTACTTGATGTATATGTGCTATTTCATCTCAAACCCTTGTTTCATTAAATTAAAGAGCATGGCTGACCGGCTGGGGCACAGTGGAGAAATTGATTAGTTCAGCCTTCAGATCTTCCTTATATTCAAAGACTTTCATTAAGCAAGTGTGTTTCAGAGTTGAATTCTGCTTTTGTAACTCTGCACTCTTTGATTTTTAATTCATCATAGATTTCATAATGTTAAGTTACCGTCTTGTACAGTAGATCTGTTCTCAGATATGTTTTTGGAAAGAGACAGTTAAGTTCAAGGCCTTTCATTAATAATATAATTGGGCCTTTAAAATGCTGATTTTATTCTGATTTGCAAAGTTGGTAGCCTAGATTATGTTGGGCTTGTGCCTTTGTTTTTTGTGTGTTTCAGTGGCTAGTGTCTGACTGAGGCAGTTGTAACTTGTTGATAGTAATTGGGCAAGAAGTTGTATGGTCATTTAAATGAATTATGCAAATAAACTGGGTGAAGAGTTGTAACATGCCACTTTTTTTGTAAGTTACCCTAAAGGCACATATTTTGCTAACAAATATCATAGAAGGGTAAGAGGAGACTGAGTTTTTTCTTAAACTCATGAACTCAAAGAATTTAATAACTTCACCAACTCCTTTACAAGGAAGCACCACCTCCGTATGATGTTGTATGCTGGTGCAGGATTTATTGGGGAGGTAAAGGAGGTGTATAATTCTTCTGGGTTCCTGTAGGTTACATTACCTCTTCGTCATCAAGTAGGAAAAAGGAAGAAGGGGTGAAGAGGGTCAGGAGCCCCATGGTGTGAAAATAGGTTTCTAATGAGTTTCTATACTCTATTGGGCATTTGTGGGTATATATTGTCCATCCATGAGCCAGTATGCATTAATAATATGCTGTGTGTAATTGGCTCAGTAATTTGAAAAATGTGAAAAGCTTAGAGATGCCATGTTCTTCATGGTAGGGTATTAAGTCCCCTGAAATTTAGTTTATACTGTAAATGCTGACAGACCCTTAACTAGAGTGGTGTGCAAAGCAGTGCTATAATTCAGTTTAAAGTGGCCTTACATTTGAAAAACATCCTTCTGAATGTCACACATTAATAATAAGTTCTGAGGAGGCATTTGGTGCAGCTAGTAATCATAATTCTTATTAAAACTGGTGACGTCTGGCCCCCAGGGTGTAGCCAGGCTCAAATTGATGCTTTTTGCCGCCTGATCACCAGCATGGCCTAAGTGCTCATTATATTGTAGAGAGAGCCTTTGGAGCTCTCATTAGATTTGACAGGAATTCTCTCTGGGGGGAAACTGGGCATTAGCGAGACTCCTGACAGGCTGGAATTAGTCCTGCTTTATGGCTTATAACCAAATGCTAGCAAGGCATCATCAAGGGACACAAAAAATTGTCATTTCTGACAACATCTTTGTTACTGAAAAAAAAAAAAAAAAACACAGCGATGGGGAAACTTTCCGTGGAGAGAGCTTTAATGTTGTTAAGATTTGTCTGCAGTGTGACTACCGCTCTCTCTCCCCACCTTTCAGCGGGTTTGTCGACAGAGTGAGTTGTAGAGATTTCAGTGTCAGATCTCACCACCGACTTTTCCGTCTGGAAGTTTTAAAGTGGAAGTGCGTCCAAATCGAGAATGGTATAATTGTGGTTTCCTTACTTGGTTTTGTGCCCACGGTCCATGTTTATGTTGTGTCAACACTTCCTGATAAGCCTTCCCCTTACTTTCTCTGTTCCCATTTGTGGCTGGTTACTGAAAAGTCAGCGGACTAGGGATGGTAATGGGTACTTAAATTTGTTATTGTAGCGCTAAGACAGTTTTTTTGGTTTTTTTTGTTTTGAGTCTTTTATAGATCTCTGCCTGTCCTTCTCTCTCCAGGTAGATCATAAATTTTAGGTATATCTCTACAGGAGAGGTGGAGACATCTCATGAAAAATTGAGGCAATTTGATACCACCAAAGTGTTAGGGTGCGTTAGAAAATAGCAGGTTAATGTGAATCTAGTTGTTTTGAGGGCTGTGCCTAGTGTGTTTGGCAGTGTGATCTTTAAAGTTTTGTTTTCTGTCATGTGGTGTGTGGTATTACCTCATTTGATAGTTTTGGAACAAGATTCACTGTAAATACATAAGCCTTATTTATTCTACTTGTGTATCTTTTCAGCGTGCTGATGAAGCCATGCCATAAGTTGTCTTTAGTGGTGTGAATTTATATAGCACTTAACAGTTTTGAAAAGTGATTAGCCCCATCCTGTGATGAGGTATTTTGGGTAGGTGTTTTGATCTGCCTGCAGCTCTGGGCCTGTGTTCAGAGTGTGGGATTTGTCAAGCCCAAGTTTCTGTTGCAGCTGGATTTGGGTCACCTCGTCCCTAGAATTTACGGCTTCATTCCTTTACCCACCCCGCTGCCATTGGAGGATGAGGCTAGTGATGAAATCACCTTTAGGCCTGTGTGGTGGCCCAGCCTGCCTGGCTGTGTGTCTCTCCTGTTCTCTCGCTCTTTGTGCTGACAGCTTCATGATACACAATCACATGGGGCCTCGGTGCATGTTCTAGGAGTTCGTGAAAATCAGCAGTACTGACTGGTCTGTGGAGGTCACAGCCATGGGTCGGTAGAAAGTTGTAGCCAACCGAGCAATACTGTCTGCAGGTTAAAATATGTCTAAGAACAAAAGAAAATTTGAAACTGTTGTCGGGACTCCTGGTTGAGGCCGAGCTCACAGCCAGCGAGTGTGATCAGTCACTTTGTCTCTCTGTGCCTCTCTTCTTCTGAAGAGCGGGCAGAGTAGGCACTCGGGGCTCTCCAGGGCGGCCAAGAATTTAAAAATAAATGAAAGGACTAGCTCTGGAAGGAAAGAGGTATTCTGCAGTGCTGGTTGTGGGGTGGGGAAGGAGAGGAGAAAGAGAAAAAAACAGATGAGAGCCTAACCAAGCTCCATGTGATGTTGCAGCCAGCGTGGTGTCTCAGACCACGTAAATTTCGGAGTGACAGTGCTTCCACCGTTTTGATATGTGCTTTAAAGTTTCCCTTAAAAAATAAATTGTTCTCTGGTAGTGTTTTAAAAGTGCTTAGGTGGCCCTGTTAAGGGTTCACCTGTGGGTTAATCCCTTAGATGTGACTTACTATTTGTCTGCAAGTCTTACCTTTCTTCCTGCTTTTTAACCATGTGTGTTTTCTGTCTACTGTTCTCACTTTGAGATTTTTTTTTCTAAGTCCACATCTCAGAATGGGAAAAGACTAGCTGGAGTACTTGCACTCAGAGTTAAGCTCCACCAGGTGTTAGTAACCTTGTGATACAGCAGCTGTCATCAAGACTGAAGTGGTCCCCAACTTTACTTCAGTAGCCAGGCCTGCCCTTGATAAGCATCAGTTAAAACAGAGAAAGTTCCCTGTGTATTTAGAACCCACATTTTGAGGCACAAAGTTAGCCTTTGTTTTTTTATTGGCAATCAGGGCGATTCCTCCCTACTTTCTGTCACCCTGCCCGACCCCTTCAACAGTCAACTAGTTCACGGTTTCTCTCCAGAGCCTGGACTAGGGTGAGGTGAGGTATGCACTTGCCTTGGGCACAGAATTTAAGGGAGGGTTCACAAAACATAGTCCTTAAGATAAAAATATTTTTAAAATTCAAAATTAATGCCAAAAAACTATGAGGAACCAGGGGTGCCTGGGTGCTTCAATGTTTAAGTGTCTGACTCGATTTCAGCTCAGGTCATGATCTCATGGAACCCTGTGTCAGTCTCTGTGCTGGGCCTGTAGCCTGCTTGATTCTCTCTCTCTCTCTCTCTCTCTCTCTCTCTCTCTCCCTCCCTCTGCCCCTACCCCTGCAAAACAACAACCCAAAAACAAACTCTGTGAGGAACAAAATATGTGATCTTTATTTAGGATGGCCCTTGGTGTAAAATACAGTTCATTTAGGGGACTTTGATTAGTGACTGGGTGAGTCATTGACTAGTTGCCTGGGCCTCAGTTTCCCTTTCTGTAAATGAGGTTAGACTGGGCAGGTTCTCAAGTATGGCTTCTCTTAGGAGAGGAGAGTCATCCCTCCAGACCTCACCTCCAACCAGTGTTTGAAACCCAGTGCTTGGGTTGTGTATCCATTGAGAAGAGTCTTTGGCCAGAGGGCTTAAGACATTCCTCTTCTGTGTTTATTAAGAAACACAGAAAGAATCTGTTCCTTTAGCAAATATTTAAGTAAATCATCTTATGTGGTAGTTAAACTAATGATATATTCAGTTTTGGGCTCATGGAACCATTTTAGTTTTCCATAGATTTTGAGTCTTTGCTCTTCTGTTATTAAATATTTGTGGTCTTCAGGAGTGGATTAAATTGGACGAAACTAAGAAACTGACTGGGCTTCTCATAGGCTTGGATTGGCTGGATTATCCCTACCACCCCCATCCCTGTTGCTTACTGTTACTTCAGATTTTGAAAATTGAGATTTTTTTTTTAGAACTCTAGTACCTTTAATGCTGAATATTTGGTATAATGATTTTTAATTAAGTTTTAGGCAGTTGTTTCAGAGGGTGGCTAATAACTGACAAGAGTAGGCATTTATAGATAGAAAACAGTCCTCACCAATGGGATTGGTGAGTTTTGCAATATGAAACATGCCATAGTATTGTTCTATGACTGTAGTTGGGTGTTTTGAGTTAGAGTGCATGCCCGAGTGTGTGTGTGTGTGTGTGTGTGTGTGTGTGTGTGTGTGTGTGTGTAGGTGTGGGCACTCGTGGGAGAGCTTTTCTAATTTTTTTCTGAGACGTAGCTTGATCTGAAAAATGAAAAAAATTTACAGATATGTTTAACATAAATTAAGATATTCATTTGTTGTTATTCACTTGGCTTAACAAAAAAATGGTTTCTAAAATTGTTTGCAAAATGATGATGTTCACAGAATCGTTTACTTTATAGACCACCCACTTGCCATGCGTTTTATGAAACCAAGAAATGTTGACATAGTGTTATCATACAACCTGTGAATTTGCACAAACCTGTATTTCATCATTTCACATTTCAATTTTTTTAAGTTTATTTTGAGAGAGAGAGAGAGTGAGCATCAAGCGTGAGTAGGCGAGGGGCAGAGAGAGAGAGGGAGAGAGAGAATCCCAAGCAGGCTCTGTGCTGTGAGTGTGGAGCCCGATGCCGGGCTCCATGTCACAAACCGTGAGATCATGACCTGAGCCGAAATTAAGTGTTCAACGTTTAACCGACTGAGCCACCTAGGCGCCCCTCACATTTCAGTTTTTAATCATTACTGAGTTTAATTCTGTTTGCCTGCTTTGAAGCAACATGAAAGCAACTCAGAGCACAATGTTTATAACCTTCCCCTACGCATTCTCGCACAAGGTATAACAAACAAATCTTGGCTTTTCTGGAAGTATTATTTGCTGCTTAGATGTTCTTTGACCACAAAACGTTAGCCAAGAAAGGGTAGGGTGAAGGTCATTTTGGATATAAGGAAAAGACTGGGAGGAAAAAACAAACAGAGACTTCCATCCATTGAATTTATTTTTTCATCTGCCAAATAGAGAAAACTGAAATGTGGTGTGTGTGTATTCCACTGTACATGTGGGAGAGGTAGAGTTGTGTGTACAGCTATTTCCTGTGTACTGGTAGATATTCATTAGATTTTCATTATTCACTTGATGAAGTGGAATCAGTTTTTGAGAATGTAAGTATGTTTGAGTTTTGCACGTTCAAATCATATGATTTGTACAGCTGCCGAAATACATGCAGTACTGTATTGGGTTTGGTGTTAGTGCTGTTATTGGTCTAACTGGATTATTAGCCAGTGGTATTTTGTGCAACATGTCAGTAAAACGCTTGAAAATGTATCACCAGACTTATACTTACAGATTTATAAGTTATAAATATATTATGTACTAATATATTGTATACATTTGTAATAAGTGGAAATTTTACGCAGAGGGGTTAAGATACAAGTTCTCATCACATCCTCCATGCCCCCTATTGGCATGTCCTGGGCGGCCTCTGGGATACGTGCACTCTACTTTAGAGACCACCAGCTTATGTCCAGACGCTCATGACTCCAGCCCTGGTATTGGGGCATCTTTAAAGTAGTGAAGGCAAAACCCCTTTAGGATCTCTGGGTATGTTGGTATGTCTGTTCTTTCTGATTTTGACTTCTTACTCCAGTAATGGCCTCTTTGCCCGTCACTCACACAGCTTCGTGTGTCTGCCCTGATCACTGTCCTTGGTAGTATTACCAGGTCACCTTTGTCCTCCTCTTAACAAGTCCTTTATTCCAGCCAGTGGGTCTCCTCTTCGTGCCTGAAAAAGTGTTGTGTGTTGTTGTGTTTTCTTTATAAAAAGTCCAGGCCTTTTTGTGAAGCTTCACATGGACTTTCTCAATATCCTTCAAGGTCCAGTTCAAATAACAACACTCATGTGTACTTCAAGGCCTTCCACGACAGCTCCAACAGTGGCCTGTCACACCACTGATTTTTGCTCCAAGTTCTGTAATCATGTTTTTTTCATGTGTGTCTTTTGTTACTCCCAAGGAGGCTGCGGACTGCTTGAAGCTTGCATTCGAGACTTCCCTCCGTACCCTTGCCAGTGGGTTGGACTGAGGGGGCACTTGTTTTGTAGTGTTTAATGTGCTTCCTATGGAGGGTGCTACTTGTAAGCATTGCGGATCCTGAGCCTGTATGAAAATCAGGTAGAAGTTGCTTGGCAAAAAAATCCCACACATTTAAAAAAAATTTCTTTAATGTTTGTTTGTTTATTTATTTATTTATTTATTTATTTTTAATGTTTATTTACTTTTGAGGGAAAGACAGAGCATGAGCAGGGGAGAGGCAGAGAGAGAGGGAGACAAAGAATCTGAAACAGGCTCTAGGCTCTGAACTGTGAGCACAGAGCCTGACACGGGGCTTGAACCCATGAACTATGAGTTCATGACCTGAGCCCAAGTCGGACGCTTAGCCAACTGAGCCACCCAGGTGCCCCTAATGTTTATTTATTTTTCAGATTACACACACACACACACACACACACACACACACACACACACACACACGAGCCGGGGAGGGGCAGAGAGGGAAACAGAATCTGAAATCCGAAGCAGGCTCCAGGCTCTGAGCTATCAGCACAGAGCCTGACACGGGGCTCTAACCCATGAGCCATGAGATCATGACCTGAGCCAAAGTCGGACACTCAGTTGACTAAGCCACCCAGGCGCCCCCCCAATTTTTAAAAAATTTTTTAAATGTTTATTTATTTTTGAGAGAGAGAGAGAAAAAAACACCCCACATGTTTTTATACACAACATAGCTTTTCCCCAACAACTTTGGCCGTTTGTGGACATCTTACAATCCTTCAGTAAATCTGTGGAATCCAGATTGAAAACTTGAGCCAAGAGTAGGAATCTGGGTCCTAATGCTGAAATTCAGAATGAAATCTCTTTGAGGCGCCTGGGTGGCTCAGTTGGTTAAGCATCCAACTTCGGCTCCGGTCCTGATCTCATAGTCTGTGGGTTTGAGCCCCACGTCGGGGTCTGTGCTGACAGCTCAGAGCCTAGAGTCTGCTTTGGATTCTGTGTCTTCCTCTCCCTGTCCCAGCTCTGCCTGCACTCTCTCTCTCATAAATAAACATTAAAAAAAAAAAAAAAAAAATGAAGTCTGTTTGATATCACTAGATGTTTTACAGGACTTTAGTTCTCACATAACCACTTTTGCTCAGTTGTTTTTCTTTTGGAAAAGTGATTTATGGTCAGAATATCCAGAGGCTTTTTAAAAAAATTTTTTTAATGTTTATTTATTTTTGAGAGAGAGAGAGAGAGAGAGAGAGAGAGAGAGAGAGAAAGAGAGACAGCACAAGTGGGGGAGGGGCAGAGAGGGAGACACAGAATCTGAAGTAGCCTCCAGGCTCCAGGCTGAACTGTCAGCACAAAGCCCGATGCAGGGCTTGAACTCACAAACTGCATGATCATGACCTATTTGAAGTCAGACACTTAACCCACTGAGCTACTCAGGCACACATCCAGAGGCTTTGTAGTGGGGAGTTTCATTATAGTGATATATTTGGGTTTGTACTGAAGAAAAGACAGCGAAAACAGAAGTAGTGTGTGGCCTAGTGTGTGGCCGAGGACTGGGTTTCTGTGTGAACTGAGTGTGTGTGTGCATCTCTGTCCCTGAAGCCCCTGTGTGTCTCTTCAGGATGACCACAGCCCCTAAATAGAGTTGTGGATTAGTTGCTTGTAATGCATTAAGTGTAAAGGCATTTAACTTGCCTTAGTTGCCAGATTTAATAATAATGATCATACCCCTTGATGATTTACTTTTGGCCGTTGCATGGTTCCTTCACCCACCAAACATTTTATTGAGAATTTCCTTTTTTTTCATGTTTATTTTTGAGAGAGAGAAAGCGAGTGTGCACACAAGTGGGGGAGGGGCAGAGACAGAGGGGTCATGATCCAAAGCGGGTTCTGCGCTGACAGCAGAGAGCCTGATGCAGGGCTCAAACTCATGAAGTTAGATGCTTAACTGAATGAATCATCCAGGTGCCCCTGGAGAATTTCAAATAAACAGAAAAGAGGAAGGAAATACAGAGTGAACACCCATGCTATCCCCACTTGTATGATCCCAGGAGTCTATAAATTAACATTTTGTGTTATTTGCCTGTCGCATACCTTACAAAGAGCTTTTGCTCCCCTCTCCCCAATAGATAAGCAAAAAACTCTGGAAAACTTGGAAGGATTTGTTGGAGGGCCAGGCATTTCTTTAGCTACCTACCCTGTTTTAGACTGGTAGATGAAGAAGGGCTTTTCTCCAGGTACATTTTAAGATTTCCATCTCAACAGGTGTTTACAACATTTTATAGTACTTTCTCCTGGACTCACCCTTTGTGTTTTGGCCTGGTTGTATTAGGGGGATCCACCATTATATGGTGTTAGGGTGCTTTCTTTTTCAGCTGTCACCTGGAAGCAGAGATTTGCACTTAACAGAAAAGCCAGACTCCCTTTCTCCCCAAGCCTTCCTACTTTTTAGTCTTCCGTAATGTACCTTTAAGGTGCCATCAGCATGTTTGCTGTGGGGAATAGTTTGAGCGTCCTTAGGTAGGAAACCAGGAAATAATTGTGCTAAAGGACTCTGATTTTGAACTTTGTATGACTGGAAACTGTCCTATTAGAGAGTTTAAGTTGGCCTCAGAGGCCATGGGTGGTGCAGGGATATGAAGTGCCAAAAAACAAACCTCTTTGAGGACCCCAGCATAAGGAGGAGGCTCTCCAAGGCTGGGCCCTCCAGGAGCACAGCCTTTGTCTCCCGTAGGCGCCTTTTTGATGCCTTGAGCAAACAGCCGGTCAGAGCCTCTTACAAGTAAGGTGACCAGCCAGTGTATTGACACGCACAGACACAATAGAAAACTGCATTAGGAGGCAAGCCGTTGGGATTTGCAGTAAATATATTACAGAACACAAGTGACTTGCCGATACTGCTTGTTTAGCAGTTTGCAAGGGCAATGGCAGTATGGATTTTTGAATTAGAAGGGAAGGGCTGTTCTTTCTCTGTGCGGGAACATCTAGTTGATGGCTGGGGAGAAAATTGATTTAGAGCACAAAATGCAGCCGCCTTTATTTGTGCCATTTGAAAGGCTTCTATGGATTAGTGAGTGAAAATAAAAAGGTTGAGTTCAGTTTAGGAAAGGAGGTCTTAACATTGATCTGCATCTTGGTCTGGAATGGAGAGAAGGAAGGTTGGGCCACTGGGATGGAGGAAGGGTATCCGATGTCCAAGCAGCCTGCAGCTACAGGTGCCCACTCAGTTCCTAGTTGTCTTTTTCAGCGCTTTGGATTTCAGAAGTCAGCATCTCGGGCTGATTGTTGTAGAGTAAGCTGATTTGGGACATCAGAGTGAGCAGTCATGGCCCCCATCCATTGAGTGCCCATGTACCCTAGGAGCTGTGTATAAGTCCTCCCAGCCTCCTTTTGTGTGGTTATTATTCCTGCTTACAAAAGAGAAGGAAGGCTAGTGGCGTAGGGGATGGGAACAGTGCCTACTCCATGTAGGTTAGTTGTCGGGAGTGAGTTTCTCACATGGGAGCAATTACATTGGTTCCTGGCACTTGGACACTTTGAGGGAAGAACACCTGTTCTTGAAATTGATTATCTAAATATATTATTGGTCACTTTGAAACTATACCCTGTTGTTGGAATTCTAGGCCATGCTCCCATCTTGTTTTTCCAAAGCCCAACAGCTTCCTTCCTCCCTATATCTGAATCATTCACTTCTCATTATTTCCCCTCAAATAAAAAATTACAAAGGTTTTTATTTGTTTCCTTCTAAGATCAGAAGAATTTATCTTTAGGCTCAAAAGGAAATGTTTTTGTTTTGTTTTGTTTTGTTTTGTTTTAAGTCACCCATTGGTAACCTCTGTTGTCTAAGGAATCTAGAGGAATTAAAATGCCTTATTTAGGCTAAGCAGCAAAATGTCTCCTTGCAAGGCAATGGTCTTAAGTATTTAATACAGCTACCATTGAGAATAGAGTTATGTGGAGTTTTTTTCATTTAAGGGGATGGAGGAGGAACAGAGAGGATTTGGTTTATTTTGTGGAAGTGAGTTTTGGGGGAAAAAAAGGATGAGAGCTTCATTTTTTTTTAAATTTTTTTAATGTAGTGTGAAAGTTCATCTCTTAGTTGGAAGAGAGATTTTGTCATCCTTAAAAAAAAAGGGAGATTAGGATTACCAGGTTCAGTTGTTGCTCGGTTTGAGAAGGAAAAAGTCACCAGCCTTGGTGAGGTATATATACAGACCAGTGTCCTTTCAGCTTGAGTAGACACTTGTGTTATTTTCTCCACGTACTCCTTGGGCTTGGGATTTTTGTGGACTGTCACCTTCATAGCTGCTGCTTATATGCTGGTATTTGGGGAAGCAGGAAAAAAAAACACAGGAGGGAAAGCAGGGCCATTGGGATTAGACAACGTGGAAGATTAGGCTGTTGGCTCTTACTGCCAGGCACGATGCAGTAGAAACTGGACATCATCATAAGTGGGATAGAGGAGAGCACTGCTCAAATTGTGTTCCAGTTGTGCCATTACCTGCTCTCACACTTAATTCAAGGCTCGGCCACCTGCTGACATCTGTGTCCTGAGAAGCCCCATGTTGCTATCTCTGTGTTGAGCTTGAGAGAAGCAGTCCTGAAGTCCTGAATATCTGCAAGGGGAAGCACGAGGTTCTCCACAACCCATTCAGCCTGCCAGTTGGCTTGGGTTCTGGAGCCTTTTCCATTTGTGAGCCGCTGGCTCTTTTACAGTGCTTGGGCCACGAGCTCCTGCCTGCAGAGCCGGTCTCCTTGCACAGCTACCCAGAAGATTGGAATTGGATCGCTGAAATGTGTCCAGCTTCTGTACTTCTTAGCTGACCAAAGGCCAGAAGCATACCACTAACTCAAGAGGGGAATTGTTGACTTTTGAATCTCCTAAGAGATCTGTATTCCATAATAGACTTACCCAAGATGCTGTAATATTTGTACATTAACTGAAGTACAGAAAGGTGTCACATTTTGACTACATGTTTGGCTTTCTCTAAGGGTACAGAGATTTTTGAGCTAGTTGTTGAATTCTGTATTCATTCTTATTCTTGACTAATGCATCAAATATGGCTTACCCACCTAAAGAGCCCAGACAGATCAATGTCAGTGCACTGATAGAATCTTGTGTAGCCATTGTTTTGGTTATTATTTTATCACAAGGTCAGATACCTCCAAAAAGCTGTGATTTTTATTTTTATTTTTTCTGATTAGCTTGTGGAATTACTCTTGTCAGTTTCCTTCCAAGTACTGAAATTGCTCAGGGTTTGTGTGGAATGAATCCCAATTGTTGCTTCTCAAATTAAAACAGTGTAAAAGAGAAGGAGCTTTTGAGTAGACTTTGCACTGTGAGAATATTGGTATTGACACCATTTATAATTTGGAGTATAGTTTGAAGACCAGATTCTACTGTTTGTCGCATACTGGTTAATATGGCTGTAAAGAGGAGATGAATGTGGCTACTTTTCCAAGTCTATTACTCAGGAGGACTGTAAATTTGATTGGCTGTTACAATTCTAGCAGAATCATTCGATTTGAGAGCAATAGAAAGATAAGATATCCAATTACCCAAATGATTTGCAGGGTTAGCCAACGTTGTCATGGAGACACGAGTTGGAACAAATTAAATTTTAAGCAATAAAATAATCTTAAAGCCCGTCTGGGAACAAGAAAATTTGGCAGTGGCACTTACCTGAATTGAATCTTAGCTTGACACGATGTTGTTTGACATTGATATACTGTGGGGGCCTAAACTTATATATGGTGCAACGTTACCTTAAAAAAGGAGCTCCGCCAAACCAGTGAAGCGGGGAGGGGGTGGGAGGGGTGGGTATTAGTATAAAGTCAGGATATTAATGTTTATTCCATGGCCTAAATGATAATTAGGGTCTGCGTTCCCAGAAATATTTTGTATTTAAGGATTGAAATGCCTTAATAATGATTAAGCAGCATTAATTGGACACTTGGAAAAAAAAAGATTTATTTCATAGCAGCATGCAGTTTCTGGAACTACTGCTGTTCCCTCTTTGTGTGTGTGTGCTCGCAGATGTAATAGAAATCGTGTGGATGTCTTTTGGTGGGGGTGGAGGTGTAAGTATGCATATATTTGCATGTACAAACAAGGAGATTTTGGCACATGCCCCTGCACTGCAGAGGATTCTCCGTATTCGTTAAAATTTCTACTTTGCAGTGCTGCGTGCAGACTGGAAAATTGCCTTCCAAACTTTAGCCGATGGCCTAAAACCTGAGTAAGCGTCGGTCTGGGGCTTAGGAGGTTATTTCCCCTCATTAATGTATTGTTTAACTGGTTCCTGGCTTGTGCTGCGGATTTGGAAACAGCCGAGTGGCCCAGAAGGAGGGAGGGGAGGGCCTTTTATCCACATGTCTATTAGACAGATGGAGATGAAAATTGGTCTGAGGTCAGGCCATTTGCAGTGTTCTCTCAGCCTTCGATTTTCCTCTCATCCTCACCACAGATCATCTCAAATGATTCAGTAATGACCAAAAGTGCAACATTGACCTTTATTCCCTGGTGGATTACTGTTTCACAGTCCAAATGGCAGGAAGTCTATTCTGTTCTTCCAGAAGGAGCTCAGCATTATTGAGGCAGCCCAGCCTGGTGGGAACCAGTGTAACAGAATACAGGGTTCAGTTTGGTTTCTGCTGCTCTGGGAAACAAGAATTGACATGTCCCAAACCCACATAATGAATGAAAGGGTATCTGGGATGCTTTCTAAAAACACACATAAGCATATAAATTGATTTGTCCATTTGTAAAAGAACTGGTGAGTTACAGGAGTAGTGACTTCTGGTGGCCTGTGGCTTATAACTTGTTTTCACATTCATGGCCCTGATTGTTCCCCCTTCTATGTAATGCTTCCTCAGTATAGCTTAGACAACACAGTGACATCATAACGCTGGTTCATTTTCAAATTACAAGTTGGCGTGACAACTCAGTATAAGGGGACTCCGGGTTTTTCTTTGACATGCTTTTAATTGTATATATTTTTGGTCAATCCATGTAACCCTGAATAAAATATCTCTCATGCAGCACCCCTACTCCCAAAGTGGCTTGATTGTTGTTTTGAAGAGTTGGTAATTTTTTTGTTGCTTAGATTTTTCCACAGATGGCATTGTGATGCTATGGTCAGGGTTGTTTTTTGTTGTTGTTTTTTTTTGTTTTTTTTTTAGTAATTTAATTTATATTTAAAATGATATTCCTGTTTGCCTCCACTTGCATTGCTGAGTAAATACTCTGTGAATCTTTAATACACTAGTGAAGTCTGTCATCTAGAATCCTTGTACTTACCCTCTTCTAAATATTTAAAAACTTTTGCAAAAGGAGTATGCGTTGGAAATTTTCACCAGCATCCCACATTTCATTTTAATCATGATCTAAGATGCTTTTCAAGAAAATAATTTGTTTCTTGACTGTTGATTTCACTGTGCGCAGGTTCTTTTTCTACCTCAGTGGCTCCCAGCCTGTGATGGCTCCCCCTGCCCCCCATACTTGCTGCATTCTGGAGCTTTGTGGGCTTCTTCGATTGTGGATTGGAAAGAGAATCCCAGGTTCCAACTGGGAAAGGCCAGAACCTTGTCTTCCTTCCCAAAGGACCACCTTTCCAGTAGCTCAGCCTGTGAGGAATAAAGCCCAGGGGTGGGACTTCCCAGTTGAGACTGAATTTGGGGCTCTGAAGGCTTTGCCTGGGTGCTCACCATCACACACCTGTATCTAACTTGTGGCCATTCTGCTGCCATGCCACATGGTACTGATGGGCTAGGCCTCCCGGTAGGGTAGCTCCTTTCTTTCCCTAAGAAGTTGCTTTGGAAGAAGAATAGCAGCCGTCATGCATGTGTGTGGGTCATTCATCTGCAGCATGCTTTTTAAAGTTTGGGAACCCCTGGGGCTGGAATTTCCTTTCCCACTATCTGGATTGGCTAAAGATTCCAACCTGTTTAGGGAAATACTCAGTGCCCAACTATTTATTCAGTGATCTCCAAACAAGATGTGGGAAACGAGGCAATGGTTAATGGTAAAGCTAATAATGATGGCTAGGGCTTTATACAGTTAATGTGCACTGGTTGTTTGCTTTGTCGTGACGGAAGACGTGGAGATGGTGATTGTAGACGGTTGGAAGTCAGTACCAACCAAAGACAGGTTACACAGTTCTAAAAGGTAGGTGTTACTACATTCTTTTGGGAGGAAAATAATGTTAACAATTTTTGAAAAAGAACAGCCTCCTAAACCCCATTTTCAGAGGTAACTGGATTTTTGCATATTCCTGTGCAGTCTTTGTCTTTACATAGGCATGTTTTATTTTCGTAATTGTAATTTTAGCCTTCGTGCCAGGATGATGTAGTCTGCTTTTCCTCCCACTAACCCTGCTATTGTATGATATTATCTAATTTCTCATGAGTTCCCTAATGACTAAGACCCGTGAAGAGGGTGAAAGGTGTGGGCTTGCTCTGGGTGCGTTCCAGGAGAGGCTTGTTCTCTTTCCAGAGCGAGAACAATAGGTGGTGACTTCATGGTCGTGTTCTGTGACTCACCCCACGGAATGTATCTTGAAAACCTTCTGTGGCATAGCAGTGCATTTTCCTTTAAGGGCCACCAAAAGCTGTCTTTTTCCATCACGGGACAAGTCCGTACTATTTCATGTGAGCAGCACTTGCTGAACTCCGTAACAAGGGTTTCTGAATAATGGAAATGTGCTGTTTGAGCCCTGAAACAGCTGCGATGCTTTTGTCAAGGATGCATCTTTACCAAAATGACAAATTAAAGCCCAAATGCTCTGCTTGGCAACAGTTGGGTCAAAACATTTAAGTCATTAATTAGAAGGAACTGAAGGGGGAAAATTTTTACACAAATACACAGTGTTGCAGACTCAACTTCATCTTGGAAAATGCAACTGAATTCTTACAAAAAAAAAAAAAAATGAGGGCAACCCTCAAGTGGGGCCTGCCAGGCTTGTCATTTGCAAATAAATCAAAAGACCATCATTGCAGGACAGAGAACCAATGAATAGAGTTGCTTTGTCATTCTTTGATGGGCCCCACACTCAAGCCTGCTATTAAAAATGAATGCATTCAAGAGGCTCTGCATTAAGAACATAAACAATTAAGGGCACTTGAGTTGCTCTGCTGAGAGCTTTCTCCGGAGATGCAGGCCCCTACAATCTGCCTCACGAGGAGCCAGAGAATGGGAGCAATTAGTGTTGCTATCTCAGCCCCAGCAGCCTTCAGCAGGGGTTTTTTTCCCTCTCCCCTTCCTTTTAACCCCTCCTTGTTTTCAGAGGAGCCGGGAGTGTGAAAGATGGGGAGGGGGGAGGATGGAGTATGCGCCCAGTTGGAAAGGGCTCAGGTTTAGAACACGGTAGGAGCTGCCAAATGAGGGGGAGGTAGGACATAAAAGTTATTATCTGCCAGTAATTGGTGACTTCTGTTCTGATTAATTGAGCCACTAAAGGGTTTCTGTCATCTGGTACTCTTTGTTTTGTTTTAATCATAGGGTTTAAGCAGGGGCGAGACTACATTGCCAGGGATGGAATCATTTAAATGAATATTGTTTGAGGTTTCCCACAGTAGGCAAATGTGCTCCTACCCCCGCCCCCCCCCCCCCCCCCCCCCCCCGGTTGTGTTCCTGCCTTGCTCTAATTTGGTAAAATTGAGTGGAGAAGGGCTCCGTGGCTTGTGGCAAGGCCTTGGGGGAGAGATGGGCCTGACCTCCCTACCTGCTTGTTTCTGACCCCAGACAGGTTTTGCTAACCTTTCAGCCCCCTCTCTCTGGGAACCTGTACAGATTGACAGGTGTGAGAGGGTCGACCCTGCTTGTGCACTAAGCAGTTGTCGCTGCGGCCACTGTCCTGGTGGACCATGTTTTCAGCGTGGGTTCCTGGTCCAATAGCTGCAGATCATCTGGGAACTTGTTAGAAATGCAGATGCTTGGGCTGCAGACCTCTGGACTCAGTCTGGGGGTGGGGGGGGGGGTGGGCACACAGTCATCTGTGTTTTAACAAGGCTTTCATGTGATCTCACTGCACCCTTAAGTTTGAAAACCACTGACAACCTCGTTAAACCATTAAAACCTCAAAGAGACACCAGACCCTTTCCATTTGGATTTCCCCAAAATGTGGTTAGTCATTTATCTACGTATTTATATTTTAAACAGAAAGCTACTCTGATTCATTAGAATATAAGATAAAATTATCTTTCCATTAGCGTACCTGTGAAGCAAGGTGCCATCATGCTGGGATGGCATGTGGAGGTCTGCTAAATAGCCGACCTTCTGAAGAAGGTCTCCAGGCAAGGAGCCTTTCTCCTCCTGTAAAGGACAGGGCAGAGTATTGAAAGATTATTTACAGTGTTTTGCATATATCATTTTAGGTACGCAGTTTTTATTCAAACATCTTGAATTTTTCTTAGGTATATCAGATGTCATCTTTAGGATTATAGAAATGTATTCGTGGATGTGTTTTTGTGGAGTTTGCTTTACGGTGGAGCTAGATTGTCTGATGTTAGGTCTGACACACTGATTCTCTCTGCCTGTGAAGGGGAGGATGAAAATGCAGAGAATGGGGCGGCTACTCTTTATTTGCAATTTATTAACGGAGGTCCCTTATGAAATTCGTGCTCTGCCTTGCAGAGCACTTCTGCCGTATCAGTGACAGACTGGGGCCACTTGTTGTGGTACCATTGTTGGCTGAGGAATAACACGCTCTTGGCTTTGAGCTGCTGTGGTCCTGTTTGGCTGTATTGCTTAGCAAACAAGGCTGAGTTCATCAGCTTTGTTTCCGGTTTTGAGTGTGTCCCTATTTCCCACTTCTACTTCTTAGAGAAAGGACTAGGCAGAGAAAGTGGTTTCTAATCTTGCTTTATGATCCTGGGCCAATCATTTCCTTTAGACATTGGTTTTTCCATGTGTGATAAGAGGGTTGTAAGAGGCTGGGCACACCCAAAGGGTTTCAGGGTTTAAGTCAGTGCCACTTGTCAGTCACAGGAGTAGTGAGTGGGTCTGACCATTCTTTTCTCCCTTCCCCATGTAATCATACACTTAAACAGTAAATCAAGGGTGGTGTTCCCAAGGCCACTGGAGGGGGAAAGAAGTTACAGATAACCCTGCCACCCCAGCATAATTACTGTTTTTATTTTGGGTATCAAATTACAGTGCTTGGCCACATGCGTATTTTTTTTTTTTTTTAAATAGGCAGCCTAACACCACATCTTTGTTCTTCCCCTCCTGCTTCACCTAGTAAATGTGTTGGCCATTTAAGCATCATTATCCATAAAAATGACTTTAATGGTTGCTAGCCATGCCTTTGGGTTGATGTAGTATATTTAAACATTCTCCTAGTATTAGACAACTGATATATCAGGAGGGCAAATGTTAAGTTTTTCAAAAACTCTGCAGATGGTTGTGATGTGTTGAACTGCTCTTATATCTTTACCTGGCTTTTTCTCTTTTGCTTTGAAGCGAGTGCCGCAGTGAACAGCTTCATGCATGGAATGCTTTTCATCTGAACTATTTCCTTAGGATAAATTCTTAGCTGTGGGAAGCTTTACCAAAGGGTTTGAATAATTTCATGCTCTTGAAACACATTGCCGAGTTCTTTCCAAGACGACTATACCAATTTACTCTGTCATCAGTAATGTTTGATTGTTCTGGCTTCCCAGAGGACTCATCATTGTTGGGTTTTATTAATTCTTTTTTTTTTTAATAAACTAACTTAACTGGTGCAGAATGACCCACCTTGGTTGTCAGTGAGATTGAACTGTTTTTTGTGGGTTGGTTTTTTTTTTCTGTATTTCAGGTTGTCAATTCACAGACTCAGAAACTTCCAGTCATAAGGGATTTAGAGATTATTTATTCCTTTTTTTGTATGCTTTGTTTTCATGTTCTTGCCCGTTTATCTGTTGCCAGACACTTCTTACCAACACTTTACTGTGTTTTTCTCTTGGCTTCCCACTTGGTTCAAGGAAACCAAAAGATCAGTTTGCCAGCCCTCAGCACAAGCAGCATTTTTTATGATCCTTCAATTTGCAATTTAATGGTGGTGGAGTTTCCCCTCCCTAAGCAGACTTTGGGCAAGGTGCCATTCATTGGATTGCTTGGAGACCCATGGACAATTATTCTTAAGCAGTCTTCGCCCTGTTTTGTGCTTCAGACAACACTCATTCTGTATTACTCTGTGTAGTGGAGAAATGGGCAGACGTTGGGGAGTGGACTCTTCAGGCTAGTAAGTAGATGGAAGGTATAAGGAGTATGAAAAACTGGAGAGCCGAGCTCTTCGGAATCATAAGATCCTACAACTTTTAAGTTCAGATGCCTGGAAGAATATGTGTTCAGTTCAAAAGCCCCGCAAAAATACTCCAGGGTTTGGTTCATAGCTGGCCTTGGAGGTATTTGACCATATTTAACTCAGTCAAAAAATACATGTACGTGGATCTTCTCCTTGCTTAGATATGATTTCTTCATGTGAACAAAGCCTTATTCAAACACTGTTTAGACACATCTGGTTGCATCTTGGTCATTGAGTTTAGGGTGTGTGGAGATTCCATTTTAGTTTTAGTGAAACATTCCTTTCAAAGTGTGTTGAATGTATACCGTGTGGTCAGTGTTGGTGGGGCAGGTATGGCGAGGAGCTGTGTCCCTGTTCAGTGGATGTCTTGTTCTCATGCTTCCCATCTTGCACGGAGAAGACTTTAATGCCAGAAAAAGTAAGAAACTGGTAGGAAACTGTGCAGAAGCTTTATGTAAATGTGATTTTAAACAGAGGCTTGGGGCGCCTGGGTGGCTCAATCGATTAAGCTTCCACCTTTCTGCTCAGGTCGTGATTTCATGGCTTGTGAGTTCGAGCCCTGCATCAGGCTCTGCTGACAGCTCAGAGCCTGGGGCCTGCTCCAGGTTCTGTGTTTCCCCTGTCTCTCTGGCCCTCCTCCACTCATGCTCTGCCTCTCAAAAATGAATAAATTAAAAAAAAAATTAAAAAATAAATTGACATAGAGGCTTAGTTTGGTAAATGACAGTAAATGCTGTGGAAGATCTTGAAGGGCCTAGACAAGTGTTTTTGGTGTTATGGGGCAGCTTCTGACTGGATTTGAGACAGGCCTTCAAGAGTCGGGATAAGAGTATTAACACTTTGTCTTTTTTTTTTTTTTTTCCTTCAAGTTTATTTTGAGAGAGACAGAGAGCAAGTGGGGGAGGGGCAGAAAGACAGAGGCTCTGAAGCGGGTTCTGTGCTGACAGCAGAGAGCCCGATGCAGGGCTTGAACTCATAAACTGTGAGATCGTGACCTGAGCCGAAGTCAGATGCTTAATCAACTGAGCCACCTGGGTGCCCCAAGAGCATAGCACTTTGTAGTAGTGTAGCTATAGTTGACATATTTGCTCACTTGATTCTGATGAAACACTAAAGTAGGTTGGCAGAGACCTGGGGCCCAGCAGTTGAAGTGACTTCCCTGAGGACACCTCCTACTCATTTGCTGAGATGCAAACCCAAGTTTTTGGATTAGGAGAGCCAACCTTGTTATAAGCAAATCAGTATGGGGAGTTGGCATTGACAAGGAGAATTGAAGATCTTTCTGGACAGGCAGTTTGAATTCCTGCTTGCTGCTTCAGTGTGGCAGCTATTCATGAAATAAGGCTTGATACTGGAGCCTTTCACCTGCTGGTTAAGCTTCTGGGCACTAAGTTTCCTTGCAAATCTGGTTTGGGGAAAGCTCTTGAACGCTGACTTAATGTTGTTGCCTTATGTGGTGTCAGAAATACAAGCACAGGGAAAGTTTATTTATAAGCGTTATGACTATTAGCAGGGACTGAATATAATCTTCAGCTTTGGGCAGGAGAAGGATTTCTAGGTGGAAAATATGGTTAGCCTTCAGGTTCCCCCCCTTCAACGTCCCCCCCCACCCCCGGAGTTGTCCAGCCCTCGGAAGACGTAGAAGGCAGTCTTGAAAGAGTCACAGAACTTTCTCAATCCCTGCTGAAGCAGGGTCACGTGTCCAGCTTAACCTGCTTGCAAACTCTGTGGTCAGGAATTAGAAGCACAAGTGGAAAACTGCACCTTGTTAATTTGTGCTAAATGAAAGGTCTTATCAGAATATCCTTGCATTCAGGCAAGAGGTAATACTGAAGAATTATTGTCAGTTTTTATGCTATCATCCACACTGTTTTATTTAAGGGCTGGGAAGAATGTTTATGAAACCGTCCTGGGGTGGGGGTGGGGGGTATTTTAGAACGCCCAGAGCATGCTATCAGGGAAGCAAGTGGCATCCTCGGGAGGGTAGGTACTCTCTTTGTGGAGAACCAGGGCAGCTGGAGGAATGTCGATAAGTCAGAGGTGAGATCTGAATTCAGCTTCGTGCCTCAAAATCCAGCTCACGTGTCAGAGGATAGTTTAAGATGAGGGCTTTGAGACCTGGCGGAGGAGGGGACAGCTGGGATAAGAACCTCCTCTGTTTTTCTTATTTCCATTCTTTCTCCAGATCATTTATTGCGAATTCCTGGGGCAGATGGTATGGCTTTTGATGTTTCTTCATTGGTTTGAGCTTTGATCTTTAACCTTCTTCTGTTTTCGTTCTTACCTACTCTCCCCTAATTTATATTGTCTCTGCTTTAATCTGTACTTTTCTCCTTTTGTGTTTAGTAACTCTGATATTATTAAAGGTTCGTGAGTTCATTCCATTCAGAGTCTTAACTGTCCCCTGGCAATTAAGTTTAGTTCTCCCTTAAAGCCATTTTATGTAATAACACATATAATTATTATTACAAATTACATCTTCTTAAACAAAATAAATTCCATTAACAGCCCTAGAAGAAAATTAAGAATGGCTTCTATAATTTTGGGGTGTTCTAACCCTGGCATGAAAGCCAGGAACACAGGAAAAAATTCTTTATTGTGACCACATAAAAATTTAAAGTTACTTATGGCAAAAAAATCCATAGTAAGCAAGGTTGAAAGACAAGTGGCAAGCTGGAAAAACTATGGGAAAGGGTCAATATTTGTCATATGGAAAGGAGTATTACAAAAAGCGATGAAGAAACACCAAAGGAAAAATAGAGAAAAGGACATATAATGTGGATCAATAAATTATATGAAAAGATGTTTAACTTAAGGGAGAATCTAATGCAAATAAAAATAAGGTCATTTTGGGGCGCCTGGGTGGCGCAGTCGGTTAAGCGTCCGACTTCAGCCAGGTCACGATCTCGCGGCCCGTGAGTTCGAGCCCCGCGTCAGGCTCTGGGCTGATGGCTCAGAGCCTGGAGCCTGTTTCCGATTCTGTGTCTCCCTCTCTCTCTGCCCCTCCCCCGTTCATGCTCTGTCTCTCTCTGTCCCAAAAATAAATAAACGTTGAAAAAAAAAATTAAAAAAAAAATAAGGTCATTTTTTAAAATCTACTAGGTGGATAAAGATTTTAAAAAGGGGGGCGCCTGGGTGGCGCAGTCGGTTAAGCGTCCGACTTCAGCCAGGTCACGATCTCGCGGTCCGGGAGTTCGAGCCCCGCGTCAGGCTCTGGGCTGATGGCTCAGAGCCTGGAGCCTGTTTCCGATTCTGTGTCTCCCTCTCTCTCTGCCCCTCCCCCGTTCATGCTCTGTCTCTCTCTGTCCCAAAAATAAATAAACGTTGAAAAAAAAAATTTTAAAAAATAATAAAAAATAAAAAAAAAAAAAAAAAAAAAAAAAAAAAAAAAAAAGATTTTAAAAAGGTCAACAAAACCCAATATTGACATTGGGTAGGAGAACAAGCCCCCTCATAGACCAATGATACTGTAAATTGTAACCTTCTCTGCTGGGTACTTTATCAGCATGCATTACAATGTAAAATATGTATACACTTTGACCTAGCAGTTTCACTTCTAGCGATGCCTTTTTATTCCACACAGAGTTTGTAATTACGGAAAATTAAGTGAAGTATGAATATCTACAGATACCAGGAGTGCTTAAACACTAGCATGCTTGTATAGTGGATGGTGTTCTTTTTTTTTTGTTTTTTTAAGTTCATTTATTTATTTTGAGACAGAGTGCCAGCGAGCACATACAAGCAGGGGAGGGGCAGAGAGAGAGGGAGAGAGAATCCCAAGCAGGACTCCCCCACCCCACCCCCTGAACTGTCAGCGAAGAGTCCAACACAAACCGTGAGATCATGACCTGAGCCGAAATCAGGAGTCAGATGCTCAACCGGCTGAGCCCCCCAGGCGCCCGTCATATGTGTATTCATTGAGTGGAAAGGTACCCATATACGTTTTTTTTTTTTTCCTAGACATAACATATTATGGAAAAGCAGTGTTTATAATGGGACCTCTTCGTGTAGAAGTAGCTGTTTCCCCTCTGGGCTTGTGTGCACATATATAATGAAAGTCTGGAATGATGCTTTCCAGAATCACCAAAATGTTAACTAATCATGGATGATAGACTTAAGGTTATTTTAACTTTCTTTTTTATTTCTGTATATACAGCTGTGTGTGTGCCTGTGTATGCTCAAAGTGAGCATATATCATCTCTAAAAGTGGAAAATCTTAGGAGAAATTTTGAGAAGGGGAAAATACGGAATACTGTTGGAATGTATGGAGTGGAAGCTGACGACCCACAAGTCCACAAAGGGCATCCCTACTCCTTCACACGTACCCAAACATATAGTGCAGAACCCTGTTGTGAAAGAAAGGGAAGCCCGCCCATACTTTCGAGGAGAACCATGACCTTGAGTTAGCTTGAGTGTGTGGCTGTGATCAAACGAGCTGGGTGGGGCTCACCCAGTTCTGTTTTTGCACCTGGTACAGCTTCAGCCTTTTTGCATAGATCTGTTTGCCCCGCTGGTTAAAGCAAGGTCACGGGTTTGCTCTCTGTGCTAGTCATTTCCCCCTTTCTTCCAAGGCAAGGTCTGTATGTAACCCTATCTCATTGGTGGTCAGGGAGAATGGTTGGGTTGGCCTAAATCCCATCCCATAAAACCAAAGGCCTTGTTGCTCATTTAACTGGAATCATCTTGGAGGACAAAGGCAGCTCTTTTTAATGTACTTGATTACACAGTTCCCGAGTTTTCTACTTCATCTTACTTATTCCATTCTCGCTTTCTCAAGGGCATGGTCTGTGCACTTCATAATTTTCTTCTCCTCATGTTCCTTTTCATTGCCTAATTCGGTAATAGAGGTGGCATTAGTAAGCATTGACAGAAAATGATGAAATAAATAAGGTCAACGCTGGGACTCTTTTAAGATGACTTTTTTTTTTTTTTTTCCAAGCGGAACTGGTTCTTCAGAGTTTGAAGAAAGCATAGCTGCTTTGCAATGCTGGAGGATGTTGGAGGTGGGGTGGGCAGGTAGATTCTCCCCTAGGCTGGAAGCAGAGCACCTTTATTTCTTCTCTTGGCCAGTTTGTTCCTTAGAGCAGAGGGACTGCTGTGGATTTGGACTTGAGGCAGGGACTTCCGCTTTCTTTACAATAGTCTGTGCCACAGACACTCAGGACACATTTTGTTATGTTCAGCTGACCCTTGGCCTCTGTCAGGGAGGTGTTTGCATTCGATGCTGAATTGTGGGCAAACTTGACAAATACCTAGAACATCTCAATATGACCCTCATGTTGGACTTGGGTTCTGTTTCAATAATGTTTTTCTTGGCTTGTTTGAGACAGCGAGACTCAGTGAAGGCTACTAACGTTGAAGTCAAATATGAGTTGTATAACAGGTGGGACAAGCAAGGGGGCACCCGGGTGGCTCAGTGGGTTGAGCATCTGACCTCGGTTCAGGTCACAATCTCACAGTTCATGAGTTTGAGCCCCACGTCGGGCTTTGTGGTGACAGCTCAGAGCCTGGAGCCTGCTTCAGATTCTGTGTCTCCCTCTCTCTCTGCTCCTCTCCTGCTTGTGTTCTCTCTCTCTCAAAAATAAATAAACATTAAAAAAAAAAAAAAGAGTTGGGACAAGCAGGAAGGAGGTCTGTGGGCTCCTTTCTTCTCTCTCGCTCTCGACTTTGTCTTGAAAGCTAGATGGTGTTTGACCGTGCCCCTGCCCCGCTGGCCTCTGACGCCTAGGAATAAACTTGCTGTAACAGTGTAAATGTGTGGTGGTACACCATAATTGAATAAGCGTACAAGGGGCTTGGCAATCACCAGGTTAAAGGATCATACAGCCTTAAACCATGCAGATTTCCCAACTCAATTAAACTACCCATTATCTTTTCTTTAAGTGACCAATAAAGCGTGTGGTTATGTCTTACTTTGCAAGTGGGATTAATATCTGCTGTTTATCTCCAGATAAATATTAGCAGCACAGGCCGGGAAAAGCCAGTTTTATGCCCTTGAGAGTGAGGTAGTGGAGGGCTCAAGTGTTGGGCATGAAGTTTTATCTTTCTGAACTGATTATGAAGTATACTAAACATTTATCTGGCTTTGTCTTTATAGACTGAAATCGCCAAGAGATTGAATACAATTTGTGCACAAGTCATTCCATTTCTGTCTCAGGAAGTAAGTAAAACTGTTCAGCTGTTAAAGTGCAATTATGTTGCTTCTCTGTTTGCAAATTAGCTAGTTTTAAGATGTTAATTTTATCACAAGGAACAAGTGTGAAGAACATCTGTTACAGCTGAAGTGTGTAAACCCCCTGCTATTCCATCTCACAGATCTGAGGGCACACTGTAAAAGTGGTGACAATAGCTCAACCCCAAATTAATTTTTTTTTCCTGTGGAAGACTGCAAAATGACCATCAAACAGAACAGCTTTTCTTTTCTTTGACGAGTAGTATAAGCCTGGTAGCTGCTGCTGATTCAAGTGTCCTTCCTCTAGAGAGCTTTTCCTTTGCTGCGTTTTCAGAATAGTTCCATCAGGGTTGACTTGACCATGAAAGCAGGTATCTCATTGGTCGGTCCTTGTACCTCAAGTCAGGTTGACTTCATGCTGTCCACAGAGGAAGCGGATGTTCATACTCTTCAAGTTTACTTTACTTTCGGATACATGCCGATAAATGCTAAACTGTTTTAAGTGTGTACAGGATGCATGTGTCTTGAGACAGAAAAGCTGTAAAGGCTTTTTGGGCCTGCAGCTAGAATACTGGGTGTCTGTTCTTGTCGGTATCTGCTGTTCCTTGCTGGATAGCACCCCTCTGCCTTTTCCTGCCTAAAACATCTACTTGATGTTACAAGTTCGATTTGTTAACCTTTGGCATCATGTTGTTAGACTTGAGTAATCCTGGTTTCTGCTGAAGTCTCATGCTTCCCAGAACAAAGATGTGGCTTTGTTTTTATTTGTGGGTGGAGCTGGGAGGTTTCCAGTGTGTGAACTAATTGTTGAGGGGGGTGGGGGGTCCTTCATTTTCCCCTCAGGAGGATGAAAAATCTAAAGGCTAAAGAAGGAGAGGAATTCCCAGAGTTCCCAAAAACTGCTGGTGGGTTGAGATTTGTTGGCCAGAGAAGTAATCGAAGGTTTCACGTTTAAATTTTCAGTATAGAAATGGGGGTTTTAAACTAGCTGTAAACTTTACCTGTTCAAACTTACAACAAACCCCTTTTGCAGGCCAGGGTGATCTTCCGAATCCCGTACTATTGATTTTCTAAGGCTTCGGGTTATCAGTTTGGATGTCCTTTTTGACTTTTCTATCATTCCAAGCCCCAAATTCCCATCTGAAGTTAAGCAGGGACTAGTGTTGGTTAGAAATAGGGAAGTGCCCTTCTCTGTTTTCCTTTTCCTGCTGTACTTGTGTTCTGTGAAATAGCAGTAAGTGCTTGAGAACCTTCACATTTGAATCCATATTCTCCTTGATCTGCATTGCATGTGCCTTTGTGTTTTTGTTGTTGTTGGAAGGTACAGTGAAGTTCTTTGCTAACACTTTTTCTTCTCTTTGTTTTCGAAGCATCAACAACAGGTGGCCCAGGCCGTCGAGCGTGCCAAACAGGTGACCATGGCAGAGTTGAATGCCATCATCGGGGTACGTGGCCTTCCAGGTCTACCTCCTACAGTGTGTATAACCAGCTTTCATTTCTTATTAATTTGATGGCTTAATCTGTCTGCCTATCTGTATGGTGTTATGTGGTTTAACATTGGCCTGTTTGATAAGTGTGGGGGAGGGGGGCTTAGGTATGGCAAGGTGTGTAGGGGAAATACAGAGGAGCATAAGGAAGGTGATAACAGCATGTTGAGGAGGGGAAGAAATACCTGCTTTTCAATGGGAACATAAGTGCCGTGTATCCTCTGACACTTAAATCACCCTTGCTCTATTAGTTAAATCAGAGCTTCAGGTTAGAGTTGTATATACTTCCCTTACTTCTGGCTTTTTTTATACCTTTTTTTTATACCTTTGGATCACAGAGAGGTCAAGACAGGTCTCAGAATTATCCCTTCTTTGGTCATCTAGGGTATTAGACCCAATGTAACAGCTCTTTCCCTTTCTTGTGCCTCCTTCATGAATTTTTAAGTGGCACCCCAATGAAAAGAGCGCTCTCTTGCCGTTGAAGAAGTGATAATTGTCTGCCCCAGTGCTCTCTAGCCTTTCACCAGGTTTCTGCTCTCCTGCCTTGAGTTCAGTTAGCACTCCATGCTGGCGACTGCTTGTCAATCACAGGTCATTTGCTCTGCATTAATGAGCCCAGTGGACCATGCGGTCCATCCCCTGCATGAGCCCTTCCCCCGCCACTGCAGGACCCTGGACGGTTCTCATGTTTGCTGCCCTTCCAGACTAAGCCAGAGAAGTAGCTGAAACAAGGGACCATCCTTTCTGATTTTATTCATATGTGACTGCCTTGAGCGGATTCAAATCACTCATTTATCAATTTATGTTAATTGCTTGTGAGAAGATGCCCTGCTGGTCTTTATAGTTCCCTCAGACACTTTGTAATGATAATTAGACATGCTGCTGTACGGATTAAGAGTGCCATAGTCCAATGACGGCCACAGACAATGGAACCAGTTAATCCATCAGGGTTTAAAATTACATCCCAACTGGAGATGGAGAAAAAACATAAGAGCCAAGGAGGATTAAAGAATGAGCCTCAGCTTGAAAACTCTCCTTTCATCAGTTTCTCAATTGCGGATCTGCAGTCGGGTTGCCTGTGGTAAGCTATTGGCAGTCAATTAGGTGAAATAAACTGGGAGGGTGACCTTCATTTCCTTTTAATAGCTTTTTCCTCCCCAAAATGGGGAGCTTCAGTGGATTTTCAGCTTAAATTTTATTCAAGCTGCTTTATTACACTTGACAGCTTAGCTCTGCATAAACAATTCTCCCCTCCTCCTCTTTCCCCCAGACCCAGGCTCTGCCTTTCTCCCCCTTTAGATCACATTTTTGACTGTTACTTAGTGGGTTCTCTAATCACATTTCAACAAAAAACACAATTACATCTGCATTTGTCGGCTGCCTTCTGTACCCTTTTCTTGTGTAATGAATTGCTTTATTTCAGAGATCAAATCAAATATTCGCTGGTACTTTTGCATGTACTGTGTTTGATTAGCAAAGACTAATAGCAAATTGTACTTGTAGCTCGAGCACAGAAATTTTTTAACCCAAATGAATGAGGATGGAAAAGCCTGTTTTGATTAAAGAAAAACATATGCAAAGCAGTTCTCAAGTACCCAGTTAAACTTTGTGGAACATGTTTGTTTTCTGATAGTCTCTCAATTTTTACATATCATCCTCGTACCTACAAATTCTCAAAGGCACTGCCCAGTCCTACACATTAGAAAGGAGGAAATTGTATTAACCAGATGTTTATAGGTAATACCCACTTTGAATTGAATCAGAAAATAAAAATAGCAGGTTGCTGTAGAAGGGCAGATGAATCGCTAATTTTATGAATGGCTTTCATCCAGGAAACATGTTGTTGAGATTATAAAGGCAGATTAGCTCTGATAGCTAGCAACAATAACTCAAATCAGTGAATTGGGCCTAGCACAAGACTTAATGCCAATTGCATGTCTCCAGCATGTGCAGTTTTTTATAATTGTAATTTTTGGCTCAGTATATTAATTTATGTCAGAAGGCTCTTTTAAAGTTCGTAGTGATCAATAATTATCCTGCAACCGTAAGTTTCATGCTCTGGCATATGCTTGATTTTTGCTTGAAAGGAATTGTGCGCGTCCCGGAAAATTGAAGTAGCATAAAATTGGGTTGACAATTCAGTGGACCTTTGCACCCCTTCATTGAACATGCAGTGTGTCAACCTGTCTCCCCAGAGGGGAGGAGGCTCCGGGAGGCTGTCTGTTCCTACAAGCAGCAGCTGCGCACAGAGTAAATGCAGCCCGGTTTGATAGCAGCTGTCAGTATTGTTCAGGAACGACTCAGGATGAAGAACAATGGGAGAGGCCACGCTCTGCTCTTCGTCTGCATCGACTTTCAGGCTAAGAAAAGAAATAGTAATTTAACGGTTTAGACATCTATTACAAGTGTGAAAGATCATGAAAGAGTAGCCTTTAAAATGCAAATGAGCCGAAACATTCTCATTCCCTTTAAGGTACAATCAAGGGGGCTTACTGCTTGCTTGGCAGGGCTAAAGACATTTCTCTTTAGCAAACCTGGAAAAAGTGAAATCTTCTCAAGGACACCAAGCTTCTAAGGTAGGCTCAGCTTGTGCCCTGGGACTCTGGACGGTCTTGGAGGAGGACGAGAGAGGTTCAATTTTTTGTGTCCTTGTTGAGTGAATTAATGATGCCCATTTCTCAGCAGCGTAGCAAACTTAGTTCTTGTACCTGACAAAAAACACTGAATTTTAAATCTTTTCCACTACAGATAGCACCTGCCTTTAACTTACAGATTACTGGTATTTAAGAAAGATAAGTCTCTTTGATACTTGATATTTGGAGAAACTATTGAAATAGTTTGGCCATACTTTTTTTTTCAACAGTTTCACTGATAGCGTATTTGATAATTGGTGGAATAATTGCAACCCTGATTCCTGAATTTTGCTTTTTATAAGCTCTTTTGCTATTAAACAAGTTACGTTCTTGTAGCAATAGAAAGTGTTTAATAATGCAGAGATCTTAATAGGTACAGTGTTTATTTGGTTTGACACAGCTCACTTGTGCTTTAGAAAACAGGTGGGAAGGGAAACTTACTGGAGGCCTTGATTTTTTTTTTTTTATTTAATCAATTAAATTTATTTATTTTTTACATCAGGACAGTCTCCATGATGTAAGCAGTCTTCCTCAAAAGATTTTTTTTCTTTGGGGCACGTGGGTGGCTCAGTCGGTTGAGCGTCCGACTTCAGTTCAGGTCATGATCTCACAGCTTGTGAGTTCGGGCCCCACATCGGGCTCTGTGCTGACAGCTCAGAGCCTGGAGCCTGCTTCACATTCGGTGTCTCCCTCTCTCTCTCCCTCTAACCCACTCACATTCTGTCTCTGTCTCTCTCAAAAATAAATAAACATTAAAAAAAAATTTTAGAAGATTGTTTTTCTTTTTCCAATTTAGAATTCTGTTAAAAATGCTCAAAACAAGATAGGTTTTTAGATGACAACAGTTTTTGGAATAGTTAACGTCTTCCTGAAGGCAGGGAAAATGATTCAAGGACTCTTCAAGATCACCTTTCCTTGTATTATTTGGGGAGTTTGGCACTAAGAACTTTTCTTCTACTTGCTATAATAATAATTGATTTCATTGAGATTAGTTTCCAGATAATTAGTGTGATCTTTTAATGGGTTTATGTCACATGTAATTAATATAGATCACGTAGATACATATATATTTGTACATATGGGCTTTTTAAAAAATTGAGGTATATTTTATATTGTTCTAAATTGCACCAATCTTTTTTTTTTTTTTAATTAAAAAAGTGTTTATTTATTTTTTGAGAGAGAGTGTGAGTCAGTGAGGGGCAGAGAGAACCAGGGACACAGGATCCCAAGTGGGCTCTGTGCTGACAGCATCAAGCCCGATGAGGGGCTCAAACTCATGAACTGTGAGATCATGATCATCTGAGCCAAAGTTGGATGCTCAACTGACAGAGCCACCCAGGTGACCCACACCAATCTTTTTTTGTTGTTGTTGTTGTTTAAGGTTTATTTATTTATCTTAGAGAGAGAGAGCAGGAGGGGCAGAGAGAGAGGGAGATGGGGAGAATCCCAAGCAGGCTCCCTGCTCTCAGTGCAGAGCCTGACTTGGGTCTCACACTTAGGGACCATGAGATCATGACCTGAGGCAAAATCAAGAGTTGGATGCTTAACTGACTGAGCCACCCTGGTGCTCGTGAATTGCACCTATCTTACACATATAGATCACTTTGGTGTGTGCACATACCCTGTACCCCACACTACTTTCACAGTGCAAGTTTTCTCTTTCACCCCAGGAAGTTCCCTTGTACTTTTGCTCAGCCAGTGTTTCTCTACTCCCAAAGAAAGATGGTTTTTGTTTGTTTTTTGTTGTTGTTCTTGTTTTTTTGAGAGAGGAAGAGAAAATCTAAAGCAGGCTCCACACACAGCATGGAGCATGACTCGGGGCTCCGTCTCACAGCCATGAGATCATGACCTGAGCTGAAATCAAGAGTCAGACGCTTCACCAACTGCCCGGTTGCTTTTTGATGAGCCACCCGGGTGCCCCAGTTGCTTTTTGATTGAAAAATAAAAAATGATTGGCCAAGTGTAATTTAAAACAAAACAAAACAAACCCTGCATGATTGTATGTCCGCTTCCATCCGAGTACTGGCTGCCCAACATCATGGTGTTCTGTGCTCATCTTTCTAAGACCATTTGCCTTGTATTACCTTGGACAGAACATAGGTCTAGGATCAAATGGACTTAAGTAGGATGCTTGGTGCTACCACTCTGTAGCCTTATGACCCTGTACAGTCACTTAACCTCCTTTAGTGTCACCATCTATAGATGGATAATACCTTCTACCCTGTATGGCTTTTGTGGGGATAAGACCTTGACTGGCAGCCTTTATCCAGCATGGTGTCCTGACTCCTTGAACTGCAGTTCTGTCTGCCTCGTCTCTAAGTACCTGCAGCAGGTCTGTGAGTCCATTTGGCTAAGTGCCCATGAGGGGTGATGGCTGCAAGTAGCGTGTCACCTCCCCTTTTGTCTTTTCTAGTGGTTACATGGGGTGTCGGTGTTTGAGATTAGACCCATCCAGACGCTCTGCTCCTGCCATTCCGTTGTCGTGCATGAATGACTTTTAATAAGGAGGCAGCAGTGAAGAAATGTTGGCTATTTGACTTTAGATGAGCAAAATTAAGGTTCAAAACAGGAAAAAGTTAAATTTGGGGAACAGATGGAGAGAAAATTGAGAAGCAAAAGTGAGGAGGATAAGACCCTGTTGGCTTCCTTAAGAGGAAGGGAAACAAGGCTTTCGCTGGCACTGAGGGATTGCACAGATCATTGTGATGGAATTGGAAAGAGAGAGAGAAGAGGTGACCAGATGACCGGGGCGGGGTTGCCCTTCCCATACCACAGAATGCCTGATATTTGATAGCTGCCCGAGTGCTGACGTGTTGGATGTAAGAACATTTGAGCAATTTCCCGTAGCAATGCCTGTGAACTTCAGGAACTCCGAACATTTAGGGTTAATGTAGGCCACCTTGTTTTTCCTTTCTTGTTTATTTGGATCTTGTCTGACTTAATTGTCCATGAATAGAACTTCTGTGAAGGCCTTTGAAGCTGCAGTTATTGGTCAGATGTGTATATTCCTGCTTCATAGGCAAACTTATAATTCTCTATATTTTGAAACAACTCAGTATGAAACGAAAGAAGTCTGGGGGCTTTTATGATGTCTGACTATCTATGTTTGTGTAGGGGATGGCTATGAATACAAACTCCTGATGTGTCTATAGTAGACTTCCTGTCCTTAAGAGATTGAGTTGTAGACCTACAGGCTCCCCATTGTGCATGAGGTGATTGGTTTAAGGATTAGCAAAATGTTGGATTATTTTTCTCCTCCGGCTGTAGCTGTCAGCTATCTATAGGATTGTAGTGTGTGAAGTTTAAGAGGATGAGGTTAGCCTCTTATTCTTATGAGTATGCAGTTAATCCCTGGAAAGCCCATCAATAACCCAGCTGTAAGTTTCTTTATAAAGCAAATTTGCCCTAGGAGAATAATGCATAGCCTGCTACCAAGAGGAGAAAATGAAATGGCTACAACAAGCATGGATCTTCTAGCTCTGCTAACTTACATTTAGTGATATACCCTCCACCTAAATTCTAGTGGTCCAGCCCGTTTATTAATTTTCCAAGGAGAAGGAGCAATATTGCAAAGTCTGTTACATGTATCCCACTTCTTTGGTTCAGGTTAGATTTTTACTGAGAGTTGATGTAGGTATTTCTGCCAAATGCAGGGCTTGGCTTCAAAGTCTGGGTTCTTCCGAATAGTCTGTGTGCTTTTTAGTTATTAGAAAACTCGTTGAGGCATTGTTTACTTTTTCATTTACCCGCATCTATTCATGTGATCTGTACTTGATTCCTTGGAAGAAGACATCACCATGTTTTCTCTCTTTTCAGAGTAGACAGTAGAGCACCCCATGTTAAGAGTTTGAATTTTGAGCAGACGAGGTAGCCGAGTGGTTAAGGCGATGGACTGCTAAGAGTTAGATTTTGGTGTTTTTTTAAAGTTGATGTATAATTTACATACCATAACATTCGCTCTTTTAAAGCATACGAATCAGTGGGTTTTAGTATATTCACAAACTTGTGCAGCCATCACTGCTAATTCTAGAACATTTTTATCACTTCAAAAAGAAACCGCATGTCCATTAGCAGTTACTCCCCATGCCTCCCACCCTCCAGTCCCTGCAACCACCGATCTTTCTGTCTCTAGGGGTTTGCCTGTTCCGAACATTTCATGGAAAAGGAATCCTATAACATGTGGCCTTTTGTGTCTGGGTTCTTGCACTTCGCATGAAGTTTTCAAGGTTTATTCATGTAGCATGTACTGTAACCCTTTTTACTCATGAATAATATTCCATTGTACCAATATATCACATGTATTAATCCAGTCATCAGTTGATGGACATTTAGGTTGTTTCCACCTTTTGGCTGTTACGAATAAAACACAGTGAATGTTGTGTACATGTCGTGTGGACGCATTTTCTTCTCTTGTGAGTCTAAGCCTACAAGTGTAATCACCGAGTTATGTGGTTACTCTGTTTAACTTTTTGAGCAGTCGCCAGATTGTTTCTTAAAGTAGTGGATGGGAATTCCAGTTTTTTGACATTTTCTCCAACATTTGTTCTTGTCCATCTTTTTGATGCTAGCCCTTCCAGTGGGTGTAACATGGTATCTTGTTTGTGATTTAGATTTGCATTTCCCTGATGGCTACTGACGTTGAACATCTTTTCATCAAAACTTTACATGGTTTTAGAAGTGGATCTACCTAGGGGTGCTTGGATGGCTCAGTCGGTTGAGCATCTCACTCTTGATCTCTCCTCAGGTCATGATCTCACCAGTGATTTATGAGTTCAAGCCCCACGTTAGGCTCCACGCAGCACAGAGCCTCTTGGGCTTCTGTCTCTCCTCTCTGCCTCTCCCCAACTTGTTTTTTTTCCTCTCTCTGTCTCTCTCTCAAAACTAAATAAATAAATATTAAAAAAAAAAAGAAGTGGATCTACCTAAATAAACATGGTGTTTTAAAACTTACTCTAATTCAGGCCTTTCAGTCCTAGTGCTCTCTGAGTATTGTCACCACTGTAACCGTCATCTAGGGCAGGTGGGACGAACGAGTAAGTCGGTGATGATGCAGGATGAGTTGGCTTTTGTGGATTCTCTGAAATGCAGAAAAAATAAAGATGAGTTCAGATCCTCTTTAGAAATTTCGCCCTTCATCCTGGTGCCTGCCTTCATATAGGCTGTCCATTTTGCCTGCATCATTTTCTGTGCGCTCCTGCATTGAGATGAGGCCTTGAAGTGGATTGGGTTTTGTTGGTGGTGGTGGTGGTGGTGGTGGTGGTGGTGGTGGTGGTGGTGGTGGTGGTGTGTGTGTTTTAAACTGTGTTCAAGTGGCTTGAGAATTCTTGGCCCCAGTAAGCAGTTTCTGCCTGTTTATCACCCTTGCCCCTCTTCATGAGAGAGGCCATTCACATAACGGGAGGTTTTCAGGTGACTCCTATAGTAGTGTCCTTGATGCTTCTGCTCCCATACAGCTCTTTCCCACTCTCCCTGCTTGTTTACTGTAGCATGCCAATTTTCTTTTTCTTCAGTCTCCCAAGATAAGAACTGAGTGTTTTAAAGAACAGGGAAATAGAAATCGAGGAAGAATGATTTGTAGAGAACTGTCAACAAATGCTACTTTTCACATTTTTTTTTCCCTTTAAAAGTGTTTAAATACCAAACACCATAAATGCCACTTACTGTCACGCTTTTAGCATTAGAGATGCTATTTTGGGCCATGGTCTTAGTTCTGGTTGGGTTCAGTTTGTGATCTTGTGACGTGGTTTTCCCTAAGGTTATAAAGCGGGTTAACTTTCAAAAATTCAAGTTGATTCTGTGGTCGGTGATAAAGAGCTTAGCAATCTGGTGAGGTTAAGGTGGGCGTTAGCCTTCTTTTTCTTTCTGGGTGTCCTTTCCAGTTGTACAGGCAGCTCTGTGGCGATAAAGCATGTGCTACAGCTGTTTCAGAAAGAAAACTGTAGAAACCACTACAGCATTACATTAAAGCTGGGAATGTAAACAGCAAAGTCAATTTCATTATAGTAACATAATTGACCCAGGCTGCACTAGGTAAAATGGGAATTAAAATTCTGAGTGCGTGGCTGTTGTTTGACATGGATGAGGTGACTTTATTCTTTGTGGGTTTTCATTATCATTAACTCAGGGTTTGGTGTTTGTTTTACTTGTCTCGCTCCCAGCCTGTCCACATTGTTTGGGTAAGAGCAAGTGCATGTCTCTCCTTCTGTCAACACCGAAACCTTTACAGAACCACCTGAGAGGCGCAAAAACACCAGTATCTGGAAGTTTCCAGTGTAGCTGTTGTACCTTTTTTTTTTTTTTTGCCTTCCCCCCCCCCCCCCAGTGTAGTTTTTTTAAAATTGTTTGATGAAATGTGAACTTTTTTCCCATTGTTTTATTTTAAAATACTATTCAGATCTGGGAAGCAGATGCTTGTTTTGTGAGTTTTGACAGGGTATTTCATGGCGATGAAGGGACAGTGAACAATTGAATGCTGGAAAGTGTTTTTATTTTTTTAAGCAACAATTTGTCAGGTCACTTGCTGTATAATAACATGAATTCTAATGTAACGGGGCAGGATTCCAGCTTTGATCTAGACTAAAAATTTTCAGCCTCTGCACGGTTGACATTTTGGGCTTGTTAATTCTCTGTGGTGGGTGGGAGGGGGCTGTCCTGTGCATTGTAGGATATTTAACAGCACTCCTCCCACCCCCACAATTCCTCCAGGTGTGACAACTGTAAATGTCTCTATACATTGCCAGATGTCCCTAGGGTGGGGAAAGGAGGGTGTCAGAATTGCTGTTTGAGAACCACTGGTTGTCTGAGAAACCACCTGCATTGCTAAAAATGACCATTGCTCATCCAAAATATCTTTTCTGGTAGCTTGACAAGCTTTTTGCCTGTGTGTCCTGTGCTGTATAAATCTGCAAGCATTAACTAAAAAAAAAAGAAAAAAAAGGTTTACTAATTAGTGTAAGGTAACCAGGAAGTGGAAGGTTGGATTTTCTCACCCTTGCTGTCATGTTGAGAAACATCTCAGTTTCCCCATTGGGTCTATGGAAGACCGATGCATGTAGGTTCCTGTAGTTGGTAGAGCCTTTGGGGTTTTTTTGTTTGTTTTGTTTTTTTGAGGTTTTCCTGGCTGTATGGCAATGTCAGTATCACTTTTGTTGTAAAATACATTTTTCAGGTAGCATTCATGCTATCCCATTCCCCCCCTCCCCCCCATTTTGGTGAAGGTGGCGATCACTGGATTGTTTCCGGTGAGCCCTGTTGAGAGAAAATGTCCTTTCAAAGACACACGGTGCAGGTGGGCTGCTCTTTTGGACTTAATTGTTTACTCTCCTGGATGTGGTCCTTGTGTGCATTCCAATATGTGTGTGATGTTCAGAAATAACACTTTTTATTTGTTAAGCATCTTCTTCTGCAAGAAGCCATAGCTGCCACTGTTCAGGCTTGATTCTTTGCAAGCTTCCTTGGAAGAGAGCTGGAACAAAAGAGATCCTTCTTTTTCAAACATAGGGATGGAGGATTGGGGATTGGAGACTAGAGAGAGGGGCTCATGAGGCACAAATCTAAGAACACGTTTCCATCTGTCACTGCTGTTAAGGCTTCATGGTAAAGGTGGATTTATCTCTGGTAAACGTCCAGTGGTGAAGGTGGATTGTCTCAGGATATGTGGCATTATATGCCCACAGGAGCATCCCCTTACCTGGGAAGGGAGAGACATGGGGGGTCTTTGTTGGAGGAGATCACCTCTTCCTTCCTCTTGCTTGGGAGAACACTCTATCTAACTGCTTGTGAACAGGGCTGGGCTGCTGGGTCATAGGAGAAATACTGTTCTAGGGAATGAAAGGCTTATAGTCCTCATTGTGGCTGTGAGCCCCGTGTAAGCCACTCTCTTCTCTGTGAAATGGGATCTGTGATGCCCACCCTTCTTGCCTTGGGTGTGTTCTGAGCTGAGGCCATGTAGTGGACACGAAGATATCTAGGAGTGCTGCATGGCAGGAAAAGGAGTAGAATGTGAGGCCACAGAATCCACATTCCCTGGATCCACAGCATCTTCGGTAGTTGTGATCCATCCTGTCACTGCTTAGTACTCCTTCCAGTTTGATAGGATTTTGCTTTAAAAGAGGGAAGAAATGTGGCTAAGCTAGGGATGGAGGAACTTGGTTGCCTCCAGTAATGAACAGGGAGCGTTCTTCAAGAGGAGGGGAGTTTCCCCGGGGCCTATTAGGCTGTTGGATATCCCTGATAGTTATTCGCTTAAATGTTGGGTTTAATCACGTGGGTCTACTTCACAGCTGTGGTGAAGCCCCTTTATTATATAAGCTAGTTTTTCTTTTCACTGATATATCAGACAATGCTTTCTAGTTCATCTTTCTCAAAACCAACTTGGGTTTGGCAGAAAAGCTCTACTTCTCGGGTATCCAGACATTTGCTTCAAGTATGCCTTTGCTGTGACATAAAATCACACCTCCAGGAACATCTTTTGGTGACTCTGTTCTGGATTTTTGGGGGAACGGGGTGTGCAGGGAGGGGTGAAAGGGTGGTGGCCTCCACCCGGTAGTTAAATCCCTTCCCCTCTGCTTGGCCTCTCTCATCTTGTAATCCGTGCCGTGCTTAATTACCCCGTTGCACTTGCTTGTGTATGCATCATTGCCTTTCCCTCCCAGAAGCCGGACATAGCTCTTATTCTCCAAGTAATGATAGCAATTGCTGGTAGGGCAGACCTGTTCCTCATCCTTCTCCGAGCACATTTCTTATGGCAGGTGTCTAGTTCCTAATTAAGCGCTAATGAGCATGCCTAGTGGACCATGAGCCTGCTGCCAGCCCCTCCAGTTTTATGTCTTGCTATTGCCAAGCTCTTAAAAGGTGACAGAGCAAGAATTAGTGTCTTTGGGATGACAGGAAGGTGATTTTATGCATAAAGAAATTGTTATTATGATCTCAGATGGTGAATGAGGAGTTTATAAATACTTTGCAAGGATACTATCAATGCCGCCTGCTCTGACCTCTCCCCCCTTTCCACTTTTCCTCTGTTTAGCACTGTGCTCCCCTCGGAAGGATTGGGAGTGTCAAGGGAAGGTTGGCTCCCAAAGATTTTTTAAAAGATGCTAGGAGTGGTTGAAAATTTATTGTAAACTGACTGAGATACCAATTTCTGGCTTTAAGATGCTGTTTTCTCTCACTCTGGAGGGCGGGAAGCATATTTAGGATTCAATTAAGGACCAGTGGTCTGGGTAGAAATTACTGAAGATCTGGCGTGAAGATTTAATGTATTCAGTACACGCGAGGGGGTAATAAATAAACGAGTAATTGAGTCCCAGGGAAGTGAGCACAAATCAGAATCTTAAGAATTTTCTAACATTACACCTTAGAAATTGAGCTTTAATCGTTTTTACTGTCTCATCAAAAATGAGTTTTATGTTGGACAGCTGAAATGTGGCCAGATTTATGGCTCAGGGGCCATTTCTTGGATACTTTTTCATTTACTACAACATGCTCTTAAATATAATATATGAGAGTAATGGTACTTTTCAGTGTGAACAGATTTCTAACTTCTGGAATGGGTTGAGGGATAGAGGCAAAGGCATTGGGAGTGGGGGCTTGGGTCACCGTGGGTAGAGTCCACACAACAGGGGAGAGTGTGTGTTCCTCGTCAAGGCCTCTCAGTGTTGTCCTCTGTGACACTACAGGGGTGGGTTTAGGGAGAGGAAGCAATAAACAAAGTCTCATGGTATGGTTTCTTCCAGCTATCACAGTGTGGCCCTTGGTGCCTCCCTCTGCGTGTGGTGGGATGAGGGCAGCCTTGAGGGGCATTGCTACATGACCCCACTCCCCTCCCGCCTGGTGGGACAACCTTGGCAGTTCAGTCAACACCCTGAGCCTCCGTTCCTTCTGTGAAATGGGAATGTCAGTACTTCCTCCTACTTGTGTGAGGGCTTGTGAAATAAGGACCCAGGAGTACTTGGGAGGGGAGGGGATATGCCTAAGATGCTGATTCTTTCTTCAGCCTTCCATTAATTTAAGGTAGTATTTTGGTTATGTCTCCTCATACCGCTGTGGTAATTTAGCACAAGAATATTGGGGAAACAGGGTCACCTCATGTCACTAGTCCCTGGTGACTGGTCGAGAGTAGAGTTACGGTCTGTGGGGTGCACATCTGCGCCTTCCCTACTTTAACTTTCCTGAAATCAGGAAGAGTCTCACCTTCAGCAGCACACTGTGTTTCGTCCCTGGAGGCGTGGAGAGATGGATCTAACATTGGAGTGCCTACCCACTAGCCCAGCTCACTGCTGGTCATCGACACTGTGCCAGGAGGACCCGTGCCAGAAGGAGGCAGTGTAGATAGAGCTCCGAGTCTGTTTGGGGAAGATGGGGAGAGGTAACTGTATAGGTGGAAGCTTTTGATGAACTGAAAACACTAATCACATTTTTTCCTTTTCTCCCTTTTGTGTCTTTGTTCTTTTCATGTGTTTGTTGAACCTCCTGTTTTGTTTCCTCCACTCTCTCATGTCGTGGGTATTTGTCCTCTGGATGTTGCTGTGCCACTGCCACCTCTTCCCTCATCTTCTCCCCCTTGCTGTCTCATCACCTCTTCTCCTTCCTCTTCCCTCTCCTCCCCCTCTTTTCTCTCCTCCAATCCTTTCCTCCTATACTTCCTCTCTCACCTCCTCCCCTTCCTCACATCTCTTCCTTCCCCTCTTCCCTCCCTTCCTTCTCCCCTTCCATTCTCACCTCCTCCCCTTCCTTCTCCTCCACCTTCCTCTCTCCGCTCCTCCTCTTCCTCCCATCTCTTCCTTCTCCTTCCCTTCCTCCTCCCCTTCCTCTCTCACCTCTTCCCCTTCCCGCCATCTTTTCCTTCTCCTCCTTCCTCCCTTCCTCCTCCCCTTCTTGTCTCACCTCCTCCCCTCCTCCCCCCCCTTCCTCTCTCACTGCCACCAACAGCAGCAGCAGTTGCAAGCTCAGCATCTTTCTCACGGCCATGGACCCCCAGTGCCCCTAACGCCTCACCCCTCGGGACTTCAGCCTCCTGGCATCCCGCCCCTCGGGGGCAGTGCTGGCCTCCTGGCACTGTCTAGTGCTCTGAGTGGGCAGTCTCACTTGGCAATAAAAGATGACAAGAAGCACCATGATGCAGAGCACCACAGAGGTGAGAGGCCGGGCAAGCCAGATTAGGACTTGGTCCTAACACTCATACAGTGCTGCAAAGTTGTGTGCACCGCTAAAGAGAGCCCCACCCCATGCAGAGAGCAAACAATGAGCTAAGAGGAACTGTCGCAAAGCTTGGCCACTGAAACACAGTCCTCCCTGGAAGTTTTCAGGGTTTAACGTGGGCATCTGTAGATTTCCCGATCTCTTTAGATTGCAGGCATCTTGACATCTTGGCAACTGCCTAGTTAATGCCAGTGGCCTGTACCATATTATGGAAAACTGTTAACTGCTTAATTGGGTAATTTTCAAAGAAAGTAATGTTGTTAAATGGGGCGAAATAAGAAGTTAAATTTGAAAGTGAATGTGTTCAAATGAAAGGTTTGATAATTGCATCTGTTACTACTTAGTTTCATAGGCTTTAATTCTAGTATGCATAAAATATTGGGCAAAATTGCACTTGACTAATTTTTTGAAGAAAAGTAATTTATTCTGTCAAGAAATAAAAAAATAGGCTTTGTGTATGGTTAAACTGTAAATCTTATGTTTACAAAATACTGTAATTTTCAGGAAATCACTGTATTAGGAATGTGCAATGACTTATATAAATAAAAGCCATTTTTAAAACTGTTTGGGGCTTGTGTTCTAATTATTCCCCCCTTTTTTTTATTTCTGTTCTTGCCTCTGTGTCTGAACGGGCATGTCTGTGCGTTTCTTGGTAACCTCGGGAGCAGACAGAGAACCGGGCACAGTAAGTACTCAACCGCCTGCTGCACATAATACATTTCCCTTCCTCCAATGCATCCCAAGCTGCCTTTTGTGAAACAGGCACAGACACGTATATTCTCCCTGTCTCTCTCAGCGACCTGGTTTTTTTCTTTTTCTTTTTTTTTCATATGACTATCCCCCATTTCCCCCTGCCTTTTGTCTTTTATTTATTTATTTATTTATTTTTAAATAAAACTTTCGTTAGGTGAGAGGGACATGATTTGGAGGCAAAGCTGTCTGCTATGATTACTCACTTGGAAATATGCTTTGATCTGTAGGTGCTCCGAACCCACTTTAAAAATATGTTTATCATTGCATTCCGAGTCCAGGTTGCCTCTAGTTTAAAAGAGTATTCATTTTTATCTTAAATCAGTTTTACAGGCAAGAGGTCACAATCCATATGTGAAATTGGTTAGTAATGTGTTATTTCTACCTAAACCATTCATTATCCTCTACAAATGCATCTTAGTTGCTAGGTTTCCATATCTGGTTTTCCTCCCATAATTGTCCTTGGAGGGTGAACTTGAACTTTAATTTATTTTCAACTGAAGAACCGTGTGTCTGAGTAAGTTCTTAAAAACAAGGAAATTCAGTGGACGGAGGTTCTGGGCTTCTGTGCTTCCATTTTTTCACCAGCCTAAACCTTGGCCATTTTACATACTGCACGTTCAATCTGTACATGCACTTGCCAGTTAGCTGTGGGGAGATCTGTACCTAAAATGCATCTCTCAAATGTTGTGGAGCAAATGGAGTGAGAAATTGGCCCCTTTCAGCTGGGATGACCTACAGTTTTTTGCCCCCTTTCCTTTTTCCTTCCAAACACGGCAGTATTTTGGCCATGTTAAATCTAAATAAGGTAGCAAAATTGGGATACTGAACTTTTAAATCATTCTGATCCTTTTTTTTTTTTTTTTAAATGAGTTTGGGGGAAGATATGTAAGTCATTTGAGTTTGAAAAGTTCCCCTTACCTCTTCTGTGTAGAATAGTGGCACTTTTAAAATTCTCTTTGAGACTGATCTCAGTGTACTTTATGTATCAGGATGCATTGGGGGCATTGGGTAAGGGTGAAAGGATGGGGTAGCTAGTTTTAAAATCCTTGTACTATAAGTTTTCTCTGGAAAACGTTGGGAAGGAAAGAGGGGAGGAAAAATTACAGCTAGGGAATAAAATATCCTACTCCCAAAGTACAAACCTAAGTAAACTGACTTTGATGGAGGTGACCTTTATGTTTGTTGCTGGTTCAGTGTCACTGTAGATTGTCATTGTCATAGTTTTTTATACCATGTTCTTTTAGTAGAGTGTCAGATTAAAAACCCTAATCCTAGACCAAAGAACAGAGATGGCAGGAGACGTTGAGAAAGCTCCTGTCCTGTAGTCTGCTGCAGGTTTTAATTTATTGAGCTTATGCTACGTTTAGAACTATGTTTCTAATTTAGCTTTCTGTTCTCAGGACTGTTTCATCTAAAAACCAATATATATTTATTGAGTACTTACTGTATATGTAAGGCTACATGGGAAATGCAGCTATAGTTAGAGATATGTAGGCACACATATTACAGGTCTTTTCTCAAAGAACTGAGGAAATGTGACAAAAATACTACAAGATTTAAGCCTGTAGAAAGTTTCAGCAGGAGTTCTAGACAATTGTTGAAGGGGTACCATGGTATGTATTTCTGAGATGCCGTCGCAAGACTGGTGTTTTCCATACCGCTGCGTGTGTATTTTTTAGTGTATCGAATAACTTCCTATTTATATTTCTGGCTGATAAATGTAAGCAAGAACTTAATTCATTGGGGAAGTGAGGGTGGGTGGAGGAAGGGTAAGGAGTTCTACCCTCCAAATACAAAACAGTTCTTGAATTTCAGACAGCTGTGGATTGTTTCTAGGTCCTCATGGTGAGTTCACAGTCTGGACTGTTAAGTCAAAATATGGTGGATACATTGCATAAACCAAGCTATGCAATAACACAAAATAAATGGTTAATGTGTTGTTTGCATATTTCTTTCACAACAAATTTTACACAAGTTTCTTAATGATAATTTTAATGGGTATTTTCAGAATAAGTATAGGTACTGTGTTTCCTGCCTAATTCCTACAAGCATCTCTTGGTGATGATGATATAAAATGAGAAAACGACACTAATTTGTAACCTAAACATTTAATTCAGTCTGTAGAGAGGAATGAAATTGTTCACTGTCCACATAAGTGGGATTTCGCTGCAGTTGTATAAAATGAAGTAGCTCTTTAAACTTTGTGTAAAATTGAATATGAAAAGCAATGGATAATGAGATGATGTGTACTATTAGTTGCCTAAAATATTGTAGTACTTACTTATTTAATAAAGTGGTTTGAATTATGAAGTATTTTACTTGGCAGAAAAAGTCAGTTGATCACCATATGGTGGCTGTGGTTTGTTTTTTATTTTTTGTTTTTTTCCCCCAACCAGTGAAGGGTTAAGGGCAGTTGCTACAGGGCACTGGTTTTCAAACCTTATGGTCTCAGGATCTTTACATCTTAAATTAAAATTATTGATGACCCCAGAGAATTTTTGTTTATGTGGATCATATATTTTGAAAATTTTCTGGAAATTAAAAAAAAAAAATTAAAAATCACTTTAACAGGTAAAGAGCTACTTAATTTGGGTTACTGTAAATAACATGATTAGTGAAAACTATTTTCCGAAACAAAAAATTATAGTGGGAAGAATGGCTTTGTTTTGCACGATTGCAGATATCTTCAGCGCTTGACTAAAAAGAGGATAGATATATTCTCGTCCACATCTGCATCCAATCTTTTGCAAGACATTGTTTTGGCTGAAGTATAAGGAAGAAAATCTGCCCCCATAGAGATTTGTAACAGTCTCTGGGAACCTCAAGGGGCCCTTGGACCAACCTGAGAACCTCTGTCATAAATAAGGCTAAGGAGTTCTGAAACATCCCACGCTGGTATATAGTCTTATTTTTTTCCTGCTGTTCTTTCTGTATTGAACAAATACGATAATTATATGTGTCAAGTGCAGAAGTCAGGGACTTTTATAGATCCAGAGGGGATGTGAGTATGTATGGATTTTCATCTGTGAGTCTAAAACTGGTTTGTAGATAGTTTGTTTGTTTATTGTTAGTGACAAAATTATTTCATTCCCTAGTTTAAAGTTTTGTTGGTAGGAAAACAAATGAGCCCTACTGTGGCCTGTTTGAATGTAAAACCTAGGAAATGAAGGTACTAAGGACAGTGAAAATATGGACACTATTTTTTAAGTTTCTTCTTTTTGACAAGGATGAATGATAAAGGTGGTAACTTTTAAGAGGGTTTGCTATTTGGCTATTGATTTTAAATTAAGATTTGACTACTGTTTTTATTAATTTGCAAAACTTGTTTGCTTTTTTTTTTTAAACATAAGGCTGCTTCTCCGAATGCTACAGTTGAGCAAAGAAATATGACCTAACAAAAAGGACTTTATTTCTTATGTAGTAATAAAAACTTGAGATATTTCAATTAATTTAAAGGTGAATTGTGTTCAGTTTTGGATGAAGGAAGTATTTAATAAGTCTGCTTGAAAGCTCTGGAATCAGAGAATTGACAAAACGTTGTATGGCTTTTGAAAAAGTATGACAGAACATGTGTTTATTTTTTTTTTAACAAACATTCATTGAGCACTTACTGTGTGCCAGGCGCTGTGTAAGGCACTGCATGTACAGTTAACAACATGGGTTTGAACACTGGATTTTTGTTGATAAACACAATATAGTACTTTATATTTTCTTCTTCCTCATTATTAACATTCTCTTTGGCTTACCTTTAAGAATACAGTATATAACACATATACAACGTATGTGTTAATCAACTGTGATCAGTAAGCCTTCAGTCAGCATTAGACTATTAGTACTTAAGTTCTGGGGGAGTCAAAAGTTAGGCATGGATTTTTTACTGAGATGGGGGCGCCCCAAATCCCCACACTGTTCATGCGTCACCTGTACCTGCTGCCATTTTGCAGTGATGCCTTTTAATGTCACAGTCAAATATTTGTTGAATGAAAAACACTGGGATACCTCACACATGTGATCACTATTTGGAACATTTGGGGAAGGGAGAAGACGATGGTGATAGGTGTCTGGGAGAGACTCCAGAGCAGAAGCAGAGTCTGTGGACTTAGGTGGGGCACACAGATGGGCTTCAGAAGGTCCTTGAATCCCTCTCCAGTTGTGTTCACATTGTTCTGGGTTCGTGCTCTACTTTCATCAAATTCTCAAAAGGGGCTCCTGGTCCAGAAAAGCGTAAGGATTGTGGATCTGTTTAGAGGTCATAACGGTTCAACACCATCATCTTGCCGGTAAGACACCAAGCTCAAGGAGGCTAGGTGCCTCTAATCATGTAGTTAATTAATGGAGGTAGAGATTGAGATTATGTCTTGTCCAAGGGACTGTTTTGTCACTCTCCCATAACTGACTTCTAGAATTACCAAGTTCATCTTTAGAACTTATTTAAAAATAATGATGACAGCCATCACTTTATCTCCTATGAGGTGGTGTCTTTGTGTTTCTTCTGTGGCTGTTGCACTTAACTAGATCTCAGTGGAATTCTCACTGCACAGGCAAGGTTTTTCATCCTTTTGAACATTCCCCTAGCCTCATCTGTGAATTGGTGATGGAGTCTGCCTCACAGGGTGAGGGGTTTTAGGGACCACAAATGCAAAGTCATCAGACATAGCATAGCTTTTAGGAATGTTCTCCCTGTCCTCCCTACCTGCAGAGTAGCAGGACAGCAATAAATGCATTATTAGTCATGCTCAATGTAGTGACTATTGGTTTCTTTTCCTTTTTTAAAATGTGTGAGGCATGGGGCTCCTGGGTGGCTCAGTCGGTTAAGCAGCTAACTCTTGATTTCTTTGGGTCAGGGTCATGATCTCAGGAGAGATCAAGCTCTGCATTGGGCTTTGTGCTGACAGGGTGGAGCCTTCTTGAGATTCTCTCTCCCCCCTTCTCCCTCTCCTCCCCTCCCCCAGCCCCTGCCTCTGCCCCTCCCCCACACATGTGGGCTGACTCTCTCTCAAATAAATAAACTTTATTTAATTTTTTTCCTAATGTTTATTTCTTTTTTGAGAAAGAGAGAGTGCAAGCTGGGGAGGTGTAGAGAGAAGGAGACACAGAATGCGAAGCAGGCTCTAGGCTCTGAGCTGTCAGCACAGAGCCCAACACAGGGCTCGAACTCACCAACCATGAGATCATGACCTGAGCTGAAGTGGGACATCTGACCAACTGAGCCACCCAGGCGCCCCTAAATAAATAAACTTTAAAAAATGTAAGGCAGTTGTGAAGATGCGGGCCGTTACTGATGTTTCTCAGTGTCGAGATAAGACTGACCTGAGTCTATTATGAACTTGATTAGTTTCATGCTATTCAGTTCATGAAAGGAGGAGGTGTTTCCACCTAAACGTTTATGAATTTGTGTCCTGGCATATTTCAAGGGATTGCCTGGAAATTAAGGATAAAACTGAGATGAGTCACCTAAAATTTCAATATTTAGGCACTGTGGAAAACACTTAAGTTTTCTTAAGCAGTTGTCTCAGCAGATTTCCTTTTTGGCAAAATTGAAAACTGTGCTTAAAAAATCCTCTGGGAGAACTGCTCACCGCATCACTGCTGTGGGAAGGGTGAACCCTGAAGAATGGAAGGCTCCAGCAGTTTCTAGGTGGTGGGGAGTGGTCCATCCCTGTACCGGGCGGAGGGGTCTGTCTACCGTGGATGCTGTAACTCACTGAGTGGGTACCAGAGCCTGTGTGTAACTAGAAAAATGTTCAGGTTTTATCTCACTGTGCTTACAGTGAAGATCGGCCATCAGGCGTCTTTACTCTAAAAAACCAAAAAGCAGATGGAGAATATTTCCTCCCTCCAAAGCTGTTTTCAGACTTCAGTTTGTGCTCTGCAAGTAGGAAACTTCATGCCCATCATTTCGAGTAGGTTTTTGAAAATTTTATTTTCCTTTTGGCCCCATGATCATTTTTACCATTCCTTCTGAAACGTAGTAAGCAACAAACTGTGTCCATCTTTCAGATGAGAAGAGGTGGAGGTGAGTGCCATCAGATATTCAAGTAACTCACAGGCAAGTCCTGACCCAGTGCTTTCTAATTTCTTGTATTAGAAAGTACCTCATCTGAGACTGGAGAAGGAAGGGGGACATTAACAGCGAAGCAGAGCTAAGTGGCTGTACAAAAAGTGTTTTTAAAAATGATTTGAAATATAGATTTGATTTTTGCTGTCACCAGGGTCCTGATCAGGGGGAATGAAGTTGTCATGAGGGCATTTAAAAGTTACTTTGAAATAATCGTATTTGTTGTGTACGCGTGGTGTGTTTTATTTTGCTTTACCTGGAGAACGCGGTAGTGGAAGGGCAACCCGGGGACTTAGCAAGAGAGGCCAAGGGTGACTATCTAGTGCCTCCTCCAGACCACGTATTTACTGGGTCTGTAGGTCTTCTACCTGGCCACCTTCCTTTCTGAGAGTTCTCCTGACTGAAGCGCTCATCTGCCTCGACAGCGCTGAGTTCCTAGATCGAGGTGCAAGAACACGTGGCTTCTTTCCCACATTTTGCATTCAAACCCTATGAAAAATGGACGCATACCCTTCAGACCCTCCAGCGCTCCTAGGGCGCGATGAGGGTGCCAAGTGGACACATTTCCACACATCTTCACTCTCTTACACTTCTCGCCGTTGACAAGCGGGGATCCTGTTAGTTTTAGGGGTTAAAAATGCATTTGTTGAAATGTCAGGCACAATCTGTGAATGACCCGTTGGACTGCCGCAAAAAGTACAGCGGCAGGGTGATGGCTTAATTGGCACCAGGTGTAGCTGGAGAAGGCACACAGATGTGATGGGGGTGCGTCACTACCTAATTGTTTTAATGTTCACCGAGAAGTTAATTGTCAGTGTAGAGTGTGCTAGCAAATTAGGTTCCCACTGCCTTAGTGTAACTGAGGATAAATGAGGTGTCATGAGTTTCCAATCTGTACCTCTGACACAAACACTTTTCCTGCGGGGAGGAGAAAGTTCCCAAGGGGAATCAGCATGGCAGCTCAAGAAATCCATTTGAATAATGTGCATTATTTTCACATTAGGGAAAGCTGTCTAGCTTTTGCTTTCTCCACGAGTGAGTTTTCCTTTCAGATTTGCTGCTGGTGGCTTCAAGGTTTAGACACGGTTGGCAGAAGAGTTGCTTTGAGGTCTCAGAATCGATGAAGGATACATGAAGGCTCTGTAACAAGTGTTCTGGTAACACTGACAGTGTAACATTCCATTAAACTCGCTTTCTTTCATATTTTCTGGAGTTTACCTTCCAGAATATCTCCACCGACATGAACAGCCATTACTGTTAAATTGCTAAAGAAAAGTGCAAGTTTTGGAACAAAGGGTATAAAGACTGGTTTTCATCTGTATTGAAGGATCTGGGTCTCTCTGTCTCATTTTTGAGTAGATATTTAGAGCATGAAATAGAAACGTCATTGTCCAGGGTGGTGAGAATAAAGGTCATACAAAGTCCAAAACTTGGTGTACTTGTTTGATTCAACTGAATGAACAGTCTCCAGGTCAGCAGGCTCTTAATGCTTAACATCGAAAGTTCTTGAATGAAGGTATGGTTTAATAATTGCATGTGGATGTTTATTTTTGATTCACGAGAATAATACATTGTCCACTTCTACCCACGAGGTTCAAACACTCTGCCAACTCTCTAGGTGCCAACTTGCACCCAGAGAACTACAGCAGGGAATAGTCCTGGTATGTGTTTTTAGAAAACATGTTCACCCAGTTGGGATAACGGGATCAGGATCCAGCAGCTCAAGGTAGTGTATACCACTTGTAATAGATCTGCCACTTTTTTCCTTTTCTTTTCTGAGTAGCTCTTTTACTCTTATAACTGTTCTTAACCATCACATCACTGAATGGGAGGAGAAACGACCCTCAGGGAGTGTATATTAATTGTAGTGAACAACTTGCCTGTTGTCAGGGAAGGTGCACACTGAGATTTTATGTTCTCCAGATTTTTTAAGAGGGAGAGTTCCCTTGGGGAACATGTTTTCTTTGTCCCTGCACCTCATCTATTTATTTCATGTATAGTTTTCTACCTAAGATGGAGAGAACCATATGCCATGGGGCTGACAGGTCTTGTGGACCCTCTTTCTTCTGACTGGTGGTCAGCATTGGAGGGGGATCTTTTTTTTTCTCTAGAGACCTGTCAGATGTACCTCTCCCTTTACTGTTTTCCTTGGCTCTCTTCTCATAAGTGTGTGCCACCTGTACAGAAAATCATCACAGTTTTAGAATTTTATTTTTAATGGTTTTTTAAAGTTTATCCATTTTGAGAGACTGGGAAGAGGGGCAGAAAGAGGGAGAATCCTGAGCAGGCTCTGTGCTCACATGGGAGCCCGATGCGGGGCTCGATCTCACAAACCTTGAGATCTCTACCTGAGCTGAAATTGAGAGTCAGACACTTAACCAGGGTGCCTGGGTGTGTCAGTTGGTTAAGTGTCCAGCTCAGGTCAGATCTCACAGTTTGTGAGTTTGAGTCCTGCATTGCATCGGGCTCCGGGCTGACAGCTTGGAGTCTGCTTGGGATTCTCATTCTCTCTCTCTCTCTCTCTCTCTCTCTCTCTCTGCCCCTCCCCCCACATGCTAGCTCTCTCTCTCTCTCTCTCTCTCTCTCTCAAAATAAACAAAAAGTCCAACACATAACTAGCTGAGCCACCCAGGCACCCCATGGTTTTAGAATTTCAGTTTGTTTTGAAGTCATAATGTGTTTTTTGACCTTGATTTGCTCAGATTTGTAATCTCCCCTGTGGCTGTGTAAATCTCCCAATTTCGAGCTCTTGTGGAAGATACAGAGTAAATAAGATGATTTTGTTTAGTTAAAACAGAATTTTAAAAACGAAGGGAAACTTACATGCAGTCTCAAAAATCCCAGACCTCAGGACATTTGTAATAGAAATTTGCCCAGTAATTATCGTTTTTGAAAATTTCTGGCAGATATTTAAATTTTACCAGCTGCAAGGTGAAATAAAACATTGAGTTTCTTGGCTAGAATTAGAGTATATCAGTCCGTGTGATAACCCTAGTTCTCATGCGGATTAAAAAAACTCTGATTCGCAATTAAATATTTATTTGGCAGATTAAATGTTTGAAAATGAACTTGATGAATGCTGTTTAATAGATTAAAGCCTTTCAAAATAGGAACGCTGGGAGAAGTCTGGTGGCAACTAAGTCTGCACAGCGGCTAGTGGCCGTGGTTGACATCGTGTGAAGTGATGCTGTGGGTCCCTGGACTACTTTGAGTTGCCCTCTGCTGACGCCTGTTTTAGTTTGCATCTTGGGTTGCAAATGGCAGGATTCGGGAGTGGAAAGGCAGGAATTTGGGACTGTCTTGGGGTCATTTTAGTATAGAATGTAATTTTTTAAAATATGTTCACAGTTTTTGTATGGTGGCATAAAACCAAGTGTGTGTTTGTGTGTGTGTGTGTGTGTGTGTGTGTGTGTGTGTGTGTGAGAGAGAGAGAGACAGAGACAGAGACTGTTAAGGAATCTGAGTGTGTGGGGGGGGGGGTTGTCAGAGAAAGCATGCAGTTTGCATTAGGTATTGTTCTGTCATATTAGAATGTTAAATGGGTAGGGGTGCCTGGGTGGCTCAGTCAGTTCAACAACAACTTTGGCTCCGGTCATGATCTGAAGGTTCATGGGTTCGACCCCCACTTTGGGCTCTGTGCTGACAGCTCAGAGCCTGGAGCATGCCTCAGATTCTGTCTCCTCCTCTCTCTCTGATCCTCCTTTGCTTGCACCCTATCTCTCTCTGTCTCTCAAAAATAAATAAACGTTAAAAAAAAAAAAGAATGTTAAATGGTTAAATGTTAATGGTTAACAGAGCCAGTGTGACTTTTAAGTGATAAGTATGTGGGGGAAAGTATTCAATGTACATAAGTTACATATAAGAATCACTCCTCTGGGAGTGGAGACACTGAATAGGAAGAGCTTTGTGACTTTAGATAAATTGCCTCCCCTCTCTGGTCAGCCTCCAGATAAAAGGAGGGGGATGAAGAGGATGAATAGTAAGTCTGTTTAAGGTTGCTTTGGCCTCTTCAAAGGTTTGACCTAATTACCATCTGTATTTCCAATTGTACAAGTCTAAAAAAACAGTGAAGCAGCCTTAAGTTTCATTCTTTTGCCTTTTTCAATGTTGATTAAATGTTAAAGGTTAATGTTGAATATGATACTATCTTATCCAAGTCCAGATCTAACAAATCAAGATAGAACTCTAAATTTTGAAAATCCAAATGATACTCAGTCACTACCCAGGAATAATCTTTTTATTCTTACAGTGTGTATAAAATGGCTCCTAATGACTATTACTCACCCTTGAGCTGTGAGGAACAGAAGCTGGTGTGTGAGGAAAGCACAGAGCTCTGGGGGATAGGGGGAGCTTATGGTATCACGAGACAGCCACTAATACCTGTGAAGTCACTTTTGGGTTTCTGGGGAGTGCATAAGGGGACCATGAAGATTAGGGTAACCTAGGCAGTAGTTTAACTAAAACAGCTGTTGTTGCCGACAGTGAAGTTCATTAGGCTGGAACTGTTTGCTTAAATCAGGAAAAACAATGAAAGCAGTGTCAGAGCTGGAAGATGTCGGGGACGGTTACACAAAGGAGACTGGGTTCATGGGAACAAGGGTAAAAGGAAGTAGTCTGTTTTTGGTGGGGCTGCGGCATGAACCAGCTACCCCCTGGCTCCTGACTGTGGCTCTCCCAGGCCTTTCCACCCACAGTCTTTGGGGCCTTGTTTTGAATCCATTTTATGGCATCAAAGGTACCATGAGACATTGTGTTTTGTAACTTGTCTGAGTCTGCCATTTTGAATGGAGCCAATTTTCACATAAGTAGGGGTGCTAATTACTAGCTGTGTCCAAATTTAGAGGAACTTCCAGAGCTTTTCAAAACCTATTCAGATTATAGACCTCATTGAAGCCCTTCATGCGGGAATTACAGTAGTAACTTCTAACGTGTAGAAGCAGAGGTGTCAAAGCTTGACAGGCTTATGGGTCCGGCTATAGAAATGTCACTGTTTCTGACAAATTGCATTGTTGCTAACAGAAGTGTAGTTTACTTTTATGTTTACAATACCACTTGACATCATTAAAAAAAATAATAGGATCCTTAAAAAACTGTCTATGAATGGCTGAGCGGTTTGGATGTCCAGTGCTGGTTATAGCAGGAAGGCTATGGAGAGACTTAACTTTAAAATTGCATGTGGACACCAAGCCTATGCTGCATTCTTCAGGGCACTGGGGCAGCTGTAAAGTTGAGTGCGCTGTGGCACTGCCCTTAATGCATCTACCTGGTCAGTGTCTGGACAAGGAGACTTCAGAGCTGATAACATCGAAAACACAGGCAGGTGCATTTATTGGACGCTGTTTACACCTGAGCACAAGCTGCTCCTCCCCTCCATGGCTCAGCTTTTAGGAATACGCATTAACACTTTCAGGAGTTTTCTTAAGTCTCCTGTGTCCTATTGGGGGCAGCGGGGGGGGGGGGGGGGGGCGGTGAGTCTGGGTCGGAAGGGTTAGTTTTTAGCAGACATTTACTAAGGTAATTAGTTTAGGGATCCAGCCAGCTCACCTTTCAACCCCACACACTGTGCTAAAGACAGTACTCGGAGCTACTCTGTATTGAATTGCATGGGTCCCTCCCTCTGCTTTTATGAAAGCCTCCTGCATTTGTATAGCTTGAATAGTCATGAATCAAAGCTCAGCTCACTTCTGTGTCAGCCCCTGCAGTGGGCAAAGAGGCTTCAGATTGCCTCCTGGTCCCCAGTTTTGATTTCCTCCTGTGTGTGGTTGAGCTGGGAATGCTCCCATGGTGAAGTCCACAGTTTTCACAAGGAGGCTTTGAGAACCAGCCACCTGGCTATCATCTTGGACTGGTTAGGAGCGAAGACCCCCCCCCCATCCCCCACCCCGGCTTTTAAAAATTTGTTTCTGGTACATGCCATTGCATTAGGGGTGGTCTAACTTAAAGGTTTTCCCCAGCCCCTTCCATTTTAAATTGTGGCAGAGAAAGGTTACATAATTGTCTGTTGGCCCTGGACATCCTCTTGTTAGTTCTCCTACATCTTGCAGAAATTGGGGTTATCTGGGCTTTGTGAAGGAGATTTTTGCACAGCTCCTTCAGTATTGTTCAAGGCAGTAACACATCACTGAACAAATTGCCCCCTTGCATATGCTAATCCTGTACTTAAAAGGACTCATTGTAACTTGTTCTGATGCTTTAGCCTGAGGGGAGATGGGAATTGAAGGGATGGCAGATCGAGTCATGTGACCCCCAAATACCTAAAATGCTTGTTTTCTTTGGGTCAACAGTTCCTACTTGGCACTTGCGAATGAAAGTCTCCTGTGTGGTTGGTAGAAAAGATTAGTCCTTGCTCCTGCTTTTGTGTGGGGGAGCTGGCCTAGCTGTTGAAGATTCACTGGCTGAAATGCCCGCTTTGGGTCTTAAATTTCAGTGCTATTGGCAAGGAACATCAAATCTTATTTTCAACAGTAAATTAAAAGAATTCAAAAGAGTTCCTTCATTGTTGCTGTGGAAAATGTGATTTGCCTTTTAGGAAGCCACGCTGTTAATCTCACCTGCTCTCTCGGTGTGTGTTTTTTGAGGGGCACACATTGACTGTTACAGTCACAGAATACGTCTAATAGAATAATCTCAGGTTCTGCTCATAGGCCATTTATATTCCTGACCAGGAAATCGCAGTGGGAAAGAATAAAAAACACTTCCTCATGTAAACAGCAAGCTCCCATTTCTCTAACAGTAAAAAGAACGGAAGAACATTTTAAGTGAGTAGGGCCTGAAGGATCCACCAGGCTTCAGATGGTTTGATTGCATAGTCAGGGTCTCTCTTTTAAGTGCTTGAACCTCCATAAATGTTTGCCATCAAAGTCTTCAGCCAAGATGAATTAAATGGAATGAAAGGCTGTATAGGTATCACCTTTCTAATATAGCTGTCACATCCAGGTTGGGTTTTCATGTGTACAAAAAGACCTGGGAAGGAATCCTTGATTTTTTTTTTTTTTTTTTTGTCTTGCAGAGTAATTCCCTCTTGGTCCCAGACAGTCTAAGGGGCACAGATAAACGCAGAAATGGGCCTGAATTTTCCAATGACATCAAAAAAAGAAAGGTGGATGATAAGGACTCCAGCCACTATGTAAGTAAATAAAGGACTTGAAACAGTATTTGTTTGCTTACTTCTAAGTGAACATACAAGCGTACTCTAAGATTTTAGTGATAATCTCACATCCTTTAAATTTCTAATACTATAAAGAGAATAGATTCTTACATTATAAGGTACTGTTTCCCTCTAGAGCTGTAAATTATGCTCTGCCAGGCTCACTATTACATTTTAGGCTTTCTGCCTAAGTTCCTCCTAAGAGGGGATTTAAGCATGCAGGACTACCTTTGTGGACTTGAAGCCTGTGCATTTGCATAGGGCCCTGCTCTTAAAGGGACCTTGCCCTTGGTTTAATGCTCTGCTCTCATCATCTTCAAATTCTCAATTTTTGAACAAGGGCCTGCATCTTCTTTCTGTCCTCGGCCCTACAAATTCGGTAGCCTGTCCTGCTAAAATAATCAGGGTAAGAATTTCACTGTTACAGAATACCTTTTGGGATGCTGTTCTGTTGATGTATTCAGACTCATATTAGGTCTTGAGGTATAGTTCATCCTCTTGAACAGCAAGCAGTTTAGCGATGTAAGTCCATTGGTGAAAATGGGAAAAACTCTGAAGGCATCTAAATCAGACCCTGCAGACTGAGAACACAGGCCTGTGGAGGGAGGGCACTTGACTTAGATCTAGCTGCAACCACATTCACAAGGAGAGCAAACCAAGCCACATGGCGATTGGCTCAGGTCCGAGGATCATAAACTGCAGCTGATAGATGACTTGGCGTTTTCTGTGTGTCCCCGAGTGTGTCTATTTCAAGATGGACACATTCCTGGGAACAGCATGAGACCAGAATGCTGTATTAGGCCACTTCCTGTTGCTTGTGGAAGAAGTGTCCGCCTCTGGTTGGCATGCAGGTTATATGGGGGTTTACACGCTAGGCCTCTCGGCCTCCTTCTGGCCGGCTCAAGCCAAGAGCCAACAGTGGGTAATATTTCCTGAGCAACAGCTTGCTAGTATCAGGTACTGTGTGCTTTTACATGGATTGTTTCATTGGGCTCTTAACTCTGTGAGTTCAGTGCCATGACTTCCATTTTAGAGGAAGAAACTGAGGCACAGAGCTTGTAAGTGATTTGCCCAAGGTCAGAGTTAGTGGCAGAGCCTGGAGGCAGTCTAACTCCAGAATGCATTGTCTTCCCCAGGCTAAGATTCCCAAACTGAGGGTCTAGGAATGGATATTTTGCCAGAGGTCCTTGTATTGGTCCACACTTTGCACTATGGTAACATTCCCAGGACATGACATGCAGAAATTTGGAGGTTGCCAATAATACAGTTTTGAGTTCTGCATGAGGCTTGTGTAGATATTTAGTAGCAAGTGATCGAGAACAGAATCCATAGCTGTGCTTTACTATTTTATAACCTGCGTATATTAGGTATGGCCAGTTGTATAGGTAGTTCAGGGTGATGTCTTGACATGATGTTGGAGAGTCTGGGGCGAAGTCCTCAGACCTTAGCTCTTTGATGCCCTTCACACTGTACTGTGAAGGCTTAACATTGGCGGAAGCGTCCAGTGCAAAGCTGATTGAAATTACAGACTCCTTAAGGACTTCACAGGCTCATTGTAGTTAATGAGTTATTTGCTACTTTTTGCCAGTTTGTACAATATGTGAACCATTTTTGTAATTGTTTTTCTAAAAGGGAAAACCTTTTGGCTTCTATTTTTTCACTGCTGATGTCTTTGGGTTCTTAACGCCTGAAAAACGTTTGTGCTTTTCTGAAGTCTTTTACTAAGAGAGAAAGCAAATTTTCTTTAGTATTAACTTTTTTTCTTTTATTACATAAAAATATTTCTTTCAATAGGCTGTTATTTTGAATTACCCAGGCTTCCTCACTGGTTATAATTTTATGTTGTTACAGTGAATTGCATGGTGCTTTAACAACAATGATTAAAGTAAATCTAGTAACACACTGTTGGAAGAAAGTAAATTGGGTCTTCCACATGTAACATTCTAGGTGAGTTAGAAAAAAATATTTAAGGGGCTCCTGGGTGGCTCAGTTGGTTAAACAGCTGACTTCAGCTCAGGTCATGATCTCACGGTTCGTGAGTTCAAGCCTAGTATGGGGCTCAATGCTGACAGCTCAGAGCCTGGGGCCTGCTTCGGAGTCTGTGTCTCCCTCTCTCTCTCTGCCCCTCCCCAGCTTGTGCTCTCTCTCTTCCCTCTCTTTCTAAAAATAAATAAACATTTAAAAAAGAAAGAAAAAAAACATTTAAAAGGTATGAATTTAAAGTTGAGGATAACTTTCTAGTTGAACATGGAGGCCCCTTAGAAAGCCATTGTGGCTAATATTCGCCCTTGTACTTATTAGTACAAATTGTCAGACACTTGTGTATTCGTAATTAACAGTGACATCAGTAAAAGGATTGTTTAGATCATAAATTCGTCACCTACTACTTTTTGAGAACCGGGACCCATGGCGACATCATACTTCTTTCATGTACCCATTGTATTACTCTGTACTAAAGGACGCAAAGCCTTTTGGCTAAGAAAGTAGACTTTTTCAGTCTGCCCTAAACTTGATGTAGGAATGATAACATAAATTGAATAGCCTTTCTGAAGCTTTTTCAAACTTAGTGCAACCTTGCAGTTTCCTTGATTAGCAAATTTTATGGCTTTATGAAGAGAAAATAAAAGCCCAAGGGCAGGACGCTAGTGCCCTCCAGATTTTGCCGTCCTGTGTTCCTTCCATCTCTCCAAAAATATTCCAAACTGATTGCCAACAAGGTTTATTCTTAACATGTCCTAACGTTATTCCAGTCGAGTAGATAGCTTTGTTGTTTTTAGTTTTTTGCTGCTTTTTTTCCTCAGTAATTAGTAACCCAATGGGAACGTGGTTTAAGTTTGTCTTTGTAATTACAAATTGTCTATGAACACGAGATTTGTTGGCTGTCTTCAAGAATGATACACACAAAGCAATGACATGAAATTGTATTCTTGAACGTTTATTTATTTTTGGGACAGAGAGAGACAGAGCATGAACGGGGGAGGGGCAGAGAGAGAGAGGGAGACACAGAATCGGAAACAGGCTCCAGGCTCTGAGCCATCAGCCCAGAGCCTGACGCGGGGCTCGAACTCACGGACCGCGAGATCGTGACCTGGCTGAAGTCGGATGCTTAACCGACTGCGCCACCCAGGCGCCCCTGAAATTGTATTCTTAACATCCAGTGGGAAAGAGTCCTCTTATAAAGACATGGCGGATTTCAGATTATAAAAGAGATTCAGCTGTTACAAGCATTTATTGAGCTCTTACTAGGTACCCAGTGTTTGCAACTTGCGCTCACCAGTATGATATGTAGCAGGTATGCTACTGCAACGGTTCCTCCCTGGAGCTTTGCGTAGCCCCAGGTCCGATAAGTAGGAGGGAGGTGGTGTTAATGACAAGGGGCTGACAATCTGGAATGGAACCTGTAGGCTTGTCCTAGGCCATTTTTTAGTCTGTCTGCTACCAAGAACTCTTGAAATTTAACTGGGCCTCCAACCCTTTAATAAATGTCATTAAAATGTCTTTTTCCAGGACAGCGATGGTGACAAAAGCGATGACAACTTAGTTGTGGATGTGTCTAACGAGGTAACCAACCATTTTCTCAAAGTTTATGTTCAGAGTGACTTTTGAGAAAACAGAACGGTGGAGCCATGGTGTTTGGTTTCTTACAACTTTACACGTTAAAAACTTAGTGGCTGTTCACGGGTGGAACTATAGTGGTCTACCTGATGAGAACTTTTGTTTCCTTTAAAAAGAAAAATCTGTTTTCCCTATCATTTTGGATTTGTATGCTGGATATCTAGTGCTCCTTTCTTTCCAGTGCCCTCTGGGCAAAGTATGAGCATGAGGGGAGGATATGATAGTTCCTAGATGTGTTTTCCTCTGTGCTGTCTTCATGGGTGTGTTTGCAAATACCATCCTGGTAATGATAACAACATTGCACACTCCCAAGTCCCCCAGATCTAAAGGACTTAGAGCGCCCTCCTTTAATTTAGAGAATTGGTGTGGAAATAGAGTCTGTAAAGCGCAAGGTCCGTCCATTGTAAATGAAATCATGAAAACTTTACTTATGCTTGTTGAGGACCCTTCTTCTCCGCGAGCAAGCCCTGCCCATTCACCCAGGGAAAACGGGATCGACAAAAACCGTCTGCTGAAGAAAGATGCTTCTAGCAGCCCAGCATCCACAGCCTCCTCAGGAAGCTCCACTTCTTTGAAATCCAAAGAAATGAGCTTGGTAGGTCATAAGAGCCATCACTTGCCCATTTAGCAGTTTACTTATCCTTTGTGGTTCAGAGGACCCTCAAGTATTTGAAACATGGGGATTTTTTTTTTTTTTTTACTGAGTGAGAGTTCTGTTTTTAAGTGTTTAAAGTGAATCTGCTCCTCGTACTCTTTGTCCCACACAGTGTTTTCCTTTCTCCCTCTCAGTAGGCTCTTTTGGGCCGTGATTAGAGAGCTTCCACGTCCATTACCCTTTTACTGGGCAACCTCGTAGGTCCTGAGAAATCCTCATTTTCTTAAGCTGTCCATTTTGCCTTGTATTAAACTGACCCATTGTGTCAGGGCATGTTGGAATTGGGTTGGGGTCAGAGTGGGGATGTACTCAAATGGCCCCGGGGCCCAGGGGAAGCCTGGAACTGGCATGGGGAGGGCAGAGCCTTGGAGCCTGTTCATGCTTTCGACCGTTCAGCAAATACTGGGGAGTGTGTCATCTCATAACTCACAAAAACCGAGCCATAACAACCCTGTGTTTGATTCCTACACAGTCTTCCTAGGCATTATCCCATTTCACTGAAGGGGAGGAAAGCCTGAGGAGCTTGCCAAGTTTACACAGCCCATCAGATCCATGGCCAGAGGGGGCTGCGGTCTCTCCCTAGCCCTTGCATGCTCTTTGCTACCCCACAGCACTTCTCAGGCCTGGATTTAAAGAATGAAAGGTTGAGATGACAAGGATGATGCCCTGTAACCCCGTTACTGACTCCTGAAGGCCTCTGTGCTCTCGGGTCCACACCGGTTATGTAGGCAAGCGGGTGGCCGTGTGAAACTCCACACACATCTCTCAAACTGATAAGATCCTTCTCGGGCTTTTGCCTTTGAGATGCCGGTTTGCTTCTCATCAGATCAGTGGCCCTGCTGCCTCTCACCATTCATCTCAATTCCACTGCTACTAAAAGGCAAGATTAGAAAATAGAGATCCTCCCTCTGACATTCTTGGTGACCGGGCCATTTGTTTCTGAGTGACTGGGAATTTTTCTCTGGGTGGTCATCATTCTAACTTGGCCCAGTTCCAAAGTCCACACGCCTGATGGAAAAATACTTTTTAAAATAAAATCTGCGGAGGAAGAAGTGTGATCATGTTCTGTGTCTCTAGCTAGAGTTTTAATTCTGGCAGGAAGAGGAAAGGTCAACATTTCTCGCTCACAAGTTAATGCTGTCAACATTGTGTGGATTTATGGAAATTGGCTGAGGGAGTAGCTAGAAGGTGCCCAGTGTCCCAGCTGCTGTTGTGATAAATTGTGTAATATGGCTTGGATTAAAAATAATACTCATTTAATTTGTTTAATGATACCAGCATGAAAAAGCCAGCACGCCTGTTCTGAAATCCAGCACACCGACGCCTCGGAGCGACATGCCAACGCCGGGCACCAGCGCCACTCCAGGACTCCGTCCAGGCCTCGGCAAGCCTCCAGCCATGGACCCCCTCGTTAACCAAGCCGGTAGAGCATTGCCTCTTGTTGTGCTTTGTTTTGTTTTTTTCCCTTTCCCGGCTTGGTTCGTTGTCTGTGCACTCCTGACGCCATTTCCCCATGAATATGAAATGCACTTACTGCCTGCCTGCCTCCTTCCTATCCCTGAAAAGCCATGATAAGAAACAGATGTTTGTCCTGAGAGGTTCAGCAGCTGCACCCTGTTCGGTCTCCGACTGTTTACATTTGGCGTTTTTAAAAAATTTATTTCCAAATAATCCAAATCCTAGGAACTTCGATGAAGTTTCCGATAATAATTCCGCATGTAAGCTCCTTCCCGAACTGTCACTGTGTGTCTGAGTTCCCTAATTCTGACTGAAACGGGTGGCCCAAGTGTGCCGCTTGCTCACGTTACTTGGCGGGTTTTCTGCCGGCTCATCCCTCAGGAATCACTGGTCTCTCCGGCAGGAGAAATTGGGAGGGTTTCGCTGAGAGTCGAGCGAATAAATTGGTAACTTTTGACTTTATCTTCCTTAACACCTTGGGCCCAGAGGAAAATAGGCCCCAGAATATTCCTCCTGAAACTATGCTTTGGCTTACTAAACCCAGGGTCAGGTTTTTGTTTGGAATTGGTACCAAGGAGTGAAAAGTTTGAACTGAAGGAGAAATCTTGGATTTTATCCAAACCTTCTTTTGAGATTAAGTCAAGTAGACAGGTAGTGTGTGGGCCTTGGTTTGCCGTCTATGAATTGGGTACGATACTGCTGCTTCATTTTAATTCCCTGATTTCACAGTGGTGCCAAGCCTATACCAAGGAGGAAGTGGTGGGCAATGCTTTCCTTGGGGTCTCTTTTTCCCTGGAGAGGACTTCAGCCAAGTTGGTGGTGATCAAACCACCCACCCAAGCTTTCCCGGCTTGTCCTCGCCTCTCATGGATGGCGCTAGAAGGGACCCCGGAGCTGATGGTCAGGCTGGACCACAGCGGCTGGCTGAGTCACGTCACGCGCGCGGCTTGTGCTTCCTTGCAGCAGCCGGCCTGAGGACGCCGCTGGCTGTGCCCGGCCCGTACCCTGCCCCGTTCGGGATGGTGCCCCACGCCGGCATGAACGGGGAGCTGACCAGCCCCGGCGCTGCCTACGCCAGCCTGCACAACATGTCCCCGCAGATGAGCGCGGCCGCCGCCGCCGCCGCCGTGGTGGCCTACGGGCGCTCCCCGATGGTAGGTGTCCCCGCCCGCGCCTGCGGAACAGAGCCCCAGTGTCCCCGAGCCTGCTGCCCTCAGCATGCCGCTTCGTGACGTTAGGGCCCTCCGCGTCTTGGATCACTGTTTTTTGTGGATAAAACTAGGCAGTGTTAAGGAGCTGCTTTGATGGCTCTGGGGACGTCCGATTTTCTCCCCCAAGGTAGATTTTTTTATTTGTTTATTTTTTGGAAAGCGATGGAATGACTCAAATAGCTTACAGACGCCTTTGCATGCATTTTCTTTAGGTTTTTTTTCCCCCCTCTTTAATTATTAGGAAAAAATATTTGAGAAGCTGTAACTTCTTCTTTCCGTGCCTTTATTATTCTTTAAACCCAACAGTGTGGCTCAGGTATAAGCAGAGCAACAGGGAGAAAACAGGGATGACTGAAGCCTTCAGGCATGTTGCCCGTCTTCTTGCCCTACCTTTTGCCACTGTGTAAACCACCTCCTTTTTGATCCAGAAGATACAAAACTGCATGCAAAGGGTAAAATCAACTGTAATCCTTGACTGCATCAGAGAAAGAGAATAGATTATACCGAATAGAAGTCCCTATATATTCTCTTGACTGGAATATGTTGTGTTCATATTTCTCCTCTCCCCTCTTCAGATAGTGTTACCTCCAGTAGTTGGGGCTAAGAGTGAAGTTTGTGTTTTTTTTCTCTTACATTGCACTAGTAGGAACAGCTGTGCAGTAGAGGGCAAGATAGTTTTTTGGCTTTTTTTAAAATTATTTTTGAGGGGCAGGGGAGGGGCCAAGAGAGAGGGAGACACAGAATCTGAAGCAGGCTCCAGGCTCAGAGCTGTCAGCACAGAGCCCAGTGTGGGTCCTGAACCCACGAATTGTGAGATCATAACCTAAGCCGAAGTCAGACGCTTAACCAGCTGAGCCACCCAGGCACCCCGAGGGCAAGATAGTTTAAAGCAAAGTGGGCAGCCAAGGGACTAGGTATCTTCGTTAGGGCGCCCAAACTAGGGAATCTATGAAGGTTTAAGCAGTAACTGTGAAACTGGGAGGTTATTTTGCCCCCTTGGGACATTTGGTAATATGTGGAGACACTTTTTACGATCAGTAGCACTGATACTTTTGGTACGTATTGTGTAGAAGCCAGGGGTGCTGCTAAATGTCCTGCCATGCCCAGGACAGCCCCAAACTATCTGGCCCAAAAACATTGATTGTGCCAAGGTCAAGGAGTCCTGACTCAGGCAGCATACTGCTCTCTGCACTTGTTTGGGCAAGGCAGGACATCCTAAGTCCACAGGAAGTATTTACTGTGGGAAGCTGGATCTCCACGTACAAGTAGACCATGCTCCAGCCCACCTCCCCAAAAAGATGCGTAGCTTGTCACTTAGAGGTGCTTGTATTACCTCTTGCATTATAATTTTTCTTTTGAAAAATGTTAGCACATGTTCCTGTTCCTGTTTATGTTGCTTTGGAGATCTAGTGAAAAGTCTTTATAGATGTTCACAAAGTGCCTACGCTACATAAACTGAGTCTTCAATGCCTTATTTTGTTTCCAGGTTGGGTTTGATCCTCCCCCTCACATGAGAGTACCTACAATCCCTCCCAACCTGGCAGGAATCCCTGGGGGTAAACCGTAAGTACCTCTAACTCCTCAGTTTTGTTTTAAAGGCAATTACTTAGTCATGGGTATTAGCAGACTAGAATTCCAAAGGGAGCACAGGCTTGGGCGTTTCCAAGGAGATTTCTAGTGCCTTTTCCTGAGGAGTGTTAACACTTTCTATAAATAGGCACCTTGTAGGTGTCATGCCTCTGTCTTCTCACTATGGGTGATCTCATGCATTTAGTTATTTCTGGAGAGAAGCTGTTGTAGACAGGGACCAGGAGGAAGGCAAGAACCGGGGGTGGTTGGCCCTCCTTGCTTGACCCTTCTTCAGAAAGCTGCCCTGCTTTGCCTTTGGTCAGAGGGTAGCTGCTGGAGATTTCCAACGGGACTGTGTTGTGAGCAGTAAGCTGTCACAAACTCTTGAAATCTCAAACTTGAAACGAGTTGTCTTTTTACCCAGCTCAGCGCTACCTTTTTGTTATTTTGGTGGAAACTAGAGTTGTGCAAAGGGTAGTTGTGGCATCTGGGCATCTGTTATTGGACCTCTCCGCCCGCCCACTGAAGTTTGGTGCGTGCTTTACTCTGAGAGGTCCAGAACTACAAAACACAGAATGGCTTTGACAGAAAACAAGAAAGATAGATTAAAGGGGCAAAAGAGCATTCAGAATTTGGAAAACCCTGTTGGTTATTCTCCCAGGGTCACTTAAAATCACTTGCTTCCATATGTTAGTAATTAGAAATGTGATTTTAAAGAATTCCGAAAGTTCTCAGTTTTTGTACAAAGCAGAGTAAACTACGGGTGTCTGTCTTATCTGCCATCGTGCACTCTGCCTTTCTAGGACCTTTTACAATTTTGGTTTTTCCAAATAGGGTTGTGTGTCATAGGCCTTCAGTTCTTTTTCTTTTTCTTTTTTTTTTAATGTTTATTTACTTTAAGAGAGAGTGAGCATGAGCGGGGGAGGGACAGAAAGAGAGAGAGAGAGAGAGAGAGAGAGAGAGAGAGAGAGAGAATCCCAAGTAGGCTCTGCCCTGTCAGCTCAGAGCCTAATGTGAGGCTTGAACTCACAGACCGTGAGATCATAACCTGAGCTGAAATCAAGAGTCAGATGCTTAACTGACTGAGCCCCCCAGGCGCCCCCAGTTTATTTTTCTTATACTCTCTACCTTTGTGTGGTTCCTTTTAGCTTTTATTTACGTGTCCACTGTGTATTGCATATTACATTATTCTGAGTGGTCCATTCAACCACCTGCTCATCTTTGTGTGATTTTGATTGGAGCCTTTCTTCAAATTAACCAGCAGCATGAGGAAGAATGGAATTCCTTACTCCCATCACCTGCATTTTGGAAAGCAGATTTCCATGGCTGTACTTCACATGCATTGAAATGTCTGTTTCATGGTAATTTGATTCATGACGAAATGAGAGTTTTGTCTATAGTAGGAACTGGTAGAGATGTTAGGAATTTACAGTGACATCTAGGCCCAGGGAAGAGCGGGACTGGGGCAGGGGGAGGAGTGTTGCAAATGCTTTCTTACCTGGTAGATCTCTTCTGATTGAATAACCATGAACTGCTATGTCATGTATTTTCTTGGGTATGCCCCTCTGCATCCAGCCTGAGATGCCCCAGGGCACGTAATGGGTATTTATCTGTCATCTCTGGCAGTGTGGCTGTTGTGTGTCCTACAAACTGGTGAGAGGATAAAGGGCAAATGAGTAATGTGAATAAGAGGCAATAATTAATAGTAACTGATGAGTCTTCAGGGGAATAATGCACAAGTAATGCCAAGTTCAACTGACCAGTAGGGAAAGCCAGTTTCAAGAGTTGGAGGTGTGGGGGTACGTCTGGCTGCCAGGACCCCACCCTGAATGGGATATGTGAGGCAGATGGGGTGGGGTGACAAGAGCAATGAGCTGTCATGATGGTGTTGGAGGTTGCTGTGCAGAAGACTATTAACTCAGACCTAACTAGGTCCTTACAGTGGTGTGTGTGTTCATAATGCAATTAGACACCAAGTTTAAACCTTCTGTGAATGATAATACTGGTGTCATTTATTAAAGCCAAAATATTCATGTCCTTGGCTTGTGAGCACGTTGGATTTCTTTGTGTTCACAGCTCCATTATAGGATACGATGTGTTCAGGGACAATGACAGTGGGTTCAGCAGCAGAGTTGTGAGGGCGAGTCTCTGGATCAGAGTGGTCACTGCTCTCCAACACAGTGAAAATACATTTTTTAGGATTTTCTTTTAAATTTGAGGGGAGCTATATTATGTGAGGATGATCGAGTTAATATCAGAGGGAAAAATGGGAGTTCACCATTGTCTTTGGGGTCTGGGCTATACATTTTACTCCCCTTGTTTTGGTCCATTAATTAGCGTGAGAGGACTTCCTGTCCTCATTGTTGAGTAAAGGAATACTTCTTGAGGCAGTGCTTCTCCAGTTTTTTCCCAACATGACCAAGATTGGTACTCTTGGAACAGACAAGTACAGATGAATAGGGGGAGAAAGCTAGAAAATACAAGCCCAAGTTTTTTATTACAAGAGTCAGCTGTCAGGAACTGACTTTGTCAAGCTGCTGTAGAAACGTTTTCAACACCTACTCTCCATGAGTGAGCTGATGTCAGTGCAGAGAGTAGCAAATGTTTGCAGACCACACTTTGAGCAGCTTTGGTGTGAAGCACTTGAGAGAAATGGTGGAAAAACCAGCATGGCCAGGGTGAGGGTGAACAAGGTGTGGTAAAAGTTTGCAGGTGTCACCCTCTGAGAAATACCAATTGAAGTAATATTTGGGTAGGGTGATGGATGGCTGTCTGTGGACATTTAAGCAAGATCCACGTGTTAGACTCTGTGCTAGATGCTGGGCAGGCTCTAGGAAAGAGAATGTTCATCTTCCCTTCCTTTGGGGGCCTACTGATGTGGAAACATTAAAGGGACAAATGCTGTGATTACACTTGTGAGAGGTGCTGTGGAGGCAGAACAGTGTAAAGAGTGACCACAGTTAGGACGGGAAGGGCTTCCTTGGGGTGAGGGAGATACACAGAAAGCTGAGGCTTGTGCAAGAGAAACAAGCCCACAGGGCAGAGAAAGTGGAAAAGGTGGGCCATTGTAGGTAGAGGGGACAGCCCATGACCTATTCCTAGGGACTCATGTGCAAACGCATGGGTGCCTCCCGAGAGCGGGCAGTACAGCCAGAAGAGTTCAGTTGGGGCTGGAGGGACCTTCAAAGTGCCTCTAGCGTAAATGTCTACCCGTGCATCAAGTCACCTATGATAGCCTCTCCAGGTGGCTCTGTGCCTCTGACCGAGCATGTCTAGTGACAGGGACTTGCGGGTGCCTGGAGGAAGCCATTTTCCCTGGCTCCGACAAAATTGCTCCAGCCCTTGAGCTGAGATCTGTCTCCTTGGAACCTTTATCCATCAGTCCTGGTTCTTTTCTGCCCCTGGAGACCACACAGTGCACCACTAATCCATCATCCCCACAATAGCCCTTCAGATATTTGGAGACCACCAGCTTGCCATGAGGCTTCTCTTCTGGCTGAATATGTCCGTTGCTTCAGCCCTCTCTTGTGGGATGTGATTTCAGGTCCCCACACCATCTGCTCACTAAAATCTAACAGTCACCTCCCTCTTGTCCCCTCTTTCATAGATTTCATTGAGACCTGCTACATAGGCATAGGGGACCCTATTGGAAGCTCACAGCTTAGTGATGGAGAGACTACATTAATCAAATAATCACAAAAATAAGTGCATAATCATAATTGAGAGAAGAGCTATGACCGAGAGGAACACTATCCCATCAAAGCATGTGACAGGCTGATCCTTTCTGAGAGGGTCAAGAAAGAGTGTTCTGAGCTGCTTTAACTCCATAGGGGCTGGACTTAAACCTCTAGGCTGAGGAACCTGTATATGCAAAGGCCCTGTGGCCTTACTTTTATTGTTTTTTAATCAAAGTGGAATAGAGCAAGGTAGGTGACTTGTGTTGCCACTGTTCTGTACTTGTTGTTGGTGTCACAGTGATGTAAGATCTCAGTAGGGTTTCCCAGCCAACCTGGTCATTTTCCCTGTCTCCCTCACCCCCATAACAGTGTCTCCGAACTTCAGTTTGTTAAAGGCATCTTCCCCATTCTCTCTGACATCTGGCACAAACTGTAGCCTGTAATTCTTCCTTTTTTAAGTCACATTTTACCAATCTTATTCGTTAAAATCCCCACTTATTTCCTACTCACTTTTGTCAGTAAGATCCTAGGTGAGTGTGCCCCCTTTTTATTTTTTTAAATGTTTATTTATTTATTTTGAGAGAGATTGAAAGAGAGAGAGAGTGAGCACAGGCAGGGAACGGGCAGAGAGAGGGAGAGAGTCCCAAACAGATTCCATGCTCAGCAAAGAGCCTGAGGCAGGGCTTGATCCTACAACCCTGGGATCACGACCTGAGCTGAAACCACAAGTTGGACATTTAACTGATTGAGCCACCCAGGCACCCCAAGTTTTCCCCCTTTTAAAGTGCTTACCTGGTTAGGTCCTTTCTTGCTTCAGAGATCTTCAGGAGTTGCACATAAACTCGTGATGGGGGACATTCAAGGCCCTTCTGGTAGTATTACCCCCACCTGCTTTTCTAGCCTCATGTCATGTGTTCCTTGCATCTTGTGCTTGGGCTGAAAGAGATAACGTTCCATTCCCTGAAAGCCTTTCCTTCTTCTCTGGAGCAGTGAGCCTTCTACCAGTCTTACCTCTTTCTGTGGGAATATTTCTTGTCCTTCCTGTCTAGCCACTTCTGTTGCTGCCTTAACTCGAAGCCTTCACTGATGCCTTGTTAAATGTGAGCCCTCTCCAGGAGCACCTTGTAACATCTTGTGACATGTTGCACACCATGGCCTTGAGTTATCGTCATGTGTGCATGTCATACTTCTACCTGCTTCTTTCCCACTAGAATTGAAGCTTCTGAAGTCCCTCTGTCCCTCTGAGCTCATATACCCAGTAAACACATATTTGGTGCATTGAGTAGGTGGGAGATGAGTCCAGGATTGTGTAAGACTCTATGATTCATCCTTTCCAAAGGAGATTCACATTTTGCATTTTAGAGTTCAGCACTGTTGATTTATAAGAGGTAACCCTGACTGTGTTTTCAAACCCTTGAGGCGAGATTTAATTGGTATTATTTGGTCAGCTTTATGTGAACTCACTTTTAGTTTTAGGAAATGTGCTCCCCTGAGCTTTGTGTAGATCCCCGGTAAGAGAAATTCTCAAGGTTAGTCAGGTCAACATCTCTTTGCTTCCCACTGCGCTACCCACAAGACGTCATTTTGGCCCTGATGTACTGGCTTCCTCCCCATAAATACTTGGGAGCTGGGCTCTACCTGCCTCATGTAGTAGCACCTAGAGGTCAGTAATAACTCAGACTAATAATAGTTTGGCTTAAGATTCCAGCTTAGTTCCAAGTTCCTTCACCCTGTGTTTTAATGCTAGACATGTAATTGAGAAATCTTACACCCACTCGTTTAGTGTTTAAATAAATCTTTAAAGTACCTTTTTGGAGTTGGAGCCTAAAGAGGAAAGAAAATCTTAACTACATATGGGGTAAAATTGCCTCTTAGGAAAACATGTTTTGCAGCAGTGAATAGAGGCCATCCCCGCTGCTAGCCAAGGAGACATTTCCGTGGTCAGTCCCCCCTCCCTCCCCAACTCCGTTTTCCATTCTTGATCTTGCTTCTGGTTCCTCTTTTGACGAAGTCTAGATGTCTAGAATCCACAACTGGCTTGTTTAGTGGATTTGAAAATTAATTCAGCCCTCTTTTTACTTGGCATGGTTTTTGGGTATTTTTTGTCTATTAAATGCTGAAAGTAACTTGCCTGTTTTGTGCCATATTATCACCATTGGGTTTTGGTTTATTTTACGTATTTATTTTTAAAGTTTATTTATTTATTTGGAGAGAGAGAGCATGTAAGCATGCGTAAGCAGGGGGGAGGGACATAGAGAGAGAGAGAGAATTCCAAGCAGCCTCTGCACTGTCAGCGAGGAGCCCTTCATGGGGCTCCATCTCATGAACTCCCAGATCATGACCTTAGCCGAAATCAAGAGTCGGACGCTTAACCAACAGAACCACCCGGATGCCACATTTGGGTTTTGGTTTAATTTCTATTTTTATACTCTTTGATCTTCTGGGATTGCAGAGTTAATTTCTTGAGAATCTGTTGAAATGTGAGGCCCTTTATTTTGATGTGTTATGTTTAGTTACTAGACAGTTGTCCTCCCTGCACATATCTCCCTTCTCCCCCCTCACCTCCTCAGAAATGCCTTTCAGTTTATCAGATAGAAATGTAGTTTATTTCTTGCTCAGATAATGCTGCTTTGCCCATAGTAGTTGGTTCCTTTGCTACACTTTTCAAATTCAGCTTAGAAATGACTGTATTTTAAACTTTTCTTTGTCTTATTTTTCATCCAGGAATCTCTCGGTTTGAATCTTTGCCCTGCATGGAAGCCTCGTTGCTCCCCTAACACATTTACACGTTTTGAAACATTTAGTTGGTGGAAGAAGTAGGGCCTAGAATTCAGAATCATGAATGCTAACCTTGCTAGAGAATCTCCTAGTTTATCAAGTAGCCAGTCTCCTGTTTTCTCTGTCTAGTGATTTTCCTTATCATGTCCATTCTAAGAAGTTCTGCATTTGCCTTTTCAAGAAACGAGAATGGCCATGTGTTAAAGTAAATAAGGAAACAGACAAAAAAAGGCTCTCATCTTAATGCTTTAAGTTCACACCATGTAATCGAATTGTTAGCAAAGCCCTCCATTCATGTAGAAATGCTGTCTTCCAAATAGGGTATGAATTGTACCCTGATCTGCATATTTGCTGTTTGGGAGGAGGCCAGGAGGCCAAGCTGGAAAAATTCTGCATTTTATAGATGTTATGGGTGAGAGATGCAGACCCTAAGAAGAGTTAAAGATCAACCTTGTTATATTGGCGGTGAAGGAGATTTTAACATAAATAGATGAATTATATTCCCAAGGACCTGTTTTTTTTCCCCTGAAATCTTAGAATAATATGGCTCTGATTTCCTTATGACCTCACATTACAATCCCCCCAGTCACCACCTTCATTGTACTCATTCTTGAGGCTAAGAGTATCCTCCACCATCATAAATTACATTATTCTCATCTACCTTAGAATGACCCACATGCTCCAGCCCTCAAAGCCTTCAGTGCCAGGACTCTATAATGAAATTGCACTGATGACATTGACATGAAGGTCTCTTTTGTGTAAGTTACGTGTTTCTATCATGATAGGCATGTGTTCTCCCTCTTCAGGGGAAGGTGTCCAACGTAGTGCCAATGTGAAGCTAGGTCAAAGATTAAAAGTTCTACGTTTGTGGCAGGCCTGCCCTGGGTGCCCTGGACTTGGATCTTGGCTTTTCCATTTACTTTTTAAGTTTATTTATTTATTTTGAGAGAGAGAGTGAGAGAGCGTGCACGTGCTTGTGTGCACAAGTGGGGGAGGGCAGAGAGGGAAGGAGAGAGAATCCCAAGCAGGCCCCACTCTGTCAGCAGAGAGCCTGACTCGCGGTTCAAACCCACGAACTATGCAATCATGACCTGAGCTGAAACCCAGCATTGGACACTCAACCAACTGAGCCACCCAGGTGCCCCTACTTAAAGCTATGCTTTTCAGTGGCCAGACACAGGATCGCGATTTTTTGCATGTGACCTATGGCAGCTTCTGCCGTGTCTTGCTTTGGAAGGAAGGGTCCTGCATCCACTGGGCTCTGCTGACTTAGGGAAGGGCCATGGATTTTACTCCGTTACTATAGTTGCTTTCATTGTTCTTTGTTTTGGTCCAGAATACCTCTCTAGGGACCACTTTTCCCCTCCCCAGGAATGTTGATAGCATCTCCCAGCGACATTTGGTACGACTACTGGAAAATTCTTGGGGAAGGTTGGTTGGCATAACCCAAGTGGCTAGAAGACCCTCCTCCACTTTCTTGTAGCTTTCTCTCCTTGCCAGAGCGACCTCTCGTGCCTCAGTTTAATAAGTGATTAGGGTAGCAATAAATGACCTAGGGAATTGAGATTCATGTACTGAGTGCCAGCTGTATGCAAGCTGGCGAAGTCCACTGAGAAAAACGATGAATGAGAAGTGTCAACACGTGCAGTGGTCCACAGTTCTGATATGTGCCATAGTTGAGATTTACAGGAAGAGCTAGGACCCTGGAAAAGAACCCTCCTGCCTGCAGAAGTTGTGGCCCACCTAGGGGGAGAGAGAACAAGTGCCTGAGCACGTCGGAGGGAGGCGGTGCTATTCTAAGCAGGAGGGAACAGTTTGTGCACAACTCAGAGATGTGACGGCATATGATATTTTAGGGGACTGGCCCATCATTCCACATGGCAGGGAATTTAGGATACAGGACGGTCATGTGAACTGAGGCCCAGTGACACTAAACCTGGTAATACAGCAAGAGAGTCCCCGCTGAGAGCGCCAAGTCCACAGGCAGCAAGGTCTTGGCCATAGCCATTACCTCCGGGGTCCATGGTTCTCCATCACTGTTGACTGGATCCTGCTGCTGTTCCTATTTCCAGCAAACCAGCAACTCTGTAAACACCTGTTTTCCTTTGGTCTCAGAACACAGCATAGTTTTATTAGCAGGAGTCTGTCTGCTAGGAAAAAACCTGCTTCTCCAAAACACAGTCTTGTTTTCCAGCCGGCCACTCCCTGTGAGGATTCCCAGTGGGGACTCTTTGAGTTTGAGTTCCCGCACCTCTTCTGCGTGTCCAATAAAGGAAGAGTCATCGGCTCTGGAAGAGTTTGATTTTATTCCGTTTTTACATTTGTGCTGTCCAGGGGGCTTTATTTTTTTCAGTTCTCCCAACTAGATCACAGGATTAGGCCCTCATCAACAGATGTTTGTTCAGAAAGCTGGGTTGAGGGGGGTGCTCAGTTCTGTGCAGGTGGGTGGCCCCAGCAGTGTGGCCTCTAACAAGAGTGCCAGGGACTTATTCTTTCCACTTCACAGTTTGCCCCAGTCCTAGCTAAACATTTTCCTCTCCTCTTTGCCAAATACTATCTCCCCATTCTTGTCCTTAGGGATTTATGGATTTCCTGGTTTTCTTTGCCTAGTCACTGCTGTATGCTTTCCCGACTCCCAGCCACACCTTCCTCCCGTTGTGCATTCCTGGCCCTTACACTTGCCCACTGATAAAAGAGCCCTTGATGGAGCATACCCTCACTTTCCTCTTTTTAATACCAATGCTCTCATTTTCTGAAGGCCCCTGCAGGTGTGGAGTGTGGCGTTCGATGTTTTATGGTTTTGTAGCTGCTTTCATCCTTATAGCAATCCTTGCAACCCTTCTGTTTTGTTAATTATTTCTATCTTGTGGATCAGGAATGGACACATTATAGGCTGCAGATAGTTAGGCTGGTAAGGACGACCACAGTTAGTGAGGTCAGCGAGCCAGGCATTTCCTGTATATTTAACAGTAGAGTCGGGGCTCTCGACTTGGCTGTGGACTCAGTCTACTTGATCATGGGTCAGGAGCCCTCTTGACTTTTTCTTGAATAAACAAATAAATCTCACCTTTATCTTAAAATTGAGATATATACATAAGGGTGCCTGTGTGGCTTAGTTGGTTAAGACTCCAAACTCAGGTCATAATCTCATGGTTCATGGGTTTGAGCCCTGAGTTGGGCTCCATGCTGACAGCGTGGAGCCTGCTTGGGATTCTCTCTGTCTCCCTCTCTCTCATCCCTTCCCCCGCTCGTGCTCTCTCTCAAAATAAATACATAAACTTAAAAAAACACTAAAAAATATTAAAATTGAGATATACCTATAGAAGAGTGCATGAATCATATGTGTATAGCTCAGTGACTTTTCACCAGGGACACTGACAAAGCCCCTCTCACGTTCCTTGCAGTAGCTGTGGGGAATCACCACTCTGGATTAATATTACAGATGAATTCTGCCTGTATTTGAAATTCTATAAATCCAGTCATTCCATGTACATTCTTTGGTGGCTGGCCTCTTTCTGAATTCAGGCTTGCGAGGTATTTATTAAATCCTCACTCTCAATTTATAAATTCCCCTTCCTGGTTGATTTTACTTTTCCTGGTTCTTCAATAAGTAGGAAATCTAAGTTTCCTTCTGGGAAGTCTTTAACGTTGCCATGATATGCCATCAATGTGGCCTTTTCTCAACAAGATTCTTGTTCTTCCTGTAGGTGAATAACTAATTCCAGGCTCTCATTTGCTCCCCTCATTTTTCCTCCCAGTTGATCCCTCTTTGAGACCTATCAGCCCTTTGCATCAGTCTGGTTTGTTCATTTGATTAGGCTTTCCAGCACAGCGGGCAGCACCAGCTTCCTGCAAGGCCCCCTGTGACTGATGTATTAACATCCATATGGGTTTCTCCTGGGACCAAGCGGTGTTTACAGCTTCTGGCTGCAGTTCACTACTCTGTGAATCCATTTTAAATTGCCTCAGTATGATATCACAGCCCACCTGTGTGGTTTAAAGAAGGGGACACCTGGGAGAGAGGCGGGTATCTTCCAAAAATGAGTGTACAGCTCTCTGTCTACACTTTGTGCATCGATTTTAATCTGGATCATTTAACTCTATAATAAGTGGGCTTCCAGTTGAAACAAGGTAAAATTGTCTTCCCCTAAAAATCTAGAATTGCTATAAGGGTGCCTGATGGAAAGTTTGCCCACCTGGGGGCACCCACCTTGATTTATGGCAGACCAAGAAACTAACCTTCACACAGCGCCATTATTCTCACAGCATAGAAAGCTTTAAGAGGCAAGTTCTCTCCCCACGTCAGCCATTGTTCTAACCAAATACGTTCAGTTCAGTTGTTTTATGAAAACGCTCTGGTCATTTCTCTAAGCTTCACCTGGCTGTTTGTTATTTTCAGACTCAACTCATGGTACCTGATGTCTGGGTCACATAACTTACTACTGGACCTTGAAGAATTCTTCCAGAACATGAATAGAGTTAATCTCCAGTTCTTGTGGTCCTATCTTCAGGGCAATACAGTGAATGTTATTTGATTCCAACCCCAAATATCTTGTAATAAATAGCATAGGTTCAATTAACTACAGTGTGCTTATATTAGAATTAGAATATCATGTGGGCTTGATGTGTTACTAAGGACACCAAAGGATACAGTTGGGTAAAAAACAGGGAATTTAGTGGTGTGGTGTTGTAAGGGCTTGGAGCTGTAGTTGTTTTGTATGCATATTTATTTTCTAGGGCATTCTGTAGGGTTCCCATTATGTGTGCTCAAATATTCAAATTAAGAGTAATGTTAAGGATTTGGTTCAGCTAGCCATTTAAGATTAGTTACTGGAACCAGTCTGTCAGGAAATAACATATATCTAAGATTGTGTTGTTTGGTTTGGGGTCAAGGCAGTTCTTTTTCAAGCCTTCCACGTATATGATATTTTGCATTCATAAAGAGAAAATAATAGCCTAATTTTCTTCTTAAGCTTAGGGAATTATGTGGGTTTTATGTGCAGGCATGTTGGAAACCTAATAACCTTGTATCAGTTTTCAATTTTGTGCGTGCTAAGTTATTTTACAAAATTTGAGTGAACGTTTAAATGAAAATTTGAGTTCTGTGGTAATACCCATGGTCTTTAGATCTGTAAAGGGAATGTAAGGTGCCAATGACAAGTTCCAGAAAGTGCCCCAGACTTATCCCAGAGGGTTATGGAAACTCTACGTCCTTCATTTATTATATATGCAGACCTATAGAAAAGGCTTAATGTTGAACTTCTAGACTGCCTAGTGATGTTTCAGATAAGAAGAAAGTGAACATAGTGGTCTCTTCAAAAGTGTCATGTGCATAATTCCATCTGCTTGGATGCTGGGGGCGGGTATTAGCACTTCTGTACCTTCCACCTTCTTTTTTTTTTTTTAATGTTTATTTCTTTTTTTGAGAGAGAGAGAGAGAGAGACAGAGCACGAGAGGGGTAGGGGCGGAGAGAGGGAGATACAGAATTCGAAGCAGGCTCCAGGGTCTGAGCTTGTCAGTACAGAGCCCGATGTGGGGCTCGAACCCACGAACCATGAGGTCATGACCTGAGCCGAAGTTGGACGCTTAACTGAGCCACCCAGGTGCCCCTGCATTTTCCACCTTCTAAAGTGTCTTTTCTTTGTGCATGTTTTATATCTGTAATATATTATTGCTTGGAGTTTAAATCATTAGATCACAAAACATAAAATATGCCTTAAGATTTTGAGGTGGAAACAAATATGTACTGGGATTAGGTTTGTATTTAACAGGAGAGGAAAACAATAGCTTAAGCAACATGAAGGTTTATTTCTCTCTCCCATAAAAGATACTGGCTGTCAGTAGCCCAGAGCAGGTCTCACAGCCCCACAGTGTCACAGGGCCTCTGCATCCTATCTTTGTGTTCTACTTCCTTCAGCAATTGATTTCCATCTTCAGAGTCACCTTGAAGGTGACCCCAAAAGGGCTGGCTGAGCAAGGCACCTTGCTCATAGTTGAGGCAGTGGAAGGAGGAAGAAAAGAGGACGGGAATCCTGATCTTCCTCACTTAAATTTTTTTTTTTCTTTTAATTAATCGCCTTTGTTTTTTTAGAGCAGTTTTAGGTTCATAGCAAAATTGAGCCAAAAGTACAGAGAGCTTCTGGATCCCCTGGCGTCCCTCTCTTTGAAGTTATGAACCACATGCCCCCAGCAGCGCATGTATGTTGAGCATGTACCTCTTACTGCTGAAAATGTGGCATACCTAGCCAAAGGGAAGCTGGGGAGGGTACCAAAGAGTACTTTGCTGCCTTAGATAAAACTGGGGTTCGTGGCCAAGGTAGGGAGATTGTTGAGGAGAAAACTTGAAATCTGTCATAAAGTTGGAGTGCCTGGGTGGCTCAGTTGGTTAGGCCACCAACTTCGGCTCAGGTCATGATCTCACGGTTCGTGGGTTCTAGCCCCGTGTCAAGCTCTGTGCTGACAGCTCAGAGGCTGGAGCCTACTTCAGATTCTCTGTGTCTGTCTCTCTCTCTCTCTCTCTCTCTCTCTCTCTCTCTCTGCCCCAGCTTCCCCCAAAATAAAAATATACATCAAAAAAAAATCTGTCATAAAGCCAATTGTTTATTGGGGCACCTAGGTGGCTCAGTCAATTGAGCATCTGACTTTGGCTCAGGTCATGACCTTGTGGTTTGTGGGTTCGAGCCCTGCGCCAGGCTCCCTGCTGTCAGCACAGAGCCTGCTTCAGATCCTCTGTCCCCCTGTCTCTCTGCCCCTCCTCTGCTCACGCTCTGTCTCAAAAATAGATAAACATTTAAAAAAAGAGAGAATCTTTTATTATTTTTTCTTGATTATGCAAAAGAGTAACTTCAAGCCTGAAACTGGTACGTTTAGAAGTGTTTTCATATGTTAGTGTTGGAATATAGTGTTTACTGTGTGAAATTATTATGAGTTCTTGAGGGCTTCATCTGAAGCATAAAAAATAATCATTTAAAATTATGGTAAGAAATCATACAATTATACAGGGTGTGTTGGGAAGGAGGTATTTTATGTTAATTAGGAAGCGTAGTTAGCGTCGTGGATGGGATTTGAAGGGATGCTTTCTGGAATGGTTAGGCACAATTGAGAAATTTCTAAATATTTAAAAAATACAGTTTAATATATGTACACCCTAGACTTCTGCTATTATGTATTTTAAATTTGTTCCTTCGGTAAATACTTCAGCTTCTGTTGATTTCAGAAGAGAATCATGAGGAGAATCGTTCTTTCCTCTTCTTCCTCACAGAGGCTGCTGAGGTGATGACTAACTGCTTTATGATCCGTGTTTTCTCTGTCTCCTCTCCTGTCTCTCTCTCTAACTGTCCCCTTCCCCAAAAGTGCATACTCCTTCCACGTCACCGCGGACGGTCAGATGCAGCCCGTCCCTTTCCCCCCCGACGCCCTCATCGGACCCGGCATCCCCCGCCACGCACGCCAGATCAACACCCTGAACCACGGGGAGGTGGTGTGCGCGGTGACCATCAGCAACCCCACGAGACACGTGTACACGGGCGGGAAGGGCTGCGTCAAGGTCTGGGACATCAGCCACCCCGGCAACAAGAGCCCCGTGTCTCAGCTGGACTGTCTGGTGAGCGAACAGGAACTGGTGCACAAGGGTAATGTCTCCCTGGAGACTCAATAAGGAAATAGCTGTTTGGGCCTGGGTTTTATTCCCATTATGAGGAAATGGAAGCCCTTTCTGTTTCCTGCGTTAGCTATTTAGCCCCCGCACTACCACCACCCCGCCCGAAATGTGAAGGTTTCATTTGTTGCTGTTTCAGTGGTTAAATCCCAGAGTTGATGGATTTCTTTCACAAAATATTTTACAGTGGTTTACAGAAGCTGTCCTTGTTTGAACGTGTACTCAGAAGGGGGTTTCCCATTGAACTAGGCCTGGACTCTGAGCCCTGCGGTCCACTTAACTTGTGATTTCCCTACAGCCTTTGCATAAATATTGAATAGTAAACATTTCATAATGTGGCATAAAAAGCGTTCTGAACAGGGCCTGTGTTTTCAGGGAGACCTGGGAGGGCTGGCTGGGTTTTATTACCTTAACTTCGGGAAAGGTTAATAGATCACACTGCAAGGAAACAGGGCGGCCATCCGCAAAACTGGGACGGTGAGAACGCTTTCCCAAGGCACCCGAAGCCACCTCCTCCCAAAGTATGAGGATGCCATTTTGCATTTTTCAGGATCCATACGCCATGTTGGGACATGTTCCCTTCTCTGAACTGTAACCCCAGAATTTACAGACCACGTACCATTGGCCCTAAGCAGACTAAAGGCCACCTTGCCCCTGATGTGGTGTCTGCTTGCACTTCGCCGTGATGGGTGGAACAGTTCACCCGCTGCGTGCCTAGCGACTGGTGAGGATTCCAGAGACAGAGTGTTCAGAAAGAAGAACGGTGTTTTTGAGATACAAAAGCCTTTTTTGGAGTAGTTATTGATTTATTTTATTTTCAATTTTATTTTTTAATGTTTATATTTTTGAGAGAGAGAGACAGAGTGCAAGTGGGGGAGAGACAGAGAGAGAGGGAGACAGAATCTGAAGCAGGCTCCAGGCTCCGAGCTGTCAGCAGAGCTTGACATGGGACTTGAACCCATGAACTGAGAGATCGTGGCCTGAGCTAAAGTCAGACACTTAACCAACTGAGCCACCCAGGCGCCCCATTGATTTATTTTTTAATTCAGATAACTTTATTTTTATTTTAATGTTTATTCATGAGAGAGCGAGCGCAAGCGGGGGAGGGGCAGAGAGAGGGAGACACAGGATCTGAAGCAGGCTCTGCGAATCGGATGTGAGGCTAGAACTCACAAACTATGAGATCATGACCTGAGCCGAAGTCCGATGCTCAACTGACTAAACCACCCAGGCGCCCAAATCAAATAACTTTAAAAAATCTCCATTAATGAAATTGAAACACGCTGAAACATAGCCGGACATTCTAAAATAGTAGGAGTATTTTGTAACGTTCATCGCCTCTTTTGAAATTTATGAGTAATAGGTCAAAGCATAGTGAAAACTTCAGCTCGGTCTATTTGGGTTGAAGAATAGCAATTACTTCTTTCAGGGAGGGGAGGGTTATTTTAGGTCTCACCTTACTTTTTTTTTTTTTAATTTTTTTTTTTTCAACATTTATTTATTTTTGGGACAGAGAGAGACAGAGCATGAACGGGGGAGGGGCAGAGAGAGAGGGAGACACAGAATCGGAAACAGGCTCCAGGCTCTGAGCCATCAGCCCAGAGCCTGACGCGGGGCTCGAACTCACGGACCGCGAGATCGTGACCTGGCTGAAGTCGGACGCTTAACCGACTGCGCCACCCAGGCGCCCCTCTCACCTTACTTTTTTAATGTGTGTTGCTTTCGATAGGAAGATGCCATCTTTTATCGATTTCTTTGGACTGAGAGGCTTGAATATGGTAGCAGCCATGTTATCGCCTGAGAAAGCAGCTCTGTTAAATTCTTAGTAAGGATCCACATGACTAGTGCAAGCCTTAGGTAGAGATTTAAGAGTAACGAAAATCAAAACCTAGGCAGTAGGTCTGCAGTTTCCAAATAGTAAATAATGGAGGGTGGTGAGGTCGGACATTTATAAGCTAGCTTTGAAAAGTGGTTTCTTCATAGAGAGGTACATGTACACCTATCTTGCATCCACTGATCATTTCAGTTCTTTCTACTCAGCAGGAAACTGAACGTCGGGAACAGTTCTATCCAAATGTTTGCACGTGCCCAAGCAAGCCCAGGAGTTTGTTTTATTTACCGTTTCAAAGGGGACAGTTACAACTCAATCCCAATTTTTACAACAGAACTCTTGCTTTATTAAATAGTGTCCATGAAATACTATTTTTCAAGTCGAAAACCAAGATAGCAGTTAGAGAACATGGGATTGTTAGTGCTGGCTAATGCATCATAGCAATTGAATTACATTTATTTCACAGAACAGAGATAACTACATCCGTTCCTGCAAATTGCTCCCTGATGGTTGCACCCTCATCGTGGGAGGGGAAGCCAGCACTCTGTCCATCTGGGACCTGGCGGCTCCGACCCCGCGCATCAAGGCGGAGCTGACGTCCTCGGCCCCTGCGTGCTACGCCCTGGCCATCAGCCCCGACTCCAAGGTCTGCTTCTCGTGCTGCAGTGACGGCAACATCGCGGTCTGGGACCTGCACAACCAGACGCTGGTGAGGTGAGCAGACATGGTTGTCTATGGTGGGTGTTCCCTCCTTAGGTACCTGGGCTTGAAGGCCTCCTGTCCCCTCTGTTTCTCTGGCTGCACCCAGGCTCTCGGCCCATGTTCAGAGCCTCTTGTGTGCCAGGCTGGGAGTTCCAGGTATTGGGAGTATGAAGACAAAACTGTGGCAGTTGCCCTCTGGGGGGCTTACAGTCTGGATGCTATGCTCAGTGTCCTCCACAATTTATATTTACCTCCCTGATGTCCCCATTCTTCAGCCACTTACAGTTGCCAGACCTGTCCAAAAAGTATTCCTGATTTTTGCCAAGGGGCAGCACGTGCACCATGGATTACCTGGCAGTATCAAGGGTCCTTAATACTCGATGTTTTTGGCTTTGGCTAGAACTTTGTGCAAATAGGAGCCGAGTGATAAAGGAGAATAGAAAACCAACAAAAGGACATGAGAAGAGGAGATTCCATGAATTTTACTCGCAAAATGATTTCATTTATTTTTTTCTAAATGTTTATTCAGTTATGAGAGAGAGCGTGAGCCGGGGAGAGGCAGAGAGAGAGGAAGACAGAGAAGCTGGCTCTGCCTGACAGCAGACAGCTCAATGTGGGGCTCAAAGCCACGAACCATGAGATCATGACCTGAGCCAAAGTCGGACGTTTAACTGACTGAGCCACCCAGGTGCTCCCACAAAAATTATATTAAAGTATACATGTGTCTCAGTAACTAAATCAGCCCTTTCCAGGGGTTACTCCACCCAGGAATGGGCCCAGCTTCCTAGAATCATTCCTCTGAACTGTGACAGCTGCAGTCCTGCCATCTCTGTGTCTCTCCTCGGCTCTGGCCACCTCATTCCCTCTGCCGAAGTCGAAGTCCACACTTACAGCAAAGTCTTTGTAAAGGGAAGCGCTAGCTAAACATCCCAGGGAAAACCTGTCATCTTTTGCTTTTTTGTTTTCTATTTCATCTTCGCTCGGAAATGCTCTTTGTTGATAGTGTGATTTTAGGCGTGTAGATTATTTAGCAGGGCTCTTCTCATGCTTTGGACCCAAGTGCCACAGTGAAGGGGACAGACTTTAGGAGTCATTATAGCAGCTTCGTCTCCCTTCAGACCTCTTCTGTAGAAATCCAGTGTCCCAAACCAGGCTCTGTCCCTGTGTACGGGTGACACTCTGGTAGTAATTTTTCCTTGTAGGGCACTGGGCAACTCAGAATGAGCAAAATTGACAAACGTAGCTGGAGCTGACAGCCACTTCAGACTTTTTTAGCCTAGCAAGTGTTTGTTGTTTTTCTTTTCTTCTTCTTCTTTTTTTTAAAAGTTTATTTAGTTTGAGAGAGAGACAGAGAGAGAGAGAGAGAGAGAGAGAGAGAGAGAGAGAGCGCACGCAGGGGAGGGGCAGAGAAAGATGGAGAGAGAGAATCCCAAACAGGCTCCACACTGCCAGCACAGAGCCTGATACAGGGCTGAAACCCACGAACCTGAGCCAAATCTAAGAGCCAGATGCTGAATGACTGAGCCACCAAGGTGCCCCTCTTCCTCTTCTTTTTTTGAAAAAAATCTTAATAAATAGCACTTTCAAAATTTTAATTCTAAGTGCTTTTCAAACACTAATCCTTTTAATCCTCATAACGTCTGCATTGTAATTATCCTAATTTTATAGATGAGGAACCCGAGGTACAGAGAAGGTAAAAGTCAGCTTGTCTGCTCACACATTCGGGCGTGGGGGAGACGTGATGGGGTGCAGGCGTGCTGCTCTCCTGTCTGTGCCCTGAACCCCTGCTCTGTGCCGGCTCCCAGGAGTAAGCACCTGCTGGATACAATGCAGTAGTGCTTTACAAATGTCTTGCTCAGTGTGGGCTGACCACGTGCGGCTAGTGGCTACTCTGTGTGAGAGGGTAGCACAGAGTCTGCTGAGCATCTCAGTATCTACTGAGACCCACCACAGCCTGGATAGTCCTGGTATTTGCCTTCTAGGAGGCTGAGGTAGTGCTGTAATGTGCGGACAGGGGGGTAGAGGAGCCACCACCAAGCACCTGAAGTCAGAAGAGAACAGCATTTGTAGTCAAGGCGAGAAAGTATTTTATGACCTCTAGAGGATGCAGAGGGAGGTCACTGGGTTTCCAGAGCAGTTTGATGGAAAGAAGAGCAAATCAGCTTTCAAAAGCTGCATCTGGGACTGGCGTGACCCACGGGGGAGTCTTGGAGGCAAGCTGGGGTGGTTGGGGGAACGTGTGTGTGCATGGGACAGGGGTGGGGGCAGAGAACTAAGATGGACATTCAGAATAGCTTTTGGAGGAACAATTTTTGAAATGATAGCTCTCACCTTGTCTCAGAATTCACAGCAAGTGGTGCTTTTGTCTTGTCTTCCATGCTCTTTAAATTCCAAGCTCAGTTTAAAAGTTTGGAGCTCTGTGGGAAAAATAAGGGGGGGAAGGGCACCTAGAGGAAGGACAGACATAGAAACCTTCCTCTGAGTGTTGAAATTCCCAAGCCACTCGAATGCATCCCGCCTAGTTCACCATAGTGATTGGCCGTGTTCTGGTCACTTCCCTGCCGGTTCCCTGTTGGCATGCAAAACTGGGCCCGGGACCCACAGATCACCAACCCTGCAGTAGCTCACTTTTGCCTACCCCTCAGCAAACCCTGCCTTTGGCCTGGCAAAGCATCTGTGCTCAGTGAGTCCCTGTTGGTTGATTGGTTTTGGTAGTGTTTTTTGACTGAAGCACAAGGTTTCCCTTTCAGAGAACAAGCATGTGCTCAGCTTCCAGGCAGGGTCCTGCAGAGGTGCCCACGGGGCCGCCTCAGCAATTAGCTCTGACTCTGTTCAGCGCCCCTAAGTCAGGAGGCCAGCATGACCCTTTGTCTCTGGGAGTCCAGATTTCCTAATGCAGGGCTCTTTCTAATACAGAAAGCAAGGTTGAGTAAATACGTGAGCTCATGCTTTGTTGGCATGAAGGGCATTGCTGTGTTGATTCACTCATGGAAAAGGAGTGCTTCTGGACCCTGAGCTTATAATGTAGTGATGGAGGCCTACCTCTTTCCTTACAGAATACACGTGGGATTTTGTGTGTTTGTCCTTTTCTTTTCTTTTCTTTTCTTTTCCTTTCTTTTCTTTTCTTTTCTTTTCTTTTCTTTTCTTTTCTTTTCTTTTCTTTTCTTTTCTTTTCTTTTCTTCTTTTCTTCTTTTAACACTCAAACACTTTTTCCAGACCTGGGAGGAATTTTCCCTTCCAGACGGATTTGTAAGAAGAGCTGTAAGAGTGTATTTGGCTTCTCCCGTATGATGACCTAAAGTGACATTCCATTTCTTTAACGCTTGGATTGCGAAAAAAGAAAATCCGCAAGTGCTGTTTCCTCCTCGGGGTGGGGGATGTTAGTTTGATCTTGCACATCAGAAGACACTGAGAGATCACACACACACACACACACACACACACACACTGAGTCCAAAACTAACAACACAACAGTGTTTACCTTGAGCTCTGGCAGGAAATCATTATTCAATCTGGTTTGTTTTATCAGGCAATTCCAGGGCCACACAGATGGGGCCAGCTGTATTGACATTTCTAATGATGGCACCAAGCTCTGGACGGGCGGCCTGGACAACACGGTCAGGTCCTGGGACCTGCGAGAAGGGCGGCAGCTACAGCAGCATGACTTCACCTCACAGGTGACGGGCTTTTCCCCACCAGGAATCTCTGTGTGGGGCGTCCTGCTCCCTCCCTTCACATCTCATGGTAATAACAACTGGGCCAACAGACCAGGCTTAAATTTGAGATACTGATTAAAAACAACAACAACCCACAGACAAGCAGAACCCTTGAAATGCTTAGAGTGGTTTCTAAAACCTTACTGGTTAAGACCTGCTAGTTGTTTATTCTACAGGAGTTCATTGAAGGAATTTGTTCAGTGAAGAATAGACGGTTGGACCTGTTGTACATGTTCCCACCATCTAATGTGGGGGTGAGAGAAGATTATTTGATTCACATATAAATAGAGCTTGAAAAATATGCAGGGTTATTATAAGGAATAGAGAACAATCACAACAGCTCTGGAGTGAATTCATTTCCCTTGCATCAGGGAGCTTAAAAAAGACAGCAGTATCTCACTGGAGGCCCATTTTATTATTCAACCCTTAGAAAATGGACTCAGTGGCTGACTAGATTTATGGAAGTTTGAAGTGATATAAAATGGCAACTTTATGGATTGTGAAGACTATCTAGATGTGGAGTATCTGAATCTGAATCTAGACCTGCTTTGGGAAAGACATTGCCTTGTTAAGTGCCTTCTGTTGGTAGAATTGTTCTTTTGATTACGACTTGTTTACAAGTATGTGTTTTACTAAATTTCATGTCCCTGTTAATCTTTTGTTGAGTTACTTATAGTCTTCCTCCTTCCAGTCTTTTTCCAAATATATGGAGGGTACTATTTTTGGTCTGCCTTTTTTTTTTTTAAAGCTTCTTAAAATGCCCATCACCCAGCTTTATAGTTTCTAACCCATGACCAGTCTGGTCTCATGTATCATCCCTGCCCCCAAACACTGGATTATTTTCAATATTGGGTTTTTTTTTTTTAAGTTTATTTTTATTATTCATTTTGAGAGAGTGCAAGTGGGGCAGAGAGAGAAGGAGAGAGACAGAATCCGCACTGAGAGTGCAGAGCCCGATGCGGGGCTCAAACTCATGAACCATGAGATCATGATCTGAGCTGAAATCAAGAGTCAGACACTTAACTGACTGAGCCACTGAGGCACCCCTGCACTGGATTATTTTAAAGTAAATCTCAGACACTATCTGCAAGTGTTTCAGTTAGTATCTGCAAAAGACAAGGACCACTTTCAAATGCTATATACACAAATGCTATTATTATTAAGAATAATTTCTTAATTTAATCACATGTGATAAGTGTTCCAAGTTTTCCGATTGTTTCATAAAGGTTTTCCACACTTGGCTTGTCTGGGTTCGGTCTCTTGTGCTGTGGACTATGCTACAATCTGGAGTTTGCTGATTACATCCCCCTCTTCTTGCTATTTTCCCCATTTCTTGTTTATCACTTCTCAGTTCATTGGGCAAAATCACTAGTGAGCCTGTTCTGCTTCCTACAGATATTCTCCCTTGGATACTGCCCAACTGGGGAGTGGCTGGCCGTGGGCATGGAGAGTAGCAATGTGGAAGTTCTTCACGTAAACAAACCCGACAAGTACCAGCTGCATCTCCATGAGAGCTGTGTGCTGTCCCTCAAATTTGCTTATTGTGGTGAGTTTAGCGGAAAGGAAACGGGAGGACACCGATGGCCTCAATGGAAAATACTTCTAAAAAAAAAATTACAGTAGAGATCATGTCTGGAAAAAATGTTCTCTGAGCAGCTGGATGCAATCATTCTATTGTCTTAATATGTCCCTCAGAGCATAGTGATGTCCGTTTCGGCCTGTTTTCGTAATGGGAGAAAGGTCAGCAGGTGATGCAGTTGCCTAATATGATGTTTTGACACGGATTTTTTTTTTCTTTTTTTTTTTAGCGGGGGAGTCTGAGGCAGAGGTGGAGGACAAGTAGTTACCACTCTGAAGGGGGGCAGGATTTATAGAAGCCTGGGGCAGCCACGTTGGAAGTCATTATGGACTGAGGAGGAGAGGGAAGTAGGGTCAGAGAAGAGAATATTTTTAGCTCCCCTCAGACCATTATACTCTGCAGTGAAGATGAAGAAGTTCACGTAGGGTCAAATATTTGTTCTCAGGATGGATGGAGAGATGTGTAGCAATTAGTCCCTGAGCCCATTCTATGTGCCATGCGTCATGTCTGACATTTTAATTTTTTTTTTTTTTCAACGTTTTTTATTTATTTTTGGGACAGAGAGAGACAGAGCATGAACAGGGGAGGGGCAGAGAGAGAGGGAGACACAGAATCGGAAACAGGCTCCAGGCTCTGAGCCATCAGCCCAGAGCCCGACGCGGGGCTCGAACTCACGGGCCGTGAGATCGTGACCTGGCTGAAGTCGGACGCTTAACCGACTGCGCCACCCAGGCGCCCCCATGTCTGGCATTTTACTTAAGTTCATCATTTATTCCTTCCTAGTCCCATTTCATCAAGAGGAGACTGAAAGAACAGCAGCTTCACTGATTCACTATTTGAGGACCCGCTGTGTGCTGGGTGTGATGCTACCCGAAGTGTATCCGTCTAGTGGCTAATGGGGCTGACACGGTCCCTGCCACTGCTTTGACAAAACCCAAGACCACAGATGGTTCATAGTGGAGCCCAGATTCAAAACCTGCTCTCTCTACTCAAGTTCTAGCCTAACCCGTTGGACATGATAGTTCGTGATTAGAAATGCGTGGAGTTCAATTAAGTCCAGGTTGCTAATAGTATAGCAGGAATTTTAATATTGTTGAACTACATGTTCCTTTGCTAATTCTAGGTAAATGGTTTGTGAGTACTGGCAAAGACAACCTCCTCAATGCTTGGCGGACCCCCTACGGAGCTAGTATATTCCAGGTAAGTCAGCTCTCCTTACCAAGAATGACAATTTGATCACGGCATTCGCCGTGACTCCAGGAGCGAAGGTGCCTTCGGAAGCCTGGCGGGGGAGCAGGGCCCCTGAGTATCTCTATTCACATTAAACGTGAGCCTGTTGTTTTCTCTTCCAGTCCAAAGAGTCCTCGTCCGTGCTTAGCTGTGACATCTCTGTGGATGATAAGTACATAGTCACTGGCTCAGGGGACAAGAAGGCTACAGTCTATGAAGTCATCTACTGAAAACATTATGTGGTTTCACATTTATAGTTGAATTGGGCCAAAATGTTTTGAATTTGTAGAAATAGAAAAGTTGTAATTTTAAAAGGAAAAAAAAAAACAACGTGAAAACCTATTTCCAAACCTTGACACAAAACTACTTTGAGTCTATAAAGAGGAGGCGATGAGTCCATCAACTGAAGGTCACCTATCTACCTAGACCAAACGGAGCACTGAGGCAAAGTGGGCAGAGGGGCCAAGGGGTAGGCAGAGCCTGTTTTGTTTTTTTTTCTTTCTGTGTGATCTGCCGAGATTACCTTTCTGTTCCTTGCAGTTCCCCTCAATGTTCTGTGCTTGGTAGAGCAGTGGTGTCTCCAATGAACTTGTTTCTTGGTTTTGCATCTTGTGAAATGTTTTTTTGTATTTTTGTTGAAGGTTAAACATTTGTATAAATTGTAAATATATTTGGTTTATTACAGTAAAGGCTTTAGTACCAATAAGTGGTTTTCCTTTTCCTTCTTTGTTATTTTTAATCAAAATTTTGGGATCATTGATGGGGGTTTTATAAGCAAAGTTCACATATTTTCAGAAGTTTAAAAATGAATGCACCTCTTAATTTATAAATATATTTGGACGTCGACTTGCATCACACTAGAACCTAATCAACACGCCTGAGTTACCGGGAACTCAAGACTAGGAATCCTCAGTAATTGAAGGTTTACTAATGGCAGTTTTATCTGGGAAGCTAAAGTGACTTCATCAGGATTCATGTTTTGGTAAGATACTCTTGTGATTGGAGGTCACAGATTAAAGCTCTGCTTTTTCTTGGTGAATCCTTGGGAGACAGAACATTGTCTTCTGAATGAAAGCCCAGCATCTTCAAATTTTTATTTTCTCCCTTGGCAAGCATCACATCTCAAGACATGTGGGTGACTTGGGTTTAGCGTTAAGACTGACGATATTCACAAAGCTATGGAATTTATTAACCTGTAAAAGAAAGGTTGAGGGGCGCCTGGGTGGCGCAGTCGGTTAAGCGTCCGACTTCAGCCAGGTCACGATCTCGCAGTCTGTGAGTTCGAGCCCCGCGTCGGGCTCTGGGCTGATGGCTCAGAGCCTGGAGCCTGTTTCCGATTCTGTGTCTCCCTCTCTCTCTGCCCCTCGCCCGTTCATGCTCTGTCTCTCTCTGTCCCAAAAATAAATAAACATTGAAAAAAAAAAAAAGAAAGGTTGGGATGCCAACTGGTTTTGTCTCATTAATACTCATTATAATGCTCATTATAATTTGATCTATTATATCGAATGACTTAGCCAACCACACCTAGCACTGAGCCCCGTTCTTTTCCTTAAGGCTTTCCCTGAAGCTTCTAGCCATTTCGATCTCTCATTAGTGTGGTCTTCCTCTTTGTGGACAAGCTTTCATTGATCTGATTAGATGAAATCTGTAACCCCAGGCTTTTAATAAGTTGACTATGCATGTTTCTTCCCCAAAATGCTCCATGTCTCACTCTTCATATACCTATTATTTACTGTTAGGTTTTAGGAAATAATGGTGAAAATTTTTAAACCAAGTTTCCTGGCTGTTTAAAAATAGCACCTAAGGAATGTTTAATGTTCTTGTTTTCTTATGATCCAGCAAGTTGTTGGCAGTTTGTCTTAATATTTTTTGTTTGTTACCCAGACCTTCTTGTTTTTATACATTTAACAGTATTTTGTTTGCTTTTTACCAAAATATTTGTTTGTACACAGTTTGTTAAATATTTTCTCTTCTCATTAAGTGAATGGCAAAGCCCTAATTACTGAAGCTGATTTCTCTCTCATCCTTTCCTTATCTAATGAAGTAGGGTCTATATTATAGACGCTGATGACTTATTACTGTAGTATTTATCTTTTCTGTTCTCTCTCTCCTTTCCTGCCTTACTTCCCTATATTCTGTAATAGAAGGGGAGAAGTCAAGTTGCTAGAACAGAGACCCAACAATACAGTGGCTCAGAGACCACAGGTGCTTGTGTCTCACGTAGAGGCCCAGGCCAGCAGTACAGCTCTATGCTCTTCTGCTTCTTCAGTCATCACCACTTCCAGCCACGAGTGGGGATAGTGAAAGTCCAGGGGGACAGATGTGTTTTCCAGCAGATGACTTAAGAATTTGTTCATTATTTCCATTGGCTGGGACTTAGTCACGTGAGAGACTGGGCAATGAGGTCTCTTGCTTGCCGTGCAGCTCTGTGCCCATTAAGAAGAGCGGGGCACAGGGGCATCTGGGTGGCTCAGTCAGTTCAGCATCCAACTCTTGGTTTCAGGTCAGGTCATGATCTCATGATTTTGTGAGCTTGAGCCCCACGCCGGGCTCTGCGCTGACAGTGCGGAGCCTGCTTGAGATTCTCTCTCTGCCCCTCCCCTACTCATGCTCTCTGTCTCTCTCAGGATAAATAAATAAACTTTAAAAAAAAAAGAGGGGGGCACATGTCAAAGGATTCTGGGTTAAAGAAATAGCCCCGTTTTCTGTTGGTGTATTTTTTTCCTTCCATGTTTTCTTGTTTCCCAAGTTTCTGATATTATTTCTCTAATGAGATTTTCTGAGGATTTAGACCTTGTCAACTCCTCGATTATCTTGGATCTGATGAAACCACTTGCATTTGCTAGTTTGGTGCTGGAAGAGACATTCCAGAGCTAGTCCTGCTCCTCAGGTCAGGGTGTTTGGAATCTTGGGGAATTGTGGAGACAAGTACTTCCCTACTTGTAAAATGGGAACAATACCGTAGTCACGCCTGCCTCTCAGAGTCCTGTCAGAAGCAGGTATGTGAAGCGGGACTGAGTAGCAACTGTTTCACAATTGGAGGATGTGAGTGGGAAAACAATTTTTTCCTAAACCGAGTCACAGTCTTGCCTCCAAGGAGACTGGAATCCTGGGATTGTTGAAACCCTGGTGAGCCAAATGTTAGTGTACCCCTTGCCTTGCATATGGATTACAAATTTGGGTTCAGTGAATTTGGATTCAACTAGACATTCATTGATCATCTGTATTTCCCAAGACCTGTGCTGGTGGTTTCACCTATAAAATGTTAGGAGATGATTGTTATTATCCCCAGATGTATTTAATCTTGGTTTTTTATCACTCACAGTCTTTGCATCCTGTAATGCAGATTTCTGCCATGTAGCTCTCCCATGGAATTGAAGTTCGCTGGGTAAAAATTGAAATCCTGGTGAGATTAGGTTTGGAATGCCTTTTTCATAAATTTATTTTGAGAAAGAGAACAAGCAAGGGAGGGACAGAGAGAGAAGGGGAGAGAATCCCAAGCAGGCTATATGCTCTATCGCAGAGCCTGATGTGGGGCTTGAACTCACAAACCCGTGAGATTATGACCTGAGCCAAAATTGAGTCAGACAGTTAACCAACTGTACCACCTGGGCACCTGAGTGGATTTTTTAAAATGTTTTATTTATTTGGGGGGGGGGGGTCAACATGGTGGGGGGGGACAGAGGATCTGAGTGGGCTCCACACTGTGGGGCTTGAACTCAAAAACCACGAGATATGACTTGAGCAGAAGTTGGACGCTCAACCAGCTGAACCACTCAGGTTGCCCTGAGAGATAGGATTTTTGATGGCCTGGGTTTTTTTGTTTTGTTTTGTTTTTTTAAGATTTCATGACTGTAAGTAACATCTGGTTCTAAAGCCGTAGAGCATTCATACAGGGATTTTCAAATTGTACTTTTGCTAATGGCACACAGAGGTGGTGACTTTCCCAAAAGTTTTCCAACAAATCAGAGAGAGAGATCAAATTTTTCAGCATGCTGTTTCATGCCATCAGGAGACTGCTGCCTCTGTCATCAGCTTGAAATCAAGTGATGACATTTCAAACCCTCCACTCTACTGTGGATCCATGGATTGTTTTCTTCTCTGATATCTTCATTCCTCTCTCAGCAACAAAATGGTCAGGTCACCACAGTTCTGGGCTGGCACTTAGTTAAATGTTTGTTAGTTGGGTTCCTGTTTCTAGAAAGAGTTGTTCTCAAACTTCAGGCTGCATCAGAATCACCAGGAGGATCAGATTCAGATTTCTGGGTCCCGGTCTGTGAGTTTTTGAGTCAGTAGATCAGGGTGGGACCTGAGAATTTGTATTTTTCCTAAGTTCCCACTTCGTCATGAGGCTGCTGGTCTGGAGACCACACTTTGAGAGCTGCTAATGTAGAGCAATAATCTTTACAATAGAACTATCAGTGTTTTCAAAAACTATTAGAGTATATTCATATTCTCTTAAGACTGGAACTCTCCCATCTTTTAGGCTTTGTTGGTGAGGATAAAAAGTAAAATGATAACAAAATGCAAGACATACTGTTTTGAAGTGGCTGTTCTTGCATTAGTCTTTGTTCGCCAAACTAACTTTTAAAGCTGACTATTACAACCCATCTAAATGCAAATTGAGTTCTTTAAAAAGTTGCTTTTTTTTACTTAGTCATAACTTAATCTGAGTTATGTGAGTCTCCCATCAGGGTTAGAAAACCTACCAGAATGACCTAATGTAGTGGAAGCCATGCTTAATTGGAGTGGTGATGCATAATTAAAAGTTAGAAATTGTTCTTTGAAAATTGGAATACTTGGTGTGTGTAGAACAATAAACTGCTGACTTTACAGAATGTTTTTGTTCTTCAAACTATCCTATTAGATTCAGTCAATCAGCCAGCATCTACTAAGGATGTGAAGTCGGCACGGGGCAAGGTGGCCACTGGGGCTGGTGGCTAAGGTGCAGTTTTTTTAATGAGGGTTGACTGGGGAAGAATCTGCTGATGGTAACGGAGAGGGATATGGGTGAGGCACTGCCTTAAGGAAACCCAGCAGTAACAGATGGACAGGCAGCTCTTAACAGTCTTGGATGTAAATTACTCATTTGACATCAGCTGTCTGGGACAACCAATTGTGCCCTTCCAGCAAGTGTTTGGAACTGTTGTGTGCCAGGCACAGGGCCAAGGGCTTCCAGATGTTCTCACATGATAATTTTTTTTTTTATTCACAAAAGTATCATATACCTCTGATTTCAATTTGGAAAATATAGCAAGGTACAAAGAAGAAAAATAAGCCCCGTAATTGTGCCACTTAGAAACAATATTTTACCATTTTCATACCAAATATGTTCAATATAATACAGATGATTCAGAATAACAGACATTTGTTGGGTATTTACTACATACCAAGGACATTTGAGCAATTTGTGTTATCCCACTTAATCTTCAAAAAAGCCCAATGAGGTAGTTACTGGGTTCATGCTCATTTAACAGATAAGGAAACTGAGGCACAGAGATGCAGTAACTGGCTGGAGGCTCAAGGCTAATTGTTAGTGGAGTCAGATTTTAACCCATTTGGTCAGACTCCAAAGCCAATTGTTTTAAATCTGTTCTGGGGCGTCTGGGTGGCTCAGTCGGTTGAGCGTCTGACTTCAGCTCAGGTCATGATCTCGTGGTCTGTGAGTTCGAGCTCTGCGTCAGGCTCTGTACTGACAGCTCAGAGCCTGGAGCCTGCTTCAGATTCTGTGTCTCCCTCTCTCTCTGCCTCTCCCCTGCTCATGCTCTCTCTCTGTCTTAAAATAAAGATAAACATTTAAAAAAATTAAAAATAAATCTGTTCTACCTCCTTGTCCACATGGTTTTATAATGTGTTTCTCACTTTTCTTGTTTTTAGCTTGAAGTGTAATGTACAAATTAAAAATTGTAGGTATTTAAAGTGTACAGTGTAATGATTTGATATAAGAATATATTATGAAAGGATTCCCTCCATCAAGTTAATTAACATATCCGTCACCTCAAATATTTATTTTTGGGGGCTTAGTGAGAACACTTAAGTTCTACTTAGCAAATTTAACTTATACAGTACGGTATCATTATCCTCAGACCTTATTCACCTTAAAACAGAAAGCTGGTACCCTTCACCAACCTCTCCCTATTACCCCCCACTAACCAGCCCCTGGCAATCACCATTCTACTCTGTTTCTAGGAGTTCAACCTTCTTTTTGTTAATTGCACATAGGTGATAGTTGATACCATGTAATATTTATCTTTCTTGACTTATTTTGTTTAGTATAATGACCTCTGGATTCATCTATGTTGTCACAAATGCCATCATTTCATTCTTTTTAAAGGCTGAATAATCACTCTGTGTGTGTGTGTGTGTGTGTGTGTGTGTGTGTGTGTGTGTGTGTGTGTGACTTTTCCTTTATCCGTTCATCTACTTATGGACCCTTAGGTTGTTTCCATACCTTAGCTGTTGTGAACAATGCAGCATTGATATGGGGTGTAGATATCTCTTTTGAGATAGTCATTTCATTTCCTTTGGATATAAACCCAGAATTGGGGTGACTGGATCACATGATAGTTCTATTTTAAGTTTTTTGAGGAGCCTCCACACTGTTCTCCTTAGTGTCTCTACCAGTTAACATTCCTACCAACATGCACAAGGGGCCCCTTTTCTCCACATTCTTGCCAGAATTTGTTATCTCTTGTGTTTTTGATAATAGATGTCCTAACAGGTGTGAGGTGGTATCACCTTGTGATTTTGTTTTCGATTTCTTTTGATGATTAGTGATGCTAAGCACCTTCCCATGTATCTGTTGGCCACTTGTATGTCTTCTTTGGAAAAACATCTACTTGTGTCCTTTGTCCCTTTTTTCTTGTTTTTGCTAGTTGGTTGACTTTATTTTTCTTCATTAAAATTTATTCACAAACAACTTACAATGTTGGATTTACTATAATTTGCCCGTTTCTCATTTGTTAGGTAGGTAGGCTATCTCAAACATTGAGATATTATTATAATCCTTGGAAAGAAAATGTTCATATATAATTTTCTCTCCTTATTTCTGTCCTTTTCCTTAGGATTAATCCCGAGGAATGGAATTACGACATCAAAAGATAAAATGTTATTTCAGATCTTTGATATACACTGTCAGATTGCTTTCCAGAAATCCTGGGCCTATTTATGTTACTCCCAGCAGAGCATGGTAATGCTGGCTTGCCTCAGGTCAGACACATTGTTCTTACTCTGAAAAGTATTTGCTAATGATAGGCAATAAGTGATACCTCATTTTCCCATTTAGTTTTGCTCTAGCTTGGATTTGTTCTTTGAAAGGATCCTGACGAGGTCAGCTCATTGACCATCCGAGCCTCATACTTAAGATATCTGTCCATTAACGGTTCCTAGGAAACCTTTCCTAGAGCCTTGATAGCTTCTTTTAGACACCTAAAGTGGATGTCCAATTTTCTCAGGATAGGTTTCTATTATATAAACTTATGTGTTCTATTTTCAGTATTAAGAAAGTGTGTTCATTATTTTTCACCGTGTTCCTTTGCTTGCTTCAAAGAGGTAATTTACAAACCCCAATGATGGTAAACCTTAGTAATGAGTTAAAAGTAGGGAACTATAACTTGCTTCTATATTGTTTTTGTTGTTTGAAATGAAAGGCTCTTTTGTAGTTGCAGGTGTGATACCCTACTTGTAAGGAGAATGTGAACCGGAAGTAGTCCATTGGGCATGGCGATGTGCTAAAAGGACACCAAGTTTGGAATCCGGCACAGATCCCAGGCACGATATGTGTTTATCATTTGTGCATGGCCCTGGGCAACTTCCTTAGCCCCTCTCAGGACTTTTCGACAACTATGAAAATGGAAATAAAAATACCTGTCTTACCAGGGCTGTTGAAGGGATTAAACAAGATACCATTTTCTGAGAATTTAACAATTTTAGCAAATTTGAGAGTTTCTGAACAGTTTTAAAGGATTTGTATCTTTTTTTTTGTGTTTTGAGACTTTAACAGTTTTGAGAATTTAACAGTACTAGCTGTGTTTTTCTTTTAGTTGCTGCTTTAGGTCCAGTTTAGCTGACCATTGAACTCATCAGCTGGCTTTTACTTGTGAATGCCTTGAGCAGAGAGTTGATGGTCTCGGGGGGGGACTTTAACAAAAGCTTGTACATCAGTAACCACAACAGTAACTGGAGGCTCCAGTTCAGTCTGTTCAGGTACATCTGTGTATCTTGTCGTCAAGCCTCTGTGTCCAGGACCCTCTGAACTGGCATCTTTCCCTAGAAATAACCACACTCAAATGTCACCTTCTGAAAAGGCAATTTGTAAAGAAACTTGGAATTGTTTTGCAGCATGCTCGGACTGGGGGGCGGGAGCAGGAGGGGGCCATGCTGTGGGTGTTTGTTCACTCTGTGCTCTGGAAAAAGATGTTGATGGTGCTGATGAATGAACTTTAGCTTAATGGGTTAGTTTGGGAGGGTTCTCTTCATGTTTTTGGAACACTGATCATTCAGACCATGCTCTCTAGGAGGTGAATGTGTGTTTCCATATCCGTTAGAGTTTGGGTGGTATGTACCTCTTGCCATTTTAAAGGCTCTATTATGCATTTCACCCAAAAGGAGTGAGCTATGAGGCTTGCATAATTTCCACCTGCCCCATGCCGTCAAATGCTGTTCCACTGAGTTATATCCCCACCACTCTACCTGCCCCATGAATTGTCAGGGTGTCAGCAATGTTTTGATGCATGTGGCCATTGCCCTTGCTGTAAGCAGAGCATGCTATTATTTCCCTACTTTCCTCAGTCTGTGTCTGGTTAGGAAAGTAACCAGTGTAACACCCAGCTTTACTGTATGCTGTGAAGCTGAAGCCATAAGCAACAGCCAATGTGCAAAGCCACTTGCAAAAGTGAGGTGGGAAGGGTCCAAAAATCAATTACTGCCTTACATATATATGTATCATTGAGGGAAGGGGCTACAAAGCATCAAAAAAACCCCAAACCCCTCCATCCTAATGTTTCTATTTTTGATGTGTTTCCCATGCATTCATTCATATGCGAGCACAACGCTCCTCCCATTTCATATTCTGCTCTTCTCATTAAGCTATCATGAGTCCTTTCTTTCCCCATATTTCTGGGTAGTCTTCAGTTCTTTTTATTGGCTCCATCAAATGATACACCACCATTTATTAGACTCCTTCTACAATGTTTCATGACTATTTTTTTTTACCACATTTTAACTCTAATAACTACTGCATTAAGCAGCTTCACAGATAGAACTGCTTTCTTCTTCCTTTGAACTATTTCCTTGGAATGATCTCAGGAATGGGATTGCTGGATCGTAGGGTGTGAATGTATTAGAAGCCCATTTTTCATTTCTGCAGTTGGCTTTCCTGTTTGCACAAAAGTAAAATCTGTTACCTCCACCCAACACAAGCATCTCAATCAAGAGTTTTATTTTTATCAAGCATTTTGGGTATAATATTTCACGGGAATGTTTTCGATGGCAAAATTAAAGAAAGGAACACACTGTTTCCTTTCCCATAATACAAACCATCAAGCACTCATATAAGGTCTACGTGCTGAAACCTAGGCCCTTCGGCTTTTCTTTCTGATACTGTATGAAGTGACCCATATCCTACTTGTGCATAAAAGACAGTTGATGAGAAAGACAAAGCTCTTGTTCTTTGGGTGAGTGATTCATTGGTTGATTGCCTAGAGTTTTCCACTTGGGAGCAAATTCCTTCTGTGGTTTCCAGAGCTTGAAGAGACATTAGTTTGCTTTTCAATTTACATGGCCATTCTACTGAATCCCTGCACAGCACTCTACAATTGTAATAGCCCCAATACATAACTTCACATTTGGAATGTAAAGTGCAACCATTCTTAATAGTTTAGTTTAATGGCCACTCTTTTCTTTCCCCTATGGTTTCTTGTGTATTATTTTTTTTTAAGCAGACGGCCATTTCAGTGCCACCACATTCTCCACTGAACATACCCTCTGCGGTGAAAATCCTTTTAAAAACAACTTATAGTCACTTGGAAAGCAAATCACTTAGGATGAGAAAACATTGATCTGTGGGGGAAAATGATCCAGTGAGTCCTTGTCTGGAATTTTCCTCCCTTTTTGTTTTTTTCCCCTCTGAGAAAAATGAGCATGATGTGTATGAAAATGCATGAGCAGGCTGTCTGAGCTACAGGGAGAGGAGTTGTGTAGACCAGCGGGGTTTATGTAGTTACCTCGAATGACGGCAGTTTCTAAGGTCAATGGCAGACCACTACCTGTATATTTGTTTTGCTTGAATGACTAGATCCTTAATTAAAGAAAACCTTGTATTCTTTTTTTTTTTTTTAACCTTAGGAAGTTACAGGTGACTTCCAGTTCTTTCCACTCCCTCAGCTGATCCCAGGAATCCTCGCCTTGCTGGCTTTCCCCTTCAGTGCTGTCTTCTGAGATCAGCAAAGAAAGAGTTCTTGCTCTCAGCTCTTAGGGGGCGGCATCCCTGTTTCTGTTACCAGGGAAACCAGTTTCAGATGGGTGCAAAGAAGGCAAAAGGTTCAAACATCTTATTTGAAATAATGAAATAAGAATGCAACCTATAACTCCCCCTCTCGCCAACTATCTAATGTCAATTTCCATGGCAACAAGATCAGAAAGGCCCCTGACAGCCAGCAACTGACAGTAAACTCACGTGTCTCTCTAGGTGGCAGGCATCCTTTTGATAACCGTAAATGCCAATTTGTTCAATCCCATGACATATCATTGGGCTGGAAAGACTCTTATTTGAAGAGTGAATAAAATAGAATCCACCTAGCCAAGATGTCTGTCCTTCTAACTTCTCTCAGACAAAAAATAAATCAGGAATACTGTTCAGGTGATTACTGTTGCTTTCGTGACAGCCACTTGGTCAATGTGCAAACCTTGTTTGTGTCTACCATGTTTGTCTTTCTAATTTCTGGACTAACACGTTAACAGCATGATGAGCATCTCCTCTGGGCTGTACTTGATTAGATTGGATATTCTGACACTCAATATGTGTGGACTTTCTGGACTGTTAGCATATAGAATGTAAATGTTAGTGTTGATTTTAATCTCTGCAGTGGTGCCTAAACATTTGGTCATATTGTCTACTGATTTATATCCATTGTGGATGCTTTGCCTTCTCGAAGACATGGACTCTCAGGATGAAATAGTTGGAAATTAATGTACACGTCTAAATAGTTATAAAGCTCTAGGTGGTCACTAGCATATGAGGGGCTGAATCCCTCACAGGTAAGCAACATACTACTCAAGAATGCTTTGTCATGGCCATAATCCAACTGAACATTTCAACACAAGATGGCTATTTCTTAACATGGGCAAAGTAGTAGCAGAAGGGACTCTTTAAAAGGAATAGAGGGGGGTGCCTGGGTGGCTCAGTCGGTTAAGCAGCTAACTTCGGCTCAGGTCATGATCTCGTGGTCTGTGGGTTCGAGCCCCGCATCGGGCTCTGTGCTGACAGCTCAGAGCCTGGAGCCTGTTTCAGATTCTGTGTCTCCCTCTCTCTGCCCCCCCCTCCCCCATTCATGCTTTGTCTCTCTCTGTCTCAAAAATAAATAAACGTTAAAAAATAAATAAATAAATAAATAAATAAATAAATAAATAAATGGAATAGAGGGCTTCAAAAGGATTTCAACCCTTACCATTGTGTAGAGATGCTGGATCACTTACATTACGAATTTTTGCCTTTTCCGTTGGCTTTTGCTAAAATAAAAGTACAGCTTCGCATCCCATCTTCTCTGGGCTCCTCTACTAATATTAGACTTAAATTATTTAGACTGAATCAATGAGATGTTCGCTAAGTTTTAAATCAATGGATTATTTGCACTTAGTAAATATCAATTGCTGTTAATGGTGGTATGAAATATATAAAACTCTTAAATTTTTTAGCACATACCTGCCTGTCTGATGAAACACATCTGTAAAACAGTCCCAACGTATGACAAGCTCAGCCCTGGGTCCGTGCTGCCCTTGTCAGCCACGTTCCTCTTAACATTCATAGCTGAGGGAAGCTTTCCCATTAGACAACTCAACACGTTTTCTGGGGGCGAGGTGACAGAGAGTTAGTTGAGTTGGTTCAGTGACTCACACAGGAAAAGTGCTGACATGGATTTTGGTGTTGGCCTTTCTCCCCACTCCTGGGGACAGAGAAACATTAGGATAAGACACCAGTGAGCTGATATTTTCACAAGCTAAAAAAAAATTAAGCTTGCCACTTTCTCTGTTCTCCTCCTCTATCTTTCTTCACGTTGTGTCATGGGCAAGGCTGACATCCCACCTGGGCTTAACTGAAGCCCTTGACACACACATGATTTCTTTGAGTTAGGTTGGGAGATATAGAAATGCGTATAAAAAAAAATGTGCGTTTGATTTGAACAGAAATTTCATTGTCTGTAATGCCATGGTTCCTTATGTTGTCAATCGACAGCTGTTCAAAGCAGGTTATTAAATAGCTTGCCTTGTGCAATTGTGAGAACCTTTGGAATAACTTCTTGGCACAATCACAAAAATATCAGTGACTATCCAGTTTGAATGGGAAATGTTTCTCCTGGCATTTCCATAGACTATTTCACAAGATTCTCTCGTCATTATTTTATATTCTGAGCTACTTTGGTTTATGGCGATTTCAGTTTTAGGAATTGTAATTCTGTACTTTGCCAGTAATTGAAAGCTTCTACGTCCTTTGGATCAACATTTCAATGATTCTAGAATGTGAGGAAAATCATAGAAGAAGTAAACGCTGATCAAGTAAAACTAGAGTTGATAAAAACATGAGAGCAAACCCTAAAGTCAGTGCTGAATTACACTTTAGTTTTTGAACTTTAAATAGAAAATAACCACAGTGACATGTAGCCATGTGTAAGTGACACTGCCTGGGGCACTTTTTATTGAATCATAATGTTATTTTAATCACCAGTAGAATCCCGGAGCAAATACCTATCCACTTTGCACTCCATAACAAGAAAGGCAAAGGAAACCAGGTTTTTTTTTACAGCCTGGATAGAAAATATTTTCTTTTTTCCATCCAGAACCCAGTGGAAGCATTTACTACCTAAAAGCAGTAGATTTGATTTCCAGTGTTTGAAATGTTAGAAGTAAACATAAAGATGTGGACAGGCCCCAAACACCAAATCTGCCCAGCCTGACAAAGCAGAGAATAGCGTACTTTTAAAATACATGAAAGTTTAGAGGATACTTCAATTGTATGAAAAGCCATACTTCATTCAATAAACATTTACTATGTTCAGGTAACTCTGAAAGGCTATTTGAGGGACATAATACTGTGGTTAACATTTATTGAATACTTACTGTATATCAGGTACTTCACTAAGTACTCTATTTGCCAAATTTCATTTAAAAATAAAACACGGTGGGGCACATGGGTGGCTCAGTTGGTTAAGTCTCTAACTTCAGCTCAGGTCATGATCTTGTGGCTCATGATTTCGAGCTCCATGTCGGGCTCAGTGCTGACAGCTCAGAGCCTGGAGCCTTCTTCGGATTCTGTGTGTGTGTGTGTGTGTGTGTGTGTCAAAAATAAATAAACATTAAAAATAAGACATGGTTTCTGCCCTAAAGGAGCTGAGTCGGGGCCAGCACTGGGGTAGTTGAGGAAGAACTATTCTTGGGCTCCCAAGTTTAAGGTGGCACCAAAAAACTCAGTGATCAAGATAAATAAGGTTTTGCTTTAATTTTTAAAATATCAAAATTAGTGCAAAAAACCTGTGATGATCTGAAACAAGAGGAACTCTCATTCATTGCTGGTGGGAATGCAAAATGCTACAGCCACTTTGGAAGGCAGTTGGCAGTTTGTTAGAAAACCAAACATACTCTTACCATATAGTCCAGCAATCAATGCTCCTTGGTATTTATCCAAAGGAGTTGAAAACTTATGTCCACACAAAAACCCACACAGAGATGTTTGTAGCAGCTTCCTTCAATATTGTCAAAATTTGGAAGCAACCATGATGTCCTTCATTAAGTGAGTGGATATGGTGATTAATTTTATGTGTCAACTTGACTAACCCCTGGTGTGCCCATATATTTGCTAAAATATTATTCTGGTGTGTGTGTGATGGCATCTCTGGATGAGATTAATGTTTGAATTGAATAGGCTGAATAAAGCAGATTGCCCTCCCTAATGAGTGGGTCTCATTCAATATTTGAAGGCCCAAATAGAACAAAAAGACTAGTAAGAGAGAATTCACTCTCTGCCTATCTTCAAACTGGGACTGTCTTCTGCCTTCAGCCTCCGACTTGGATTGGCATTACATCACTGGCTCCCCTGGGTCTCCAGCTTACTGACTACAGAACTTGGGACTTCTCTGTCTCCATAATCACATGAGCTAATTCCATAAAATAAATTTCTCTCTCTCTCTCTCTCTCTCTCTCTCTCTGTGTGTGTGTGTGTGTGTGTGTGTTTACATATATACATAGATGTATATATTACCTATTGATTTTGTTTCCTTGAAGAACCTGGACCAATATGGTAGATGAATAAACAGTGGCATATCCAGGCAAAGGAGTATTACTCAGCACTAAAAAGAGGTGAACCATCAGGCCATGAAAAGTCATGGAAGAAACTTAAATGCACATTACTAAGTGAAAGAAGCCAATCTGAAAAGCCTGTGTACCCTAGGATTCCAACTATATGACATTCTGGAAAAGGCAAAATTATGAAGACAGTAGAAAGATTGTGGGTGCCAAGGTGGTAGTGGAGAGGGAGGGATGAATAAGTGAAGCAATAGATTCACCAATTGTAACAAATGTACCACTTGGGTGTGGGATGGTGGTAGTGGGGAGGTATGTTTGTGTGTGGGGGGGTGGGTGTATGGAAAGTCTGTACTTTCCACTCAATTTCATGGTGAACCTAACACTGTTCTAAAAAATAAAGTCTCCTTAAAAAAATCCATAATCAATACAATATGAAGATTTTAAATCAAAGCATATCTAACCCTATCCTTGCATAATATTGCCCTCTACCCCTCACCTTACCCTACTTTTGATCATATTGGATCCTGGCTTTGCTTAAAATTTTGACACTGTTCATTATGGATTTTTTGCGTCAATTTTTTTAAACTACTGCTTTAAAACATTTCTTTTGATTACAGAGCTTCCCAACACCCCTTTAAATTTTGTGCCCACGGTGAGTGCCTCTCACCCTAATTTCAGCCCTGAGTATGACAGATGTCATACACACAGCTAATTATAAAATAAGGTAATAAATGATATATTCCATTAAGGTAATTGTTATAGTCGCCAAAGAGAGGTATGAAAGATGCTCCGCCAGAGGCACGGGAAGGAAATATAGCGTCAATTATAAACATAGATGTACTATTTACATACATACATGGGTGTATATACAAATATTACTACTTTGATATATATTCTTTATAAATTTAAATAGAGATATTAATTGAAGCAGTATTTATTTACTTATAGAATAATAAAGCTTACTGATATTTAAAAGTAGGTTCTAAAAGCAGGTTTAACATTATAACCCCTACTGAGTCCGTCTATGTCAGCAGGCCGTATGTCCCATTCAGTTAATGAAAAGATGCGTCAAGAAATGGCAGGGCCAGTGGAGTGTGGGTTGACCGTGGTGTCCTCGTAGCAAATTGCAATGTGTTGCAAATTCCATGTTCAGGTGAAATAGATTTCTGTACAAATGCACCTAATTTTAGCCAACTCACTCTTACCAGTTGTAGAGGTGACTTTACAACCTTTCTGCAGTGGAGCTGGAGGTTGAAAGTAATATTAGTGATACAAACATGCACAACCCAAAATGTCCGTGCTGACCCTTTTTCTGCTTGGAATATTTTGAACTCTTCGTCAGATAAATTATGAGATTAAAAAAAAGAGGGGGAATCTCACAAGAAGTTTGTCCAGAAGGAAAATTCAAAATTAACAAGAAGACTCTTTGAAGAGAGAGGTTAACATCTACTCTGGTTAAGGATGTGCCTTAACCTCATGTGCTGCGTTCTTGTGTTAAATGATTCAAGGTGGGAGTACATGGGAGTTCTTTGTCCCCCACCCCACCCCCACATAACCAATGGGGGAGCAGGTCATTATCATAATGGCCCCATGCTTTATTGCTCCCTGTGACCTCTTTGCACTGTGATGTTGCTGCTAGTCCCATCGAGTGTCAGCGTCTATTTTTCTGTGCCCTTGAATTTGAGGTGGTCTTGGGACTCACTCCCTTAGACCAATATATAGCACATGACAGAAGTGACATTGAGCTAGTTTCTCTACAGGCCTTTCAGCTTCCATTCACAGTCTGAGAAACACACGATCATCATCTATGAAGAATTCAGATTCCAGCCTTCTGGAGGCTGACTGTTCACACGGAGGATGAGGGGCTCTGCTGACAGCCAGCACCAATAGCCCCAGTCAAATCACCAGACTACCATACCTGCATGAGACCAGCAGAATAATGGCCCAGACTGCCAACCAACAGAATTTTGAAAACTGATAAATCATTGCTTCAAACCACTAAGTTTGGGCTGGTTCATCACACAGCAACAGGTAACTGAAGCAGGTGGTCTGTTAGAAATGGATGCTGGTCTCCAATAGAATGTGCCAACTTTTGTAGGAAAACAGGTTCAAAAACATCACACAACCCTTCTGGGCTGGTAGTGTCCCTGTTCTCTGTCCTCATAGGTGTTCTGAACAGCATCCTGCATGAAAGGGTCCACAAATCCTCCAGTTGGATCAGGCAACGAGTCCTTTCAGGACCACATGGCATTCTGGATGTGGGGAAGGTTCCAAAGTCGTGCTGCAGGCTTGATGTTTTGTTCCTGCAGGATGGTGGTGCGTGCATAATCATAAGCTTTAACATACTTATTTCCCCAGTGAAAAACTTAAACCTAGCCTCTCTGTGCTAATTAAGGAAACTTGGTGCTGATTTAGTTAGTATTTGAAGCATTTGCAGAATCTGGAGTATAGACTCTTGATTAGGGTTCTTTGCTTCCTGATTAACTGCCCCTGGAGTAGAGATTCCTGAGTAGGGTTCACACTCATGGCAACCAGGGAGATTGCCATTAACCTACATGGATGTGTGGATCACTGATTTTATCGGCCTCTTTTTCCAGATAGCAACCTCAAACTTACGTGTAACACTGTCCTATACAAGACTGCTGACCTGAGAGAGGATAGGAACTCTCCAAGGGAGAAAGGCAGGGCAGACAATGGAGGTTGTGGTGGGGAGGGGGGCAACCAGGGGCCCATCCAGGAGGAGTTAGGAAAAAAGCAGAAGGACTGGTCTGACTTTTGACTCTCACTCAGTGTTTGTTTGTTTGTTTGCTTGCTTTAATGTTTATTTTTGAGAGAGAGAGAGAGACAGAGAGACAGAGCATGAGCAGGATTGGGGCAGAGAGAGAGGAAGACACAGAATCTGAAGCAGGCTCCAGGCTCTGAGCTGTCAGCACAGAGCCCGAGGCCAGCCTCGAATTCACTAACCAGGAGATCATGACCTGAGCTGAAGTCGGACGCTAGTGACCGAGCCACCTAGGTGCCCCCCTCCCCGACTCTGTTTTTAAGTAATTATTTCTTAACCTCCTTCAGTCTGTGGTACATGCAGAACAGGAAAATATTAATAAGATACAACGAGGGAACATAGAGTGAGCTGCTGCTGAGTATCACAACCACTGAGGGGACGGTGGTTCCCCCGAATGTGTTTTAGGGCAACCAGTGGGAAGATCTGGCTATTTGTTAACAACAAAACCAAAAAACTTCTTTTTATGGCATGTATATGTAATTACAGTAAATAAAAGTTGACCTTTAATAATCTGTACGATATTTTTCACTACCACTTGAGATCACTGGACATTCTCTAGACTGGGCCCACCTGGGGCTGTGAGTCTACACCCTGCCACATTTAATCACAAGAGCTCAGTAGGAATAAGCCAAAAGAGTGTAAGAGAAGAGAGAAGTCTAAATTTAAAATTGCATACTGTAGAAAAAAGATTCTTTTATTACTTCCATAAACTCAGCAAATTAGATGCTAAAATCTCAATAGCTACTCATGGGTTAAATGAGAAGAGCTATCAGAAGAACTGCCATTCTCAATTAAATTAGGAACAAAAATGTCCCATGTTGCCAAATTAGCTGTCTCAAATTAGTTGGGTCTAAATAAAATCTAGTCACAAGGGTAAGGATGGAAACTGCATTTACTGAGTGACTGCGGTGTTCCAGAGACTTCTGCATCTTACCTTTCAGCCCATGCAGGCTAACCTATCTCCCATCTTTAAACCAAAAACCAAACTCAAATCCCAAAGCCAAAGCAAAACAAGCTCTCTGAGCTCCATGCCCCTGAGGGACTGGCCATTTGTCCTCTCTGTGTCACCTCAACTCTTTTCAGAGTAATTCCATACCATTTGCCTCCCTTTCTTCATGTCCAGCCTCGGCTTAACATACTCAGGCTTTTAATCCCAACCATGTCTTGGAAACTGCTTGTGACAAGGTCTCTGGTGCTCTTCCTGCTAAACCCATTGACCAATGTTTTCTGTTTGACTTGTTCAAACTCTCAGCAGCTTTTTTTTTTTTTTTTTTAGTTTATTTATTTATGAGAGAGACAGGAGACAGAAAATTCCAAGCAGCCTCCGTGCTGCCAGCGCAGAGCCCGACGCAGGACTCGAGGTCATGAACCATGACATCATGACCTGAGCTGAGAGTTGTATGCTTTAACCGACTGAGCCCCCCAGGTGCCACGCCCCAGAAACTAGCCATTAAAACAGTTTAATCGATTACTCTGTCCTTTTAGAAACTCTCTTTTCTCAGTTTTGGAGACACCAAACTCTTCTAGGTTGCCATCTATCTTTCTGGATGCTGGCCTCTTCTCACTGGCACTCCCTGTTTCTATACTACCCTCCAGACACACTTGCTTTCTTTCTGTTTCTGAAACACATCAAGCTTGTTCAGGTATGTCCAGTGCCTTTGCACAAACTGTTCCTTCTTCTTGTTGCCACATGGAGGTTCCTATATGTCATTCAGCTCTACTATCATTACCTCAGAGAGTCCCCCGACTTCATTATGTAAGGTCACTCTCCCACTTTGTCTCCTTCTGTTATTTCTTTATGCACGTGTTTGTTTCAAATCCTTTTTGTGAACTTTACTATTTTTCTTCCCTTCCTAAGACGTTGAATTCCTTGAGAGCAAACTTACTATCTGTAGCAACCAGAAGATATACATTATAATAGCTAGCCCCCAAGATGGCCTCCAGTTATCCCTTTTAGGCCCTGTGTAATCCCTTCCTATACTGAATCAGGAATATGTGACCAATAGAACACTAAGGAATTGACAGCATAACATTTTCTGCCTTGGTCTTTTGGGTGGCTTCCTTTGGGGGAAGCCAGCTGCCATGTTGTGAGGGCACTCAAGCAACCCTATAGAGAGGACATGAGGGCTCTACTAACATCCAGCCCAATTTGCCAACCATGCGAGTGAGCCAATCTTTTTTTTTTTAAATGTTTATGTATTTATTTTGAGAGGGGGTGCGGAGGGCCAGAGAGAGAGGGAGAGAAAGAATCCCAAGCAGTCTCCACAGTCAGTATGGAGCCTGACACAGGGCTCGATCCCAATACTGTGAGATCATGACCTGAGCCGAATCAAGAGTTGGCTGCTTAACTGACTAAGCCATCTAGGCACCCCTCAAAGCAGATTCTTATGGTGCAGTCAAGCCTTTGGTTTACTTCAGCCCACCCTTATCTGACTCCAACCTCATCAGAGACCCCAAGCCAAGCTAGAACTGCCCAGCCAAGCCTGCCCTAAATTCCTGATTCACAGAAGCCATGAGAGAATAAATCAGTATTGTTGATTTAAGCCATTAAAGTTCTTCTTGTGGTTTGTTATGCAATATTAGATAATATAAATACCTATATTTTATCCATTTGAAGAGAATGCTCAAATTAGCAACCAAATTGTTACCCCTCACTGAGTCATGTTTGGCTTCACTATGAATCCACATTATATCATCAGCCTATCAGCAAGTATTTATCGATCACTTGGTATATGGCAAACACTGCTGAGCTGGAGATAGAGCTGAACAAAGTACAGTCCCTGTTCTCAAGTAGCTGTTGAGATAGCTTGGAAGACAAGACAACAGTTATTGATATAATTTAGGAGACAAATAAGGGCATGTGAAAAGTTAAAAGGGAGGTAAAGGATGATGATTTCAGAGGAAGACAAGAGATCTTAATGTTTGCTTACCAAGGGAAGTTTTCATGGTAGAGAAGGGCATGAATGTATGTGAGAAAATGGTCTAGATCTAGAAGGTTTGTGGTTCCCAAACTTGAGAGCACATCAGAGTTACCTGGAGAGCTTGTTAAAACTCAGATTTCTATACCCTCTATCCAGAGTTTCTGATTCAGTCTATCTGGAGTGTGGTCTAAGAATTTGCATTTCTAATAAGTTCCCAGATGATGGTCCAGGGAGAACACACCATGAAGCCTGCTACTCAAGTGGGGTCTGCATACCAGCATCATCAGTATCTCCTGGAAGCTTGTTAGAAGCGTAGATTCTCAGGCCCCACCCTGTACCCACTGACTCAGAATCGGCATGTTAACAAGATCCCCAGGTAACTCATGGACACGATAAAGTTCGAGAATCACTGCTACAGAGGAAAGAGGTCATGCTCTCTTCAGCAAGCTGGGCGAGTGCTGGATTTGCTAAACATATCTGAGGTCAGGCACGGCCTGTGTAGTATATGAGAGAATTCTTCTCTATGGTCAGCCCATCTTGGTTTCATTGATTTTCTCAGGCAGATTTTTTTTTTTTTTTTTTTTTTTTTTTACTCATTGATTTTTTTTTCTGCAGCTTGAGTCTTCCTCATCAGTTCTCTGCAGGTAATTTCAATTCATTTTGATTCATTTCCTCACCAGCTTGGCATTTCTGCCCTGGCACCAGACGATGCAACTTAATTGTGCTTGTCTGTGAGTGTCTAGATATGACACAATTGTGGAAAACCGCAAAAGGTCAAGGGGATGCTGCCCTGTGGAAAAGCAGAGAGGCCTGGATGCCTTCTGGAAAGCCAGAGAATTTAAACCAGGGCCAGGCTTTTTGGGGTCTGGTGGTGTTTGTGCTGTTTGCTAAGTGAGAAGCAGATGACAACATGACAATGTGGCAGTGCTTTGAACACATCTGAAAAATTCTATGCTAACTTGAGGAGGAATGGGCTGTTTTCCACTGGTGATTATGAGATAGATGTGGTGACATCAGCTTCTCTAATGTTTAGCCCAGGAAATTTTATTTTGAGCTTTTTGTGCTGAAAGGAAGAAGGCCAAGCCATGCCCACGAACAGAGGGGGCTGTTGTGTCTGCGGTGTCATGTCAAGACACAGGGAAAGAAAACCCTACTACTCAAATCTTCTGGTCCCCAGTTTTCTTCACTTCCTTTCTCATCTCTCTTGTGGGTTTTTGTATTTTATCCCATTGGCTGAAATCATACCTTAGCTACTTTCTTTTGTGAGTAACAAGCTCCTTCTACAAAAAGGAATATTTTTTGGTGATGATGGTTTCACGGGTATATACTTATCTCCAAACTCATCAAGTTGTGCACATTAAATATATATAGCTTTTGGTCTGTCAACCATACCTTGATAAAAGCGGTTTTAAAAATAAATGAGGGGCACCTGGTGGCTCAGTTGTTTGAACATCCACCTTTGGCTCAGGTCATGATCTCATGGTTTGTGAGTTCGAGCCCCACATCAGGGTCTGCACTGACAGAGGGGCATGCTTGAGATTCTCTCTCCCTCTCTCTCTCTCTCTCAGCCCCTTCCTCTCTCTCTCTCTCTCAAAATAAATAAACAAACTTAAAAAAAATGGGAGTTCATTTTTTTTCTGAAGGTGTTCCTGAGATGCTTTATCCCGATCAATTAAAATGTTTATACATTTAAGGTCTCCAATATTGCAGAGTAATTAATTTTGTTGGCTTAGAATTTTTTGTCATAAATTCATTTACTGTGTTGTACACACAGTAAAAAGAACCTATTAAATGTCAGCTGCTGAATTTTTACCTGGATGAACACTGCTGACATTCGGACTGGATAATTTACTGTGGGAGTTGCTCTGTGCAATGTAGGATGTCTGGCCTCTACTCTCTAGGTGCCAGTAGCATGCCCACCCAGTTATGACAACCAAAGATACCTCCAAATGTTGACAAATTTCCAGTGGGGCAAAATCACCCCAAGTTGAGAAGCACTCGTCTACACACCCATGTAACCACCATCCTCAGTTTGCCAGATTTAGCAAATACAGATACAAGAGACCCAATTAAATTTGAATTTCAGGTAAACAATAATTTTTAAAAATTTGTCTTCGATTTTATCTGGCAAGTCTTCACCACCGAGGTCAGGGTATGCAAATGCTTCCGGAACCACGGGAGACTCCTTTGTGCCCCGTCTCCGTCTCCGTCGATATCCCCGAGGCAACCACCGTTTTGGATGAAGTCGGTTTTTCCGTTCTCGCGAGATCTGCCGTAGCAGTTAACAACACGTTCCTCCTTTATGCAGTTTCCCTCTGTCCTCTGAGTGGTCTGAAAGCTTCTCTCAGCTCACCTGAAGAATCTCCTGGAACCCAGCCCTCGTACCTTTTCAGTTTCCCTCCGGGTCCCCGCTGTCTGTGACCTGTAGCAGCCTGTTCTGCTTTGTGCCTTGCACGTCCTCTGCGCGGGGGGAGCACGTCTGAGGACGGATCCTCTGGCAGACAGCTTTCCGCATTCCTGTCGCCTCTCACGTCGTGCCTGCTGCACATTTTCTGCATTCTGTGTCCGCACAAGACCGAGGACTAGGCTCACAGAGACACACCTTTGTGTAGGTAATGGGTTTGGAGGGCGTGTTTGAGAGAAGGGGAAGACAGGTGACGCTGACCTGTTCGCACGGTGGCACCGGGGGCTGACATCATTTCTGGAATCTTGGAGGCTTCCCCCACCTCAGCCCGCTTTGGCCTGTCCCCTTGTGTCTAACTGTGGGGTGAGACGAAAGGGCACGGCCTCAGTGGCCCTTTGGGAGTGCGAGCGGGCACCTCCGCGTGTGGGCTCCACTCTGCCGCGCATGCCTTTTTTGACTTTTGTTCACACACTGGGTTATTTTTTATTTCTTGATGCACAGGTGTCCTTCCACGCACATTTTATAGTTGGTCTTTGAAACAATTTGGTCGAATTTGCAGAAATCAAGTGAATGTTGCTGGGAGTTGCTGTTATGAACCAGGCGAGGGTTTGGTACCAAGCAGTGCTGGGTGGATGTGAGTCAGGGAAGTTGCCAGAGTAAGTGATGCTTGAACTGAGATTTTGAACTCAGATTTTTCTAAATGGTTGTGCGTGAGGAAGTGTGTTCTAGGTTGAGTTGTGAAAGTTTGGAGGAAAGGTAAATATTTCAGTATGGTTCTGGGATGGAAGAGGGAGGAGCAAGGTTTGAGTCAAAATGGTGGATGTTTGGGGAGAGTGGGGATGCAGATGGAGTGAGGGTGGGAGCTTAAACATTTTCTGTGGGTCACAGGGAACCATCAGAACATGGTCAATTTTTCTTTTTGGACAGATCATCCTGGTATCACTGTGAAGGTGGACTAGCGGGTGAAGGTCAGTTAGGACACTTGCAATTTAGGTCAAAGGGGTCAGTCATTCACCTCTTAGTATGAATTTTTATATACTTATTGCTTCCCTCCAAAACTCTAAGATTAGCAGTAAAGACATGGGAGTTTTATTGAGGTAGTGAGATGACAACAGGATATTTAGAGGCAGTGGTCACAGGCTTGGTGGAGGGGTGCACCTCACTGCACAGGGTTGGCCTCTGGCAGCTTTTAGTCATCGACCACTGAAGTTGGGGCAGGGAGGCAAGCATGGAATTAAAGAGAGTGGAAGGGACAACGATGATCCATGTCACGAGTCAGCCTGGGGTTGGCATCAGCCACATTGATGGGTATACCAGTGTGGGATTGTTGAATACTCTGAGAATCCAGAGTTAGAAAGGTGTGACATCTCCTGAACATTTGGTCATGTATTTATCAGTGTGTCCGGGAATGAGTCCGAGATTAAAAGAACAAATAGTTTGGAGATTAAGTCATCAAGTGTTCAGCTGTGGCAGTCCCTGTGGTGCCTTGTTTGATCAGTTTAGTAGAAGCAAGAGACAGTGGTTTACAATTGCAAAGCACAAAGCTGCTCTCCCAGAAAGGCCTGAGATCCGGGTAGGGGAAAAATGAGCTAGCAGGCTGGAAAGGTCACGAAGGGAAGTTAACCCATAGCATGGAAAACTGAAAAATGACTTGTTACATCCCTGGTCATGGGTCTAATTTGTTTAAAATCAAATCCATCTGCTCATTTCACACCCTTTGTTCCACTTCCTTGCTGCAATCCACAGTGGATTACTCCATTACTTTAAAAACTGGCTGCACTTACAATAAGCTAATAACTTATTTTGTGGTTAACGGTGTCAGAGATATTCTGGAACATGACCAACATTTATTCTCCCACCTCTCTCTCTTTTCTTTCTTTCTTTCCTTCTTCCTTCCTTCCTTCCTTCCTTCCTTCCTTCCTTCTTTTCTTTCTTTCTTTCTTTCTTTCTTTCTTTCTTTCTTTCTTTCTTTCCCTCTCTCTCTCCCTCAAGAATGAACTTCTTAGTGCAGCACATTGACTAGGAAAATCCTGTAAGTCTCCTTCACAAAACATACTGTTTACAGGCCTGTGGAGTGACACAGGTAGGGGAAAAGGTTCTATAATTCTACTAGGCCTTCCTTTTACTCCCTACATAACCTTCAAATGCTCATTTCCCTCCCATGCTCCATACATTACACAAGACTTCTTGGCTGGATTGATTCTGTTTATGGTCTCCAAATCTTAATTTCAAATGAAGCTTGCCCCTTTTCAGGAAAGAATTATCTTCTATGCAATGAACCAGAGTCCCCTGAGGCATTCATTTGAGATGCATCCATTCCCTTAAGGTCTCCTAACCCATTAAAATATGTACAGTATTTCTGGTTAACTAATGGATCATTGGAAAAATGGGATTGCATGCAAGATATAATTCAAAGAAATGCATTTGGAGTTGTTGGCCAATCCATTCATAGGAACATTTGCTGATTGGGAAAATATTTTATTTTTTTGGCTTAATCCTTTGCCAGATCACACAGACTAGTAAAGGTCGTTATTTTTGATTTGTTGGACCTAATTCTGAAGACAGAGCAGCAATGGAATTTGTGATTTTGTCACTGTTCTTGATTAAGAAATGAGTGGCTGGAATTTAAACTCAGTTGAATCTGTACAATCTGTGGATATTACCATTTTTTTCTTTGCTGAGTGCAAGTTATTGCTAGATGTTATCTTATATTCACTCCTGTCTTTTGAAGGGCCAAACATTTTGGAAATCTAATATTTACGAAATTAGATACTCAAATGGAAAGTGTTTTAAAGCTGAGGAATGGGTGTCGAAAGATCCCAGAACATGCACTCACAGTAATTTTACATTTTTCATTACTGAGGTAATTAAAAAATTCCTTAGGGCTGAATTATAGTAAAATTTTATGTATCTTTCCACTAAGCATAAACTAATTTTCTTTCCCACTGGACAGTGTTAATTTAAGTAGGAAATATTTTTAATTCTGTCTCATTTATACATATTACAAAAAATTTCAAGCTTTACTAATTTTATTTAACATTATTTCTTTCTGAGTATACTTAGATTCAGTAACTGATGGCCATTTAGCATTAAAACTTAAGTAGAAATGAAAGATGTGATTTTGTTGTCTTACTAGTGACCTTTCCTAGTTCATTCCTGATTCTTAGGTGGCCCCATGAAAGTCATAGAGTCTGAACCCTTTATATCTAAGTCCATGAAGTTCATGAAAATATGCCTGGAAGTTTTTCTTTAATGTTAACATCAGGGAATATATGAAATGTTGTGTGATCTTGGACAGGTCCCTCACTTTAGCTATGAAGGAAATTTACTGACCTAAATTCTCTCCCTCACCTAATTCTTCAAGTAGCAAGTAAAATGCTCAGTGAAGCCCTTTGACTCTTTCAAGCCACGGGGTGCCATTTTGTGTCATACAGTTCCAGTGGTATTCAGTTTAGGGTTCACTTTTCTGATACTTATGGAATGAGAGAAATGATTGTAGCACACAAGAAGTGGTGGTAAATCTGATTAAAAACCATTATGTCTGCAAATGGCAAGAAGGAACCGAAAGCATCCATTCTGGTGTAATAATATTCTATAATGGCTCACCCATTTGGAAGTTATGCCCAAGAGAATGCAGTGACAGAGAAAGGAAAGAGGGAGGATGGAGAGAGAACACTGTATGTACCCAGGGCTTGGACTGAATCCATGTGGATCCTGAGAAACTGTGGAGGGACTTTGTACTTCATGTTGTCAGGAATGGCTTGGGCAGGGAAGGATAGAACATCCGCTGTCAACCTTGGGGGAGGAGAAGGAAGGAGAGGGGAAGGATGATGAGGAAGAGGAGAAGGAGAGGAAGGGCGAAGAGTTGTCATTTATTGTAAGCCCCCCTGGGCAAGATGCTCTCCCAGTCCTGGCCATGATAGGGTGAGCTTCACAAGCATTACCTCCACCTACGCTGTGACACTTACAACCACCTAAGCTGTAGTAGATAAGTAAATGAAATGTTCTGACTAGGTCACTTGGCTTAATTCCCATAGCTCGTGAGATTTGAAGTGTGGCTTTGAATGGAGGGCCCATTCACAGGCTTTTTCCACAATGTGTCATCATGTCATCATGTCCTTAGAGATTCCTTCTGGGTGTACTTTGGTGTCTATTCTACCCCTCTCCACCTAAACCTATCCCGGGGGCTTCCTAAACCAGTGAGTAGGAGAGTCAAACCTGCAGATTCCAGGCCTTTGCCCAGACCTGTTCAATTTCCTCGGGTGGCCGGTGGCAGTAGATGAATAATGACTGGGTTATACCAGAGGGTATGTGCATTTTAATCAAGGAATTCTTGATTCTATTCAATTCGTCCAGTCATTGTATACCAAGGATCATTATGGGCCTGGCTCTGAACACCTTGAGATTAAAACACATTCTGTCTTTAAGGCTGATGGTCATCTAAATAAGCTTTCCAGATAGGAACAAATATGGATGATAAAGTTTCAGATTTCACAAATGGCAAGTGGAAGAAATCACTTAGAAGAAAAAATCTTGCTGGAATCCTTCATGTTCCTTACTTGAGTGAACCTCCCCTGTCTGCCCTCAAAACCATCGAGCCAGGATGATCTGCTGAAATCAACCCCACAAATCCAAGGTTTAAAAATTTCCACACCAAAACTTTTCCTTTTCCCTCTTTGAGGTGATCCTTTATGTTTACCTTTACACATACCTGGTATGATAGCTGAAAAAGACAGCATCATAACACTACTTCTTATGGCGGTGTCAGCAAATATAGCAGAGACCACACAGTTCTACCAGTGACCCCCTAATCTAGCCCAGAGAAATGAGAGGCGTTTCTGCTTCAATTTTACTAATCTGTAAGGATCGGTAATCTCTAGGAAGTGATTGGCCTCCCTAGAGCCACCTTCCTTCCTTCCTTCCTTCCTTCCTTCCTTCCTTCCTTCCTTTTTTCCATTCCTTTTCTTTTCTTTTCTTTTCTTTTCTCTTTTCTTCTCTTCTCTTTTCTTTTCTTTTCTTTTCTTTTCTTTCTTTCCTAACATTCCAGCTTTCTCTCAGTTTTTGGAGTTAGATAGATATCATTTAGAAATAAAATTCATAAAAGTAGGCAGGAACTCTGCACTTCTGTCTGACACATACACTGCTCAACACCCTTTCCTGTGCAGATCCTTGGATCCCTAAGGCTCATTCCAGCCTTCTTATACCAGGATGAGAGGTACTATTACTCTGATATTAATACAGTCATTACAACATAGATCATGTTGTCCAAAACATTACTGTTTATACTGTTTTCAAGTGACAGTCTCTAGATGTAAATAATGAGAGTGCTTTTGGTTACTATTTCCACATCGATCCTCTCAAATAAGACCACTTTAGGAAAGCAGAGCTGACTCTGAATCTCTGTTGTTTATTTACCAGCACTATTTAACTCCATCTGAATTGTTCTGCTTCTTTCCTCAATTTACTTTTGCAGGCAGTCTGTTCCCCCCCTTCTTCACAATTGGCATTCAGATGCTAGGGCACAGTGTCTTACAATGTATCTGTTTGCATGCCTGTCTCCTCCACTAGACTGAAATCCCTGGCAGCAGGAGGCTGTCTTACTCATTTTTGTGCAATGCATGGTACAGAGCTGTACTCTGGTAAATTAATTTTTAAAATTGATACAGTGGTTAGGTGTTTTTTTCAATCAGACTTTTTTTTTCCCTTCTCTTACTTACCTTTTCTAAATCTTTCAGGTTGACTGTGCAACCTGAAACAGAAGACAGAATGTTTCAATAAAATAAGGTTTCTTTTTAATCCTGTGAAAGCATTTCCACTGTTATATTAAACTGTTAACTTTAAAAACAGTCTAGACAAAGGATAAATCAGTGTCATCAGCACATTTTGCAAATGTTTATATTATCTTTTGAAATGCATTTGACTGTACACAAGCACAGGGACATGCTAGATAGAAGAAATCATCTCTCCTGTGCTGGCCAGAGGGCTGTGACCTGTTGCACATCACCTTCTTCCTTCCTTTTTGACTCTTTTTTCCAACCTTCCCATCCCGTCACTTAAAAATCACCAGCTCAGCCCTAACTCTGTAAACAGAAATTATTGAATGCTAATAATTTCTGGTAAGCAATTTAGGAGACATTTAAGTCACTAATATAAATGTGATCCCCTTTTTTACCGCAATTTCCAGGGAAAGTGCTACAAAGTGATATGTGGCAATAACAAAGTCAGAAGGAAGGGAATATGAAATTCAGCGAGCAGCGTGAATGATTTGCTGTTAGCATGGGGCCCAATAACACTACAAAGCTATAAACTCTGTCGATCTAGATTGCCCAGTTAGGTGGCAGAGATGCAATTTGTCTTTTCTGAAGCCGCCTGCTGCTTGCTAGCTCCATCTCCTGTCACAGCCTATTAGCTCCCCAAGAAAATTGGTAGGAAATTGCCTGCAGATTGTAGGAAATTGCATCTCCAGGCCCTGGAAAAAATGTAGGATAGCACAACACTGACCCTCCCAGAGCAGCTATTAATACAGCAAGAAGTGACCTTTGACTTGCCGGGAAACGACTTTGCTATTTGCTGAATAAAGACTGTATTATGTGTGGCTGAAGGAAGGTGCAAATGATTATCCTAGCGAGGCTCGAAGCCAACCTGCTTTTGAAAGCCTAAATATTAGTTAAAATAATTTTTTATTTTTTATTTTTTTGGTTTATTTGTTTGTTTTAGGCGCACAGTGTTTGAGTGTTGTGGCTCTGCAGGGAGAAAACGGTCCAGTTGGCTTGTTTTTGAAAGCACCTTTTCCTGAAGGTAAAAAGAAAAAAAAGTAAATTGTCCCAAGGAAATGCTCACAGATCTCTCAGGCAAAAATCCAGGAAGTAAATCTTTCAAAGATGAGAGTAAAAAACAAAGATGAGCACATTGGAGCATTGTTTTGTTTCCCCCTTGGTTCTGCCGCACATACATCTGGGGCCTCCCCGCCCTCCTCCCTAATTGCGTTTTACAATTCCGTCTATGTCTACTCGCTTCGGAATTATTTTCTTTATAGACCATCCCCAGAAGTTCAGACATCAAGATAATTCAGTGTTCCACAGGGGTACATATTGTGCATATTTTAAGCATCATTAACTTTATGTTACAAAAAAATCAAGATCCTGACATGGTATTTACAGGCTTGTATTTCTACCTAGAAGGATCTCAGCCTGCATTTACAAGCTATAGTTTTGGAGACGGAGAAGAGAGTTTTAGCTGCTCCTGAATGAATAAGATGCCCTCATTGCCGTTGAACCCTAAGCATTGTCCCCTAATCTTACCCTCTTCCCCAGTACTGGGTCATTCACTTTCAGTGCCCTTGGGAGCAAATCCAAAATGAGATGGTAGGATGCAGATATACCAGCTTCTCTTCCTTTATGAAGTACAGTGTTACCTTTTATTATTTGCACAAATTAAAAAAGAGCTAAATGAGACTCCTCTCTGCATTCCCAGAGTTGAGAGGTTTTCTTTAGGTTTGCTGCTTTCTTACATTTGGTGCTTGCTTCTAGAGAGAAAAGTACTGGATATCATGTCATATCAAAGAACACTGAACTTAGCCCATGAATTTCTGAGCTTTTACATGAGCTCTGAGCTTTTATATACTTTACCTGTGTGATTCTGGGTACTTTTTTTTAAGCTTCTAGGGCCTCAGTTTCATTATATAAAAAAATGGATGTTCTCTAAGAACCCTTTGAGATGTTAAATTCTGTGATAAAGGGTAAAAAGGTTGGGGGTGGAATTGAAGGCTGAGCTGCTACTCTGCTTTCTGCCTTCTTGGGCTTTCCTTGACTGACTATCCTTGGAGAAGGAGTTCTATTTGGCCAAAGAATGTGTTTTGGAGTCTGTAAGCAGCCAACATGCAACCAGCTGATTGACCGATCATTATGCATCAAGACTCGCTTATGTCTACAGAAGACCCCAAGGAACTTCTTAAGACGTGACCCCTGGGGGCATACTGATTACCAGGGGGAGTACACATTGCGGGGTAGAAGATCCATTCCAGGAGTGCTGCTAGGTAGTGGAACTTAGGTATAGAGTTGATATATATAGCCCCACATTATAGAATGTGGGACGGAATATCAAAAGAGGTCCAGTTAACCTTGAAAATATTATGTTATGTCAAAAAGCCAGACACAGAAATTCACATAGTATATAATTCCACTTATATGAAATATTCAGAACAGGTAAATCAATAGAGATAGAAAGCAGATGAGTGGTTGCCAGGGGGTAGGGGATGTGGAGGATGGGGTAATGGGGAGTGATTGTTTAATGGATACAGGTTTTCCTTTTAGAGAAATGAGAATATTTTGGAACTAGATAGAGGTAATGATTGAACAACCTTGTGAATTTACTAAATGCCACTGAATCATATACTTTAAAATGCTTGATTTTATGTTATGTGAATTTTACCTCAGTAAAAGAAATATGTCTGGTTAAATTGATGAATAAAAGGACAAATGGAAGAACATACAATTACCTATTATGTAAAATGGACATTTTAGCCCAGGCGATATAACTCTTGCCCCAGTACAAACTACCCTGTAACCTTTCTTGTCTGCCTTTGTTTCCACTCTAATCTTTGACCATGAGGATGATTTGAGAGGTGACTGGAAGTTCTGATGTCCACAGTTCCAAAAGCCAGTGCTAGGGCTGATTTTGAGATGATTTATGAACACCATTTTTCCTACAGGCTCCTTCAAAATCCAGTTCAGATCCAAGTCTTTTCTAAAAGGCTTCCAGTCCTTCCAGTTGAAAGAGATCTCTGCCTTCTCTGAATGAATGGTGTTTATGTACCTTTTTAGGGCTTTACTCGCTTCCTATCTTGGAGGATGGCTGTTTATTTTTCAGACATGCCTTACCTCCCCTACTTGAGGCCAGAATCACATCCTTCTCACCTCTCTGTCCTCCCAGACACCAGGGCAGTGTGTACTCAGTAAACATTTGAGCCCTTGCTCTTGTTTTCTTCTCTACCTGAAATGTCCTTTGTAGAATTCCACAGCAGTTCTTTCTCCCCTTCTGTTTAGCTGCTGGATTTTGTTAGGGATCTACCCAGTCCCCATTCTCAGTCTCTGAAATTCAGGTTGGGTGGGATGCCTCCCTGTATGTATGCCATCCCTCCAGCCATCGTCATGTGTGGGCTCATTAGCATATTCCAAATTTGAGACTCTCCACAGAGATTGCAGATTTAGGCCCACGTAAACCTGGAGCTGAAGATGACTGTTGGCCATGGTGTGGGAAGAACTTGCCTGGGAATAAAGCTAACATGAAGAAAAGCAAAGCTGAGCAGTGGAGAGAGCCTGGTTCTGAGAATATTATTTGGATACCAGGGTTCTGCCAGCCTGCAGCCAAACTTGCTCTTGGTCTTCTCAGTTTCATAAGCCAACCATTCCCTCTTTTTCAATGAAGCCAGTTTGAGTTTGTCATTTGTCATTGAAAGACTCCTGTCTGATGCATTTTTTGGTATCTCTTTGCCATGTTCAAAACATCTTCAAGGCTTGCGTAAGATTGTAAGATCAGATATTCCCTGGGATGCCCTCATATCTTCTTCTTTTCTTTAATGTTTTTAATGTTTATTTATTTATTTTTGAGAGAGAGAAAGAGTGAGAGATAGCAAGAGAGAGCACAAGTAGGGGAGGGACAGAGAGAGACACACAGAATGTGAAGCAGGCTCCAGGCTCTGCACCATCAGTGCAGACCCCGATGTGGGCCTCAAACCTATGAACTGTGAGATCATGACCTGAGCTGAAGTCGGACGCTTAACTGACTGAGCCACCCAGGCACCCCAACATCTTCTTATGTTTTTATTTTATTACCCTTTTATTTACTATTATACTTTCTACTTAAAAAAAATTTTTTTTTTGAGAGAGTGCAAGCTGGGGAGAGGGAGAGAGAATCTTATGCAGGCTCCACACTGGGTGTAGAGCCCAGTGTAGGGCTCCGTCTCACAACTGTGAGATTACGATCTGAGTTGAAATCAAGAGTTGGATGTTTAACCAACTGAGCCACTTGAAACCCTACTATTCTACTTTCAACAGAGATTTATTGAGCATTAGCATAAAAGGAGATATATAAAAAAATAAGATTATTTTTACTTTAAGGGAATAATATTTACAGAAAGCCTTCTATTTAGGGATTTTTTTTTGTAATTTTATCTTCTTTAATCTTTACATTAGTCTGTGAGATGAATAATACTACTTGCCTTTTATAGATAGGGTAACTGAGGATCAAAGAGGATCAGAGGTTATAAAATTATTCAGATGCATGATCCCACAGTTTGATCATTTGGACTCTAATTTGAACATTTTCTTTCTTTGTTCTTCCAACGCAGTCTGCCTTGCATTATGTATTTTTTTTTTTTTTTTTGGTCTTCTCCAGTAGGCTCTAGATTCCTTAAGGGTAGGGACTGCAGCTTACTTATTTTTCCATCAACTACACATAGTCTCTTGATGATAAGTATTTTTTGGGGTGACTTGATAGATGAGTGAACCACAGCTGAATGAATAATTTGTGTCCTCTGAATCCAAGCCAGAATTCATAGCTCCAGATTCAAATGAGCTAGAAATGCCAAAATGCTATTTCTGAGGCTCAGAGAATTCTACACCTGTGTAGCCATTTACTTCCTCCGAAGCGTCACCCCATCATGGGAGCATGTGTGGAGCCCTCAGGACTCAGAATCAGTAAAGGTTTACCATTAAGCAAATGATGTTTCAACCTCAGGGCCACTCACTTGCAAGGTCATTTGTATGAAATTTGTAAAAGTAAAATATTTTAAACATATTGTTTAAAATCATGGTCTTTTTCCATTCCAACACTCCTTCCACTGTTCTTTCCTTTGCATAGGGTGGTATCGGACTGGCCATATGTGTTGAGAATCTAACGAAGAAGAAACTGAATTGAGGATATGTGCAGTCTGGAGTTAGTGAGATGTGTTTATGTGGTTCATAGTCACTTTTAGAAGGACATAGTGAATGTTTATTTAGAATGAGGGTTAGGCTAGGTGTCCTGCTGTGGGAATGGCTTCCAGGAATGTGCCTACAGCCCACTGTGCCAGTTGAGCCAGTGTTTTGCCATGAAAGTGTGAGGAAGGAGTGGTCTTGCCCTGTGAACATAACATCTCAGAGCCCAGCACTGTAAGGGTGTGAGTAGTGGAGAGAAAAAAATGGAAACATACAGAGTCAGAAACTAATAAGGACAATTTGTTCAGTCCTCAGCTCTTAGTAGAAAATTTGCTTCTCATCGAAGCCTAGTAAATGAAAGTTCTTTCCTCTCAGGAATATAGCCTGATAATGTAACATATACAGTTATAAAAACACCATAATTTTTTCCCCATTATGATGGGAATTGAAGAAAATACAAAATTGATATAGGGCCTTGCAAAGGACCCATGGGAGTGAGGGGCCCTGAAGCTGAAGCTTTATCTGCTTCATGGTAAATCTGCTTCTGAAAATGCTTTTCAGAATTGTTGTGTGAAGAGATGGTCAAGGATGCAAACAAAAAATTTTAGGGAGAAATATTAGTCCGGTGCATCAGAAAGTTACAGATGTCAGTTTTTTTTACATATTTTACGAATTTTGTGATATTTTCCACTTTAAAAAAATGATTATGTGTTGTGACTTTTTTTCATTCTAAAGAAATACTAAGTATTCTTTGTGCTAAAGAGCACCTCCCTTTCTCTGACAAAAATGTAAAAGCTCCAGGCCTGCAGAATCTGGATTTGCCCCTGCTGAGAGTAGTTATCAAATGACTTTAGTTTGGTCATTTCCCCAAACACTTGTGAAATTCAGCTCACCATATTTCACATCCTTCTGGAGAAGTATTCACTTTCCATTTTCTTCAGGGACAGGGAACGCTGCATGTTTGTGATGTATGTGTTTACAAATTCTAAAGTGTCAGGATTCCTCTTGCTTTCTAACTGTGCAGTAATTTCTTTGGATTCTGTGTAATAATCTCAGCTTCAGGATCTTGGAGAGCACCATTTTTGCCATTGAGTAGTACACAAGACAAGACTTTCTGGCTTAGCATAAAATATCGAAATTGTGTATTGTAGTGGAGTATTAGTAGCTACAATTTATGCACAAATAGGCCAAGGCCCAGGGAAAAAATTGCTTTACCCAGGTTCATGAGATAATGAATATCAGAGCTGCAATTACAATTTTCCAACTCCCCAACTGTACATGCAATTTGCAGGTTTACAGTCCTGTACAAAAAACCAACAGAGAACACAGATGGGCTTCTAACCCCTGCTAATGAGAGCATCACTCTTCATTGCTGGGATAATTAAGCAAATATTTAGTGGTCAGAAACCCACCCAGACTTTAAATAAAATCAGTCAAACCCCAATCCCTTGGGAGATGTTGGTTTTGGAGTTTTTTGTTTTTTTTTTTTAAACTCTGAAGTGTAACTCTGTGTGTGTGTGTGTGTGTGTGTGTGTGTGTGTGTGTGTGTTGTGTCTAGTTCCTATTTTTATGATTTAAACCAGAGGAGAGTTAGTCCAAGTACACTGTGCCCGCTGAAAAGCCAAATTCCCCAGAAAGACTATGCTTCTGACACTCAAAAGGCACCAGGTCAGGAGAGCATTTTCTCTGTTGATTGCTCCTTTTTTTCTTCAGAACTTTCCTTCTTCCTCACAGAATTAGACCCTTTAAGTAAATTGCAAACAGTTCCCCCTGTGTGAAGCAGTGTCTAGCCTAACACACTACCTGACACAATCGTTGACATTTCTTGTGTAAATAACAGCAGCTGGATTCAGCACTTTCAAGAATGAAAGTTGAAAAAATAATGAACTGCTTTTTTTCCCAAAGATAAAAGCACACTATATGTTCCAGAAATTATAAGGGTATAAAGTAAAAAGAGGAACAAATTAATATACAACTATTGTTTATTTTTGTTATAACACATCCATTTGACCTTTTTACTCCAGATTTTCCTTACTCAACGATACCTTTTTCTCCATAGAATTTATCACCTTTGAATAAACTATAGAATGTATTTATTTATTGTGAATATAGTTTATTATCTGTCTCTACCTGCTAGAATGTGAGATCTAAGGGGACAAGAATTTTTATCTGGGTGTATCCCAAACACCTAAGGTAGCACCTGGCGTATAATAGGAACTCAAGAAGTAGTTGACTGTGTACTATGTTTCAGCACTTGGAGAGCAAAAAATGAATATAATATTGTACTTTTCTCTGAGAAGCTTTATTACTTTTTCTATGGATTGAAATTCCAGAATATTGGCATTAAGTATTTATACCATCTTTTCGTATCTTTCCTGTTAGAACCTTGATTTGTTTGAGATGGCAATATGTGTTGTGAAAACAATCCACTGTCTAGCCTTTCCTGCAGCTTTTTTCTCAATTCTGGCCAGCCAGCAAGACCTAAGTTAAGTTCTGTTAGGGATATCAAGGAAAGTTTTGTTTTCTTGATACAGACATATCATTTTCCTCTTTGTCACTTGTTTCTTCTGTGTGTCTGAAATATAGATGTGATGCTGGGAGGTATGGCTGCCATATAGAGACCATGAGGATGAAAGCAAAATGCTAAAGATGGCAGCATGAAAAGATAATAATAGAGCAGGATGGCCTACTCCTCAACTTGTCACTAGAGGAAAATAAAGCCCTATTTGCTTAACCTTTTTTATGTGGATCTACGTTACATTGAACCCCCAAACAATCCTACAAAATACACCCATATCAAATTGCGACTTGACTATTTTTAGTATTTTCCATAATCCCAGTCTTTCAGAGAACTAAGTCCATTGGGTAAATTCTACATTTTGGTGTCTTCCTATCCTGGAGCCAGGGAGTTTCAGAAATAGAGGGGGAAGAAAGAAGACTGGAGTGGAGAGGATTGCTCTATGGCCTGCTGCAAGGAAAACACTTAACAGATAGATCTAGATTCATTAAAAAGCTAGATGACAAGCTGTCTGCTCTTTAGCAAGCAACCACTTTTTAGCAGAGGCTATTTGTTTTCCTCTCCCTCGTGGCACTAGATTATTGTAGATTTATTGCTATCTGTGTGCAGGGAGTTGGTAGAGATACTGAAAATTCAGATAATAGAGCTGAATCATTTGGAGATCTTTTGTGCTAATATAAGTGGTTGTTGCAACTCAACAAAAGTATATGATATACATGTATGCTTGAGTGTGCAAGGGAGTGTGAGAGCATCCTCCTTGCATCTGGAAACTAGCCTGTAATAGTTCTCTCTTTAACTCAGCCAGAATAATTATTCCCACCAGTGACTGTTACTCTGATATTTGCACAATAGTAAGTGTTATTTATTTATTTTTGGTAGATTAGCAGGAAGCACCACACACACACACACACACACACACACACACACACACAAATATCCCCCTTATATCTGGGAAATGCACATGCCTCTGTTATGGATTTTCAGATTTGGTATTGCGTTTTTTTGTTTGTTTGTTTTGGATATAAAGGTAATCCTATGAAGAGAAACTTACAGTTCCCTTCTGCAAAGAACATTTAGTAACATGAGCTGTAGATGTGCTGTTTTTTTTTTTTGTAAGATGCTATCTTATTATAGAAAATCTCTTTTTAAACCTTTTTAAAATTTAAGATGGCAATTTCCTATGCTTCATTCATCAAAAAGAAACCATTCAGTTATTTCTCTGTTTTTCTACCTCTGCAGGAGTGCTCTGCCACTATGCTCTTTTGAGGAAATTTGTCTTATGAGGAGAAAAATGAAAGGAAAGAGATAAGAAACAATAAGGATGCTTCAGTTCTGGTCAGTTTTGTCTAGCCTAGAAACTGCCAGGTTCTCCTAGAAAAAGAACTCTAATTGCAGTTTAAATGACTTCTTATTCTTGGATTCTTCTTCGCCTTTTTTTTTATTAAGAAATTGATTGCCAATTTCAAATATATTTTTTATCTCATTATATTTTTTAATGAAAATTTGAAGATAAACAAAATTGATTTATTCCACAATAAAACTCAAAAATTCTGTCACTAACCAGAAACATGTCCAGGGAACAAGTATTACCTTAATTATCTCCTGGTAGTCATTTCAGTATTTAAAAATAAAGATCGAGCTTACTTCCACTCTCTCCACCCCAATATTTATACATCCATTTCTCTTTATCAGTAGAGTCCTGGAACCCAGAGTAAAGATGGCATACACAGCTAGGTCAGGTCATATGAGTAAGTCGTGGCCAGAATTGTTGTGTACAACTTCTGGGAAATGGAAGTGATATGTCTTTCTCCTATTCTCTTTCATTCATGGCATGTGAATGTGATGGCTTGACCACTTGAAGGAATTTTTTCTTCAATGTGTATTTTCTTGGGAGTCACACAGCCAGAGGGGAATTCTTTTATCATACCCAAATAAATGGGGTTTGTGGTTAGAAATTCTCAAGGCATAATTTTTTTTTTCTATTTCATCTAAAGCCAAAGCCAAAGCTCAGTGAGGCATATATTCCCAAAATCTCCCTCTGTAGAGTGCATGGAGTGTTTTTTTCCTCTGTCCTCTGAGAGTGTGTGTATTTGGTAAGGGGGTGGAGGTGTGGGGAACTTTATACCCAAGCTTCTCAGACTGACCTGTTCTCATGCTAGAACTGGGGTGCGGCCCAGGGAAGAATGAGTTATAAGCCTCTTGAAGATTTTTAGATAATCCTAAGACAAGTTCTTTCTTTACTGCTTGCTTACTGTTCTGGATTCACAGTTTTCATCTCTGGCCTCCAATCCATCCTTGTATTTTCCTGCTAGCGAAGCCATGCATTCAAATGACATTTTAAATATTTTATTCAGCATTTTAGCTCTGCCTGGAGGGATGAATCTGCCATGTTGCTGGAAACAGAATTCCAAATTCTGTTTGTTTCATCTTCAAAAAATAATGCTTACTTAATTACTTTATATTCATCTGCATTACTTCTGTTATTTTCCCTCATTTCTTATGGTAGACACTGAGCTGTGGGTTTCCCTTCATTTCCTTCTTTCCTTTTCTTCTTCCATCCCTTTTTTTCTTTTAATTTTTCATTTTGTTTTCTTTCCTCCTCTCTCATTCTTTCCTCCTCCTTTTCTTTCCTCTCCCTTTCCTTCTCTTTTTTTTCTTTCTCAATCCTTCTTCCTTTTTGAAGGAATCCCTGGCTCTAGAGCCCAATGTAGCAATGGATTTTTAGGAAGAAGTAAAAGAATCACTATTTAATTCCACATTTATTAAGTGCCTGCTGTGTGCCAGGCACTGTGCTTGGACCTGATGCTTTATGGATGAATAAGGACCTGCTTTCAAATACCCAGTTGTGTGGGGGTGATGGTACCGTGTGGAGAGCTGTTAGGGAGAAGTACACAGTGCGAAGTGAACACAGAGTATGTGGAAGGTTTCCTGAAGGAGGCCATCATTAAGGATAATCTGTACATGGGAGTTCCTCTTTGAGAGACCTCATATGAGCTAATACTGTAGGAGAGGAGTGCATAAAGGAGTCTAGTCCCTGGAACTGGAGTTCTGTCTGGGAGACAAACACTATGTTATTATTGCTTATGTTACCTGTGCATGAGACTTTTTTTTTAGTCTTGAAAATTACAATACATCTTTCCTATGGCAGTGGAGTTAAGCAATCACATCTAGGAAGAATAGGAGGAATCTTCTGCTTTTGCATGGGTGGATAAAATGCTCAGGGAGCTCCAAATTCAAGAAACAGAGTCCCAGTGAGTCAGGGGATATCCTTTTTATCTCAAAGGATAAAATAACTGCCCATGGTTTCTTTACAGTCACAGCTTGGTGACCTCAAATAATGCTTTGCAAAAGAGTAGGCACAGACCATTACAAAATGTATTTTGTTGTACTCCAATACTGAACATACCTTAATTGAGATGGGTGAAATAATGACCTAGAGATAGGATCGTTTCTACAGGTTTATTTTCCAGTTACCATAATGTAAAGTGAAATTCTCACTTTGTTAAAATGCACTCTTATTAGGATCATGCTTTGCACTAGTATCCCAAGACATGTAAATTTTTGTACAAAAGTAGAAAGTGAGAAAGCAGACCATGCAAAGAACAGGCTGATGGACATTTTTCGGTCTGTGTCCTGCCTCTTACCTTGGGTATACCGATCGGCTAGCCCAGGGCCCTGCAGATAACATACTGCGTGTGCTCTTGGTTGTAGATCACAGCTGAACAAACTGCTCTGGAGTGTGAAAGGTCAGCACAGTGTAAACAGAAATCAGCAGTGACCTATGGAGTCGTCTCAAGACATAATAAATACCGTCTTCATGGTCCTTCCCACCTTCTGCTGATTTAGATATTCTCTAGCACCATGTGGCTTGTCTCTGGAGCAATATTTCAAATCCAGCAGACCATTGTATTTGGAGCAGATTTTCTACCTATGCTTTTAATTTTGGCAAAATAACTTTTAGCTCCTTCTGAAAATGTAATCATACAGGGAGCTTCACTGAGAAAGAATAAAATACTTTTGAAAACACTTCATTAGCTTTTGCTATCATTAGTTTTGCTAGTCTGGAAGAACTTCTCCTAGGTTTAGGGGATAAAAATGATTTTTTTTTCAATCCAGAATAGAATTTTGTGGCAGAATCATTAACTTTTCTTCTTCTTGAAATCCCCCAGTGACCACTTACTGTTCTGTACCCCTTTGTTGAGGGGCATCCAGGCCAGTATTACCTCTTGCCAGAGTAGGGTTGGGCTCACATTCATCCTTTTCCCTTCCATGGGACAGCCGCAAATCAGTCAGGAGAGGCTGTACTAGTCCTTGCCCGTGTTCAGTAAAAAGATTCTCTCAGATTGTGCTTTGCCTTCAGCTAGCTCATACTCACCTGTGGAGGTTTTTAAAGACAGAGTTGCTCACCTGGACCTGAGGTACCTGGATCTAGTGCGAGTAGATCATTCACTATGTTTCCTGTGTACTCCAGGGCAAAGTTTAGGGAGGCTGTGTGAATGTATGTGAGAATGCTTCCAATTCCCATCATATGCAAGATTCATGTAGATTTGTCTAATGGGATAGCCTTGCAGAAGACCTAAAGCCACTCATAGAATAATACAATCTGACACTGTGCTGGTAGACATAAGTATAGAGGGTGATAGGAGGGAAAACTTCCCTCTGCTCCAAGCCAAACCAAACAGAAAGCCCAATCCATAACCTACAATAACTTAACCCAGATGGTCGTATTTTCTTTAGACTGCAAACCATTCCCAGTGAATTCATTAGTTTCAGTGTTTCTTCTTTTCTATTCTTGTAGTTAACATTTTGGCTTGCCAAATTCTAGCCATCCAAGAACAGGAGAGATCAGATGCTTCAGATTAAACAGTTCAAAGTCAGTGACATTTGGTTAAAATAAATAAATGGAACAAAATGGACTGCAGACTCACAGGTCCAAAAGCTAAAACTCGTTGACTGAGACTTAGTGCTATTAGATGGTTGGTTTTACTGAGAAGTCAAGAGCTCATGAAAAATAAAGCCAATAACCACGGCACCAAAGAGAAAGTGGGGATATTATGTTGAAGGAATGGTCCATTCTCACCTGCTGTGTGGCATCATTTTAAGTCCTGGCAACATTTCCAAGTAAAATAAAACAACAAAAACAATTAGAAACTAAAACAGGGGGTTAGAATATGTTGGTCATTTATGTCTTCAACTTGGGGGGTTGTGATTACTCAGGGTAGAAAATTGGATGAAAAGGAACAAAGTTAAAAGTTAAAGAGGACTAAAGAATTAAGAATAAAGTTAAAGTCTGGTTTAGAGAATTATGTGCATATATTTGTATTCTAGCAATTTTTCATCCTGTATTAGATGCATTTAAAAATGAAAAACAAGGGCTCGTGACTGGATAAAAATAACTTCAAAACCTATTATCAGTCATTTTTACCCTACACTCTTTTGATTTTCAAACTCCTCACCTTGCTTGGCAAATTAAGATCTTCTTAGCCTACTCTGAATACTATTTCTTCTTTGACCTTCATGTCCACCCTGTATATTTGAAGCTGCCCATGCTCATCTCCCTTTATGTCCTCACAGCACTCCTTAAATCTAGCACCTGCCTAAATTTTTTCCCAATTTAGCAGATTCAACTTATTCTTCAATAGAAAAGGAAACATACCTCTCCCTGGACATCTAGCCACCATCCTGCACATGTCCACATGGTCTTTGTTGGGATATGTACTTTACCAGGGTAAGACCACGGTGTTTGGTAAGCTTGTATGGTCCTTCTTCTATGCCACAACCCATATGGGCACACAGTAAATGTCGAATTGAAGTGAATTGTGTTCCAGTGCATTTATTGGCAAATGTACTTCGGTAGGTCAAGATGCATCTCTTTTAGCAGTGCTCAGTGGTTTTCTTTTTGAATGTGTTCCTGACTAGGCCAGAGTTGTTGGATGTCTCTGAAAATTGTTCACAGCTTGCTAAACAAGGAAGCAGCGTGATTGTATTATTGCATTGCAGACATGTCTCAGGTTTACACATCAAGGAAATTCCATTTTACTTTACAAATGGTTGTTCTTTCTCTTTTGTTCTCATTTCTTCCTCCTCCATTCCCTTCTTCCTCCCTCCGTCCCTTCCTTCCTTCCCTTCTTCCTCCCTTTATCGTCTCTTCCTTATCCCTCTCCTTTCTTTCTTTTACTTTCTTTTTAACAAAGCCCTCTTATGAAACTCAGACATTATTTATAACAGGATCAACAGCAGTGAAGGGCTGTCTTTTTCAGCCTGGCAAAGCTGGACAAATGCATTTCCAGAAGCCTGGCCTCATACTTCCATTGAGGAAGGTGTCAACAAGTATGAGCTGAGTTAAGGCTGGCCCAGCTTGGGGCTCTGCTTGGGGATGGCATTGGCTCCAACAGTGGGAACACTGAGTTCCTAGCTTCAGGCTTTCAGTTCTCTCTATAGCTTAATGGCTCACAGCCCTTTTATGAGACAGCTGGATAACAATGTGCTTTTATGATAGCCTGATTCTTTTTTCCCCTTTTAAATCTCAAACTGTACTGTATAAGACATTCTGTCTCCTATCGTTCCTTCAACAAGGCCTGAATAGCCAAGGCAAGTGCTCCTGAAGCACTTGTTTATTTCCTTGGATTTTTTTCCCCCCACAATAAAAGAATAAGGGGAAAAGTAAGGTCCTGGATGTGAAAGGTGGCTGGTAAAGGCCTCTGTGTGAGGTTCTTGGTGAGATAATCTCATTCTAAAGATCTGGGTGACTGGAATTTCCTTTCCTCCCATCCCCCGTAGACATCCCCCTCCCCAACAACCTTCTAATACAAATCCTTAAGCATTAAGTCAGGCGGAAAATGAGTCTACTCTACATTTATCTTCCTGAATGGCAGTCAACTCCCGCTTAATCTTTCAACATATATTTGTTCAATGGATCAACAGATTGTGTAAGCAGCATGACGGTTGGGTTTAGAAATGTGTCTGCTCATGTTTGGTTTGTGCTGAACCATTGACCATTCTGTTTGTGAATCCATCATAAATTATATCTCTGAGTTACCTAGCACTAGGGATGGGGACAGAGGACAGTGCTCATACAGGCGGAAAGACTTTTAGTCACTGCCATTTTCCAGTATTGAGAATGCTGACTTGTTTTATTTTGGAATGCTTTTTAATATTTTCAAACTAGAAAACCTCAAATTTAATTCCATCCTCTTTTCCCAGAGATGTCTTTTACATATTCTTTTACATATTCTTCTTACATATTCTTTCCCTATTGAAACAAAGTAGGTTTGAAAGCACAGAGTAATTAATAAAATAGTGTAATATATTAATAAGAAGGTTAAGAATTAAAAACCTGTGACTCTCTGGACATACTGGTTCAAACCATGGCTCCTTAAAAACCAGAGGAGTTTGTATGATAAAAGATTGAGGGATCAATCAGTCAATCATCACACAAGTGATTTGACCTTTTTTTTTCCATGAATTGTCAATTTCATTAAATTTTCAAATTGTTATCCAACCAATCAACCAGATTACTTTGTTACTTCTGCATTAAAGGCAATGGAAAAGATATAAAAAGGCAGGCAAATTTCCTGACTTCAGTAATTTAAATCAAGTTGGAAGAGTAATGTGTATTTTTTTTAAAAGGTATTATGAGGATTCCTAAATAAAAATGAGGGGATGATGGGGCGCCTGGGTGGCTCAGTCACTTGAGCATCTGACTTCAGCTCAGGTCATGATCTCACAGTTTGTGAGTTTGAGCGCCACATCGGGCTCTGTGCTGACAGCTCAGAGCCTGGAGCCTCCTTCGGGTTCTGTGTCTCCCTCTCTCTCTGTTCCTCCCCTGCTCACACTCTGTCTCTCTCTCAAAATAAATAAAGATTAAAAAAAATTTTTTTTAAATGAGGGGCTGAGAAAATTTGTGTTGTAATAGTGTAGCTTGTGTACAAGAAGGAGTAATTTGCAGGGAAGTTTTATTTATTTGAAAACTGTTCAGCAGTATTTATAGAACACAGAATTTTGGGAGCACCAAACGTATAATGCACAGTAAGGTAGATTTACTTGATGCTTAAGATTGAAATAGGAAGAGTGGAAGTAGATGTGTGGATGAGGAAAGGAAGTTGATGTTAGCCATCATGCACTCGTCAAGCCCAACTCGTGTCCAAGCTAGGCCTGAGGTGGAGAGCTGCAAGAAGAGCTGCAGGTTCTCGTGAGTAGATTTTTGCATGTCAAAGTGCACGCTTGTTAGATAAGAGGACATTTCCTTAAATTTTAAGTGTCACATTCTTGCATTTCAAAATGGAGGCATAATCATACTATGAAATAATCAAGGTGGAATTCTACTTATAATAGTAAATAATATATTATTTCTTAAAACCTATTGATGTTACATTGTAAGTATTTAGTCATCTCTGTGCTTCTGTTGCCATACTGACTCCCTCTACCAATTCTGTGAGCTTGGGAAAGCATTGTTACCCTCATTAGTATGGGAAGGAACCTGCAAGTTCTGGTAGACAAGCACCCAAGGTCATGGAGCTAGTTAAAGGGAGATTTGGCACCAGTGACTCTTGATTCCTACCTCTGGGCTTTATCCTCTTGTATTCAGCGTCCTTTAAAAATAATTTTTTTAATGTTTATTTTTTGAGAGAGAGAGAGAGAGCGCGCGCGCGAGTCAGCGAGCATGAGTGTGGGGGGTGGGCAGAGAGAAAGGGAGACAAAGAATCTGAAGCAAGCTCCAGGCTCTGAGCTGTCAGCACGGAGCCCGATGGGAGGCTCAGACCACGAACTCTGATCATGACCTGAGTCGAAGTCGGATGCTTAACCAACTGAGCCACCCAGGTGCTCTGTAGCATCCTTTGATTAAGTTTCACAATGAAGGGTAAGAAGTTTGATTTGAAAACTCATCTGTTGATTCTGTTTTTCTGCTGGGAAATACTAACCAGTGTTTTTCTTTAGCTCAAGATTTGTTTTAATTTTTTTTAACGTTTTATGTTTAATTTATTTTTGAAAGACAGAGACAGAGCTATCAATACAGAGCCTGACGTGGGGCTTGAACTCATGAATTGTGAGGTCATGACCTGAGCTGAAGTCAGATGCTTAACTGACTGAGCCACCCAGGCGCCCCAGCTCAGGATATGTTTTAATATTTATAGGTGAATTAATCTGTAGATGCCAAGACAATTTTTTTTGCAAATGGAGATAACCTGTTATGGTGATTCAGTACTGATTGATGTCTCCACACATGTTGAATGTGGAGCAACAGTAATAGAATACATCATATCCAATAAACAAAATACCAACAGAAAGTCCTTTAGGAGCCACTGAATTATGAGACATTCAGGCTTTGGAGTGTTTTCCCAGATTTGATGGCATTGAAAGGCACAGAGAAGCTGTGGTATTAGACTCAAAATTGGTAGTGATGGTTTTCCTTGATTTCAGAAGGAAAAACTCACTGAAACCAGTCCAAGAAAGGAGCAAGGAATTCTTATGAGGTTTCATGGGGTCTATCAGGAAATAGAGCTAGTAGAGGGGCCTTACAAGTCCTGTTGCTGGGAAGACATGGAAACCATGACCTTTCCTTGACTTTGCCTAGATTTAGGCAAACTTTGGGTTAGGTAACTACCCTGGGTCCAATCACCTGAGGGACTCAGGGTGTTGCACATCACTGTGTCTATTCAGAAGAGGGTATGGACAGAACTAGCAATGGTCTGTGTCTTTCATTAAGAGTATTCTATTTATTCTGTTTACCTTACCCTACAGCTAATGGACTCAGTAGACTCTAAATGTTTCCCCCAATTTGATTAGGGTTGATCTGATTATTTATAATTGTTGAGAAGCATAACAGCATTTTGTTTGCACTGCAGTTTATTATGCAATATTTGATTTCCTCTAAAAACAGAGGGAAATTGTAATATTCAAAATGACTGTATCAGTCAATAGCAGGGACAGAAATTTGAATTCTGTATATTCTGGCCATATGGACTATGGTTATCCCAGTGTTTTCTAATAGAAAAAAAGAAAAAAAAATCATTAATTATTTAGGTATATCTGGTAAACATAGACTCTTTACTAATAAGGGCCAGAGGAAATATATGAGCTCAGTTTTATCCTTCTTCACAGAGATGTTTCTGAAACAGTGCTGCTTTGATTTGGCCTTCTGTGTCCTCTCACATTTCAGGGCAGGAGTTTCCATCATGTAGCATGAAAACTCTGGAATCCTTGAAATCTTTCCAGGTTGATGTTATGGGCGACTGAACTCTGTCTCCCCCAGATCCAGGTATTGAATCAGTAACTCTCAATGTAACTGTATTTGGAGACAGGGACTTTAAGGAGGTAATTAAGGTTAAAGGAGGTTGTAAGGGTAGGGCCCTAACCTGATAGGACTGATGTCCTTATAAGAAGAGGAGAGTCACCAGGGAACTCTCTGTCTCCATATGCACACAGAGGAAAGGCCATGTGACAATAAGGCAGGAAGGCAGCCAGCTACAAGCCAGGAGGAGAGGTCTTAGTAGAAACCAGCCCTGCCAGCACCTTGCTCTTGGAATTCCAGCCTCCAGAACTGTGAGAAAATAAGTTTCTGTTGTTAGGCCACCCAGTCAGTTATTCTGTTATGGCAGTCTGAGGAGTCTAATACAGATATTTTTATAGATGAGGAAGCTGAACTGCAGACAGATGAGGTAACAAGGTATTAAGTGGCAAAAACAGAATTTGAAACAGCCCCTTCTGAATCCATGATGATGGCCTTTCTCCTACCTCTTCTGCCTGTTTAATTGCCCCTAAAACTTTAAGTGTTGAAAGCTCTTAGTGGTGTGAAATTTATAGGGGGGAGTCAAAAAGTTTGGAAGTAATGAAATGCTGGCTGAAACTAGAGGCAGAACCTGACCATCTCCTGGTTGTGATGAGGCAGCTAAGGGAACACCCTGAAGACTGTGCTCCAGGCAGACTCATGGCACTGAGTCATCCTAAGGTCCTTCCGAGGGAAGTGGAGAAAGGGGGCCATTGTAATTGTCAACTGGAAATGGAATTGGGAAAGGTGGGAGCAAGACTGCAAACTGCATGCTCTCTCATCTTTGTATTCAGGCTGGACATAACCAGACCACTTGGAGCCGTCCAAGAAAGTAGATCTCACATAGAGGGGGTTAATATTTGAGTAGAATCGGCTTCAACATTCACTGTTAAGGAGATTTTGAAATGCTGCCAGTTAATTTAACAAGTCTGCCTTTAAAAAAAAAATCACATGGGTTTACTTAGCCTTCATTTGTATTTGCTAAGCAAAGCTTATCAGCACATTTCCTCTTAATTTTTTATCTTCTTTGTACAACGTTCAGTGTTGAATTTCATCAGTATTTTCTTTTTATCCTTGAATGATGGAAACCTCTGATATTTTTCCCTTTCCTCTTTAGAGAGAAGAGGAACATTTAGAATTTGCCCCGGAGATACAGTGTCTTCCAAATATTAGCTCAGGGAATAGAAAGGCTCTGAGTTGCCATGTGCTGTTGTTTGCTGGAATAAATAATCATATAAAGGCCTTGCTCTTTTCGCTCCTTTCTCTTTCAGCAGAGTTCAAACCAGGGTTATTTGCAGGTATTCTCTTGAATCCAGTTGGAAGACTGTGAATATCTTGGCTTTTCAATCTTGCTTTTGCTTTTTCTTTTCCATCACCACATTCCTTTTTATTTCTTTCTAGGTTCTTGACCTTATTTCTTTATTTCCTTCAAATAATAGGAACTCTTTAGTGTGTGAGTGTACGTGTGTGTGTGTGTGTGTGTGTGTGTGTGTGTGTGTATTATCAACCAAGAAGAAGAGGCTGTAAAGCAACCAGAGGATTTATTTTGGGTCCTAGGGATTGTGATCCAGAAATTAAAAATTGAAAGTGTGCCCCAAATTACAAGCAGGAAGTGTAGATTTATAAAAGCAAAACTCACAAGATTACATAACTTATTTTGAAGGAATTATGATTAGTGCTGACAAAGTTAAACTGTTTGACTGTCTAATACAAGATTGGCTATTTAGCTAACAGGTATTACATTATCTCTATTTCAGTCCAGAGTAGTCATATCCTCCAGAAGGTGGTCTAGGTGCAATGGACGAAAGTCAAAAGTCTGTAGTGTCCCCAAAATTGAAACAGGAGACATGCATAGGCCTTTCTTCCTCAATATCCTTCAGACCCTGTTTTGAATGACTCTGTTAGCAATTATTACTTCACTTTAGAATGTTCTTTCATAGTGTTTATGTGTGTGTATGTAGATGTATGTATCTGTGTCTGTGTGTTGGGGGGAGGGGTGGGTATGTGGTGTTTTTTCTTTTCTTTTTTTAATTTAAATACAAGTTAGTTAACATATAGTATAATAATGATTTCAGGAATAGAATTTAGTGATTCATCACTTAAATATAACACACAGTGCTCATTCCAAAAATTGTCCTCCTTGATGCCCCTTGCCAATTTAACCCATCCCCCCTCCCAGCTCCCCACCAGCAACCCTCAGTTTGTTCTCTGTATTTGAGAGTCTCTTATGGTTTGTCTCCCTCTCTGTTTTTATATTATTTTTGCTTCCCTTCCCTTATGTTCATCTGTTTTGTATCTTAAATTCCACATATGAGTGAAATCACAAGATATTTAATGTCTTTCTCTGACTTATTTCACTTAGCGTGATATACTACAGTTCCATCCACATTGTTGCAAGTGGCAATATTTCATTCTTTTTGATTGCTGAGTAATATTCCGGTGTGTGTGTGTGTGTGTGTGTGTGTGTGTGTGTGTGTGTGTGTATAACATCTTCTTTATCCATTCATTAGTCGATGGACATTTGGGCTCTTTCCATACTTTGGCTGTTGTTGATAGCACTGCTATAAACATTGGGGTGCATGTGCCCCTTCGAAACAGCACTACTCTATCCTTTGGATAAACACCTAGTAGTGCAATTGCTGGGTTGTAGGGTAGTTCTATTTTTAATATTTTGAGGAACCTCCACTGTTTTCCAGATTGGCTGCACCAGTTTGCATTTCCACCAGCAGTGCAAAAGGGTTTCTCTTTCTCCGCATCCTCACCAAAATCTGTTGTTGCCTGAATTGTTCATGTTAGCCATTGTGACAGGTGTGAGGAGGTATCTCATTGTGGTTTTGATTTGTATTTCCCTGATAATGAGTGATGTTGAGCAGTTTTTCATGTGTCTTGTTAGCCATATGGATGTATTTTTTGGAAAGTGTCTATTCATGTCTTTTGCCCGTGGATTGTTTGTTTGTTGGGTGTTGAGTTTGATAATTTCTTTATAGATTTTGGATACTAACCCTTTATATGATAGGTTATTTGCAAATATCTTCTCCCATTCCGTTGGTTGCCTTTTAGTTTTGTTGATTGTTTCCTTCACTGTGAAGAAGCTTTTTCTCTTGATGAGGTCCCGATAGTTCATTTTTGCTTTTGTTTCTCTTGCCTCCACAGACACATAAGAAGTTGCTGTGGCCGAGGTCAAAGAGGTTATTGCCTGTTTTCTCCTTCAGGATTTTGATGGCTTCCTGTCTTACATTTAGGTCTTTCATCCTAAATGTAAGTTTATTTTTGTGTATGGTGTAAGAAAGTGGTCCAGGTTCATTCTTCTGCATGTCGCTGTCCAGTTTTCCCAACACCATTTGCTGAAGAGACTTTTTTTCCATTGGATATTGTTTCATGTGTTGTCAAAGATTAGTTGGCTATACATTTGTGGGTCCATTTCTGGGTTTTCTATTCTGTTGCATTGATCTGTGTGTCTGTTTTTGTGCCAGTACCATACTGTCTTGGTGATTACAGCTTTGTAATATAGCTTGAAGTCCGGGATTGTGATGCCTCCTGCTTTGGTTTTCTTTTTCAGGATTGCTTTGGCTATTTGGGGTCTTTTCTGGTTCCATTCAAATTTTAGGATTGTTTGTTCTACCTCTGTGAAGAATGCTGGTGTTGTTTTGATAGGGATTGTTATGTTTTTTTTTCATTTAAAAGCAACACTGATGGTACTATTGTTAAATTCCCAAGGCTCTGCCATCCGTAATTATAATTGTTAAGTATTGTTACACTAGAAGTCAAATAAATGAATGAACTACGAGATACATATTGAATACAAATAAGGATCTTAAATATCAATTCCCCACATCTATTGCTGTTTAGAAAGTGAAATGTATAAAATGCACTGAGATGCCTCCAGGAATATGGGTTATGACACTCTGGGCTGTTTTCTCCAGTGTTCACTCATGCACCTGCTTTTAAAAACAGGTATTTGTTTTTCTGTTTTGAAAGAGTAAAACACCTTATAAGCTGAAAGTCATCAAAATTCTGCCTTTCCCTATTCATCATACATTACATTTGCCAAGCACAGATTAAGGCAGATTATTAACCTACTCAATTACAAGAGAACTCCTATGGAAGTGTCTATTACAACCACATTAATATCTCATTAGTTTGTCATGTTAATGTTATTACAGTGGTTACCAAAGGGATTGGTACTGAATGGTACCTAATTTTGAAGGGTTGTTGCCCCAAGCATCATTTAAGAGGGAGACTCAAGAGTAGAGGTGGAAATCTGCTTCCTGTCTTCTTCCCTAAAAGAAGAAAAGAAAAGAAAAAAGAACAAATGAATAATCCTGGCAAAACATGCTGCAGAGGCTGAATGAGACTCAAGATATAAATCTATTTTGACAGGTGTAGTCATTATTCTTATCATCTAGGATAGCATTATTCTTTTGTTTTAATGGCAGAGATAGCAGGAAGACAAAATTTGCCTTCATGTGAATGCACCAAAATGTAACAATTAGCTAGCAAAATTAAATTATTACTAATGATGATAATAGCATGTCTGTATCTTTACAATGAACATGTAGCTCTACTTATTTACGTCTTCCCCCAGAGGAGTTCAAGTAGATTTACAGAAGTTAAACCACTCCCACTTCTCCATTCATTTGCATACATAAAAAGAAATAAAGCATAAAAGCTGATTGTGTCATTTTATAAGGAAAATTATGTTTCTGCAGTTTCATGCCTTTGATTTAGTTGGTCCTTCTCCACATTTGGAAGGTTTGTGCAGCCATAAGGTCAGTGGCACCAAGGCTGGAGTCTAGACTACATGACCTGGGGTGAGTATTAATTGCTGTATGCCCAGGCAGGGTCTTTGGCCCTGGTGGGGGAGCAGATGGCGGTGGGGGGTGTCCCAGTCAGCAAATCACTGCTGGCCTTTAACATAGATATAAAGAAGTCTGTTGCTGATGCTGTCTTATTTTCTATACTTTCCCCACCTGTGTTTCTACTGTTTGCTTAGACCCCAGAGCTCTCATTGTCTTTTCAGTGAAATTTTGGGGTGGTTTGTCACAGTAGTTAACCTTTTGCTTTGCTTCTATTTTCTTAGTAAAAAAAAAAAAAGCAAATTATTGGGAGGTTTGCAGAATCAGGAGAAATTATGAGATAGACCTCAAGAAGGGGAGGAGAGTGAATTGTGTCAGAAAATGTTGAATAAGGCTTATCTGATAGTGTTAGGCTCCACTTCAGATTTGCACACACAGTGAATGGTGAGCCATTAGTGTTGCCTCCTGCCATGTTCCACTGCTTGGATGCAGGAACCAGGTCAGACTGGGATGTTTCTGAGTGTGTAAGACAGAAGGGGAGAGATACAAGAACATAACAGACACATGCAAGGGAAACATTATAATATTGGATTGCAGAATCCAGGGTGAGGAGGCAAATAAGAGTATGTAGTAGACAGTGAAATGTAGGAGCACTCAGTGGGAGGTCCCAATATGGTTAAAGAATTACAGGATCAGGATTCTTGGAGGGATGGGCAAGCACAATAGGAAATGGTGATCTAAGTAAAATTCTTGAAATTGAGATTTTGGAGACAGGACGGTTGGTAACAACAAGGTCTAGGACATTAGTATGGGAAGCAGCGAAAGGTAGATTACTGCAACAAGAGAAAGTTAATGTGGTAATCTAATCTGATAACACACGTTTCCTTGTCACTGGAGAGTTTTAGAGATTTGGGAAAACAGTTGTTTGAAAATAGAGATAAGGAGCAAGGGGGAGAACCTGGCCTATCTTTTAAGCCTTGTTAAATATTGGGTATGAGAACAAAAATAGCCACTGCTTCAGAGGGCTGCTCTTTTTTTTTTTTTTAAGTTTATTTTTATTTACTTTGAGAGAGACAGAGCAGGCAGGAGAGGGACAGAGAGCGAGGAGGCAGAATCCCAAGCAGGCTCAGCACCATCAATGCAGAGCCCAGTGTGGGCCTTGAACTCAGTGAGATCATGACCTGAGCCAAAATCAAGAGTCAGATGCTTAACAGAATGAGCCACCCAGGTGCCCTGAAAGGGCTGCTGTTTAAGTGGTGTGTGAAGGCTCCAGCTGCAGCAAGAAGGTGAAGACAACTTCCAGAGAGGAGGTCACCAGCATAGGAGACTTTGGGTTCCAGAGGGCATAGTGCAAGGTATTCAGGAGTCATGGAGGGGTGGGAGGTTGAGTCAGAATAGAGGAGGTATAGGCACACATGGGGATTGAGTCTGAGTGGTAAGAGATGAATCTGAAGAGTAGAGAGAGTGAGAAAAAATATTGTAGGCCCCTATTTTGGAGTTTGTAGCCATAGCATAATCTAGCATAAATCAATCAGTGCAGTCCTTTACAGAAAGGGACATATTCTTCTGTTTCCCTTTTTCCCTTTCTCCTTTGTGCTGCTTGGAATATGGATGAAAAGGTTGATGCTCTTAATTAGTTTGGACTGTGAGGTACCTGCTAAAGTTTGCTGAGCTGTAAAAGAAAAGAAACCCAAGTCCTTGGTGACTATGAAGTGGCCACACCTACCATGGTCTAGCTACCTCTGGATTTCTTTTTTGAGACAAATACGCTTCTATCAAATGTAACACAAGAGAGAAAATGATGACAATCCTTCCTTAATTAAAATTGTGGTCAAAGGGGAAGAAAAAGCTAAAATGGGCAACAAGATTGTAAAGAGAGCTAAGCACCCCCTTGCTATAAACGCATGTTTTTCTTCAAGTTCTATTTCAAGAAGTGTAAGAAAAACTGGTAAATGAGACTGTTGAGTAATCCTGGCAACCATGAGGTATGCTGGAAGATCAGATATGGGAGAATGCCATTTTGCCATTCCACTTTTCAAAAAGAGGAAGAGAGATTCTGCAAACTATTGAATTATGAGCTTTATTTTATTTCCTGGAGTTCCAAGAAGAGGAAGTGTTTGGGTCATCATTACAGTAACCTCATTTCCTTCTTTGACAGATATATTGGACTATGGTGCCAGGGGAAATGTGGCAGAGTGTACTTTTGAACTAAAGCAAGGCATTTGAAGGGGGCTTTCAGAATGTCTTCATAGATCAATTAGAGGAATATTGGTTGCGTAGAAGATGGAAAGAGTATATGAAGGGTAGTTCCTATGGGACAACCTGTGGTTTGTTTCTATTTTTTGCTCCCTGCCTTGGTGCCAGCTTCATCATAAAGGTTGGCTCCCCCTTGTGGTTAAAATGTGGCTTCATTAATACTTGCCAGGAGCAGGCAGAGGGTTGCTTCAGAATCATTCCTCTGAGGAGTCAGGAAGCTTCTTTCCTGGATTGTGACAACAAACCTTTTCCCATGTTGTATTGATTCCAGTTGGATGAGGAGTCCATCCCTGAACCAATTACTCTGCCCAAGGAAAAGGATACTCTGCCTGGCTTAGGGCTGACTGGCTAGGGGTGGAGTTGGCTTCCTCCAAACACATTGGCTTCAAAGGTGTGATTATGTACCAATCTCTATCTCTGTCTCTGTCTCTGTCTCTGTCTAGAGAGAGCTGAGTAGTCAACAAAATTGAGGCAGTGGATTATTTTGTGGGAAAACACAACATTCACTATTCTGGAAAGATTTTGAGAGTAAGATTTTTGAATTCTATAAAGTAAACATTAAAAATTTGATGAGACAGGCATTCTGATAGATCAGGATTACCTTAGCCACATAATACACTCCAGTTAATCAAATGAGTGAGCCCAAGGAGCAGAATTGTTTATCATTATCCATCTCATGGCAGAGACATGTTAGCCAAAAACTATGATATTTGGTTTAATTAGGGTTAATACTTCTACCTTATTATAATTGACCAATATGTTTATGTTCTTTATAATATTAGAAGAGGATTATATTCCCTGTATGGATAAGAATGACAGCCATTCTTTTTTTAAATTGCAGGATGGCATGGATCTAAAGTTTTCAACAAATTGCTCAGGTGTAAATTAAAAAAACAAGTGACTGTATTTTCTTGCTGTTTAAAATAGTGGTTTTTAAAAAAATTATTTTTAGAGAGAAGAGAGAGTGAGAGAATGAGCAAGGGAGGGGCAGAGAGGGAGGGAGATAGAGGATACCAAGCAGGCTCTGTGCTACCAGCACAAAGCCTGATGCTGGACTCGAACCCATGAACCATGAGATCATGGCCTGAGCCGAAATCAAGAGTTGGACACTTAACTGAGCCACCCAGCCACCCCCATAGAGACATATTTTATTAAAAATGCTTAGAATTGTTCAGTATGTTCTGCTATTTTTAACCAGTTTCTTTGTTACATGAGGCAAAATATACTAATGGTCACCGGTAAAAAGTCCATCTTGAAACTAGCTTATTCCTTATGCTTTATGTTTAACTGAGAAATCAGTGTATACAATATATTGAAAAAGAGACCACAGAATTTAGGTAGATATTGTGTGAAATAACAGATCTGTAGTTTAGGGATGTTGAGAGAAGTGCCTTTTGTAGATAAATCATCCTTTACGGTATGTTCTGCAAGATACAAACCTAAGGTCTTCAAAAAAAATAATTTTGTAAGATGAGATCCTTGTTACTCAAACTGTGTTCTATGGACCAACAAGATCATTATCATGGGGAGTTTGTTAGACCTACACAATCTTACCTCCATCCTAGACCTGCTGAATCTGAATCTGCCTTTTAACAAGATCCCCAGGGGATTCATGTGTTCATTAAAGTTTAATCATGGATTACTGAATCTCAGGGAGGTTTCCATAGTCCACACAATATTGGGGGGCAGGGGCTTATCAGCCAAAGAATTTGTTTCTTGCAGGTTCTCTCATAGAACCTCTTCAGATGTATCACAGAATTTTCATTTACAGTGATGACTACATATAATATTTCCTACTAAAATCTATATTACTTTATTATTATTTTAAATGAGCTATCTCTAGAAGAAAGGCTTTGAGTCTGGATCTGCCCACCTCCCACCTCCCAACCATCTGACCTTAAGCAAATTACTTCAACAGTCAAAGCCTAGTTTTCTCATCTCTAGGAACTGTAGATTCTAGAATAAATCTTTAGAATATCATCTCTAGATGATATTGATCTTACATGGTTGTGAGGATGAATTGAGGTAACATGGGTAAAACATTGTAGCCCTGGGCCTGGTACATATAAGGAGCACAGTGAATATTAGTGCCCTTCATCCTTGCTGGAACATGCAGGGTATTGAAACTTTAGAGTTATCTACTGTAAATGATGTAAAGACTACTGAAAGTCTTCCTTTATGGGAGCAAAACTGTAATGTGGTTCCTCTAAAACATTAGATTTTAAACAGCTCTACTTGCCGAGTAAGTGATTTGCAAAATGATATTTAAATAATTGAATAGAATTGAATTGTTTAGTGTGGTCCATCTGGATGCCAAATTGCACTCGACAAAATGATAATTTGGATTTTAACATAATTGATACTTTACTCTTCTTCCTGAGTCTGATTTATCCACAAGCTTTGCTGTTTCTCTGCTACTTAGCTTTTACTCATTGACTGCTGCTGGGTTCTGCTAAAAAGTCTTCACCTTGCTAAGTTTCCTGGACTTCCCTGCAAACCTTGTTTAATGAGGAGTCAGAGTGGTCTGTTCCCTGGTGTGGCTGGATGCGTTCTGATGAGTTGTTAAGTGATTGGCTGAGAAGCTGCTCCTGAAAGATAGCCTGGGCTGAGATCTGTAAACTCCTTGGACCATCAGTAGTTCTTTACAGTTAAAATATTACTCTGTTGTGAACTCTCTCACCACATCATCCCAGGATAAGTGAATTGTGAAATGATAGCTAGACTGCATGGCAGTAGTCAAGGCACAGAGGGATCTAAGAACAATTTACAGGCAAATCCATGTGACAGATGATGTGGCGGCCACTAATGGACCCTCTCTTCATAAAGTTTACAGGTCTGCACAATCCCTTCCTACCCAGAGAACTTCATGATGTAGGTTCTCAGTATGTTATTTTATTAATTTTTTTGATTAAAAAAGTAAAGTATAAAAGAGAACATAACAAATACCCATTATTCCTATCACCCAGAATTAACTGTTAATATCCTATGTAATCATCATTTCCAGCTCATTTCCTTTCCCAACACCACCAAAGGCAACCACCATTCGTAGTTTAATATGTGTCATTATATCTCTCTCCATATCTGTAACCAATATGGAATATTATTTTGTGAGTGCTTTCTGAAATGTACATAAATGGTATCAAATTATATTCTGAGCATTTCTCCTGTCCCTTCAGCATTATGCTTTTGAGATCCAGCCATGCTAATAGGCCCAGTTCATTCCTGTTTCATTTAACAGTAGTAGAGTTTTCAGTCATAGAAATAGACTACACTTTACTCATCTTTTTTAAGGATTTGTAGGTTGTGACTAATATCTAGCAGCCATCAGTAGACCTGTGAATGTACTGGCATTTCTGTTCCTACCCTAATGGTTTGCTTGTTTAACTAATGGCTGCTGTCTTCATTAGAGATTAGCACATTAATTGAAACAGTACTTATCCCTCTTGGTAAAGTGATGAATTATATTTTTTATTCTTTTATCCTCAATGCTGAAAGGCAATGTGTGCACCCTTTGGGGAGCTCAGAAACCCTATGTAAAGGACAGCACATTAAACAGCCCATTTGGTAACAACAGGAGAGTCCACTTATGTGTCCTTTTCTATTTTGTTGGCTCTTGTTAGACACAGACCAGTGAATAGATCACGTCCATGTTTAGGCAGGTCCAAGCTTACTCCAGCCTACACAGCTTGTCTCTCTCTTTGGTGACTGAAGAAGGAGGTTTCTGTGGCTTCTGCCTGTCAAAAAAAAATTTGTTTACCCTTATTAGCAAAGTCAACAGAGTAATGACACTAGGTCTTTGAGGTCATCTTCATGCCATACTGAATGGAGCAGTTATTTTTAGTGGAAACATCATCCTCTATATAAGCAGTTATTTCCTAGTTGCCTTGAGTCTCTTTATCGTCTGACACCCTTTATTAAGAACGTATTCCAAAGTGTCAAATAAAAATGTAGCTATGTAAAGTTTTCCACTACAGTTAATGACCCTATATGTTGGATTAGGTTCTAACATCAGGGAGAAGGAGCCTGTAAGCAGGGATGGGAGTGTGTGTGTGTGTGTGTGTGTGTGTGTGTGTGTGCGCGCTCGTGTGCACGTGTGCCCTCTGTGATCCATTCAGATCAGGTTTTCCTCTCCATTGCTCTAGTGTAATCCTTATGGTTAAGTCACTTGTCAACTGTGTATTGCCAGTGATGAAGTTTTTGGGGTGATAGTGGGGTTTGTGGGGTCCAGAGCTGATCGCCAAGAAAGAATTCTTGAAAACATCTTTGGTGTAACAAAGTGGTTTTATTGAAGCATGCGGACAGGACCCCTGGGCAGGAAGAGCTGCCATGGGACCATGAGGAGAGACTGGTTATATACTATGGAACTGGGGAGAGGTAAAGTCCAGGGGAAGATTCCAGTGAGATTTTCATGTGCTAAAGAAGACTCACAGGACACTGGAGGCCTAGCTAGTGTCAAGCTAAGGTGGTTTTCCCTCTAGTAAAGCAGTAGCTTAAGACCTTAGGGAGCTCCTTGGAGAAACGTTTTACATGGCCAGCCTCAGGTATTTGTCAATGGGCTGCAGATTATAAGGAAATTTAGTTCTATCTGCCATTTCCTTCTGCCTTTGTTTCCCACATCACTATGGAGGGGTGATGCTGGATTATGATCTCTATCAGTTAACCCTTTGTTTTTCCCCTTTCCTTTGTTCTTGGGCAGCCAGGAGTGCCCAGGAGTATCACACACATCCCACCTGGGGGTGGGGGGTGTTTGTGGCCTGTCAACTTGCCTTATGCTCCCTCATCAACCAGGTCCAGTAGTTAATTCTCAATCTTCATCTCACTGTCCTCTTAAAGTATTTGACACCATTGTTCACTTCCTCCTTGAAGCACTTTCTTCATCTGGTTTCCAGGGACACCACTTTCTTTTCTCTTGATTATCCCCTGTTTTTCAGTCTCTCTTGTGAGTTACCCTTCATCTTCCAGACTTCTACATGTCAGTGTGTCCAAGGGTTCATCCTGTCCATTTCTTTCCTCTTCTCTCTGTACCATTAGATGTGATTACATCTAGTCCATACCTGTAAGTACCATTTATAAGGTAATGATTCTCAAATTTATATCTGCAGTCCAGATTTTCTCTTTGACTTTCCATCTCATGTCTGTCTGCCTCTGTGGGCAACTTCTCTTGGACAGTGGATTGTAACTCTTCCTTAAAGAGTGTAAACTGAAATCTTGAGTTCCATACCCCAATCTTTTGTGACTCTAGTATTCCCATTTCAGTAAGTGGTCCTTCTGCTTTTGCTCAGGCCACAAACTGAGGGGTCATTCCTGGCTCTTTTCCCCACCTTTGTACTTCACATCCATTGTGTCAGCAAATCTGTTGTTTTTGCCTTAAAACCATGTAGTGACTATCTATCATCTTCTCCACTGCTACCTCTTAGTCCACGTGGCTATAGTCTCTGGCATGCACTGTGCCGACAGCTTCTACTAGACTCTCTTTTCCACTTGTGACTTATAGATTGGTCACTGCATAGCAGCTAGAATGATTCTTTTAAAACATAAAGTTGGTTGGAATGAAATAGAAAGTCCTTACAGTAGTCTATCAAGCCCTATTAGATCTGGCCTTTCTGAGAGCCTTTGGACTTGTTATTTTCTCAGCCTGGGGTACTCTCTGAAGATGTTTTCATTGTTTACTCCTTCACTGCACTCAGGTTTCTGTGCAAATGCCACTTTATTAGTGAAGCCTTTACTGACTACCCTGTCTAGAGAGCATATTCCTTCTACCTCTCTCTCCTTACCCTGCTTCATTTTCTTCCTGTTTAATCATGCAGAATGTTGTCTTCCACTAGAACAGAAGGTCCCAGTGGGCAGGGACCCTTTTATTCACCCTTTTGTTCCCAGGCCTGATAATAATGCCTGCCACATGCATTTTTTGAATGGATTAATGAAGGGAAATTCTATTTCATTCTGCCCCCTCTTCTATATTTTTATAGTTGTAATTATTGAAAACATATCATTTTAGAGAATCAGGATGAACATCTAGTTCTCTTGCCCTTATCCCCATCCTGCCCTTGATGCATACACTTTTTCACAGATATTAAGAAATTTGCTCAACATTAACAGTTTTACAAATATTTTGGAAGCCATGGTACCTCACTTACTTTTCAGATTCCAGTCTTTCTCTTAAATGTTTTGTTCAGCCTCAATGACTTGTGGATGAGAAAGGCATAAAATCAGCAGAAATATTATGTGTAGGATACCTTTGCTTGTTTGGAGTAATAAGAAATGAGGAAAGACAAGGGCACCCGGCTGGCTCAGTCAGTTAAGCATCCAATCGCCTCGGGTCATGATCTCACAGTTGGTGAGTTCAGGCCCCACGTTGGGCTCCTCACTGACAGTGAGGAGCCTCCTTGGGATTCTCTTTCCCTCTATCTCTCTGTCTTTCCCCCACTCACAGTCTCTCTCTCTCAAAATAAATAAATTTTTAAAGACTTAAAAAAAAAGAAAGGAATGAGGGGGGCCTAGGTGGCTCAGTTGGTTAAGTGCTGGACTCTTGATTTTTGCTCAGGTCATGATCTCACAGTTTTGTGAGTTTGAGCCCCCCGTTGGGCTCTGTGCTAGCAATGTGAAGCCTGCTTGGGATTCTCTGTCTCTCCTCTCTCTGCTTGTCCCCCACTCATGCTGTCTCTGTCTCCTCTCAAAATAAATAAATAAACTTAAAAAAAAAGAAATGAGGAAAGACAGTCTAAATTAATAAAAACATTTTTAATCTTGCATATGCACATGTACTTAGATGTTTTAAAGTATGTCGTTCTTGGTGCAAATACATACTAAAGTTTGTCAAGTAAAGGTTCTCTTGGATCTGTTTTAGTGATTATATATGTAACAGTTGTAATTAGGGTATTATCTGTATGCATATGAACACAAAAATTGTAAGAATGATTGGGAACAGGTGAATTTCTTTAGTAAGTGATAGTTGATAGTTTATTTTTCTTCTACTTGGTATGTAATAAAAAGGGCAAACATTAGTCTTATGTCTTTAAATCATTACGGATGTTGAAATTAAAATTTTCCAAGGGGCGCCTGGATGGCTCAGTTGGTTATGCGTCTGACTTCAGCTCAGGTCATGATCTCACAGTTAGTTTGTGGGTTCAAGTCCCATGATGGGCTCTGTGCTGACAGCTCAGAGCCTGGAGCCTGCTTCAGATTTTGTGTCTTCCTCTCTCTCTGCCCCTACCTCACTCATGCTCTCTCTCTCTCTCTGTCTCTCAAAAATAAATACATGTTAAAAAAGTTAAAAAAATAAAATATTCCAAATTGAGGAGGTGTTACTATAATTTGAACAGTTAAAAGGAGGAACCAAGACTCTGGTTTTCTTGGTTCAGATGTGAGAAAAGTCTTCAGGTGACTTCATCTTGACCCTTTGTAAGGACTTCTGTTTCCTCACAGAAGTCACAGAAGCCAATGTAATTCCCTAAATTAGGAAGGTCATTACTTACCTTTGGCACTTCAGGTAATTTCAGAGTAACCCATTTCCTTGCTCACCCTGATTGGCTCTAGAAACCGTGGGAGAGGTGGTTGGGCCAATTTAAAGTTGAAAAGAATTATCTCTTTCTGATCATAGAGGCAAAGGAAGAATGGTAAAATGTTAAATACCACCACCACACAAGCAAAAATATCAGTACTGTGTCAAATCAGATAAACTCTGATGGTACATACTGCAAGAGCGCCACCAGAGACTAGAACAGTAGTTTCTTTGTCATGAGCACTGATGGGGATGAGTAAGTGGCTTTGGGATACCTCTGATTCTGGTGGAGAGTATCCCGCTTGGATGTCCTCCCTGGGTCCTCTTTCTCTTCCTTTACTCTGTAGTGTCTTCAGTCTTCTCCTAACAAGAGCAGCCAGGGATGACATCAGAGCTTGCATATCCAAATAGTGTCATATCTGTCATCTGGATGGCCTCCAGAGTCTAGGTCTTTACTTAACTATGGTTGGAGCCTGAGGGCAGGGCCTAGCAATGGAGGTGGAGGGCTGGTGCTTTTGACTGGTAGGAGAATCCGTGAAAAAAAATTCATTATGGTCTGACAGTTGATCTTTTGATCATGTGTGGAACAGAGAGATTCTCCTTTTTATTCTTTTTTCCCCCTCTTTTCTCTGGTTTTGCTGGTAGAGTAGGGAACAGTTAGAGGGATGGAAGAAGCCTTCATGGGGTCTGGCTTGGCAGTGGATATCTGATAATAACAGCAGTCAGGTATCTTGCACTCTGAAGATTTATGTACCACTAGGATATCTCCTAAACTTTGTTATAATAATAGTGTCTATCTCCTTCCTAGTCTTGGGCGACACTCAGAAAACCTCTTATCATACACTTAGCACATGCCTGCAACCAACCGTGCAGTTATTGGTGATAGGATGAGGAACATATCTAGTCATGGTGAATGAAGAAGATGATTATTACATTAGGTACTAGATTCCTTCAAAAAGGAAGGCAGAAGAGAGGAGGGATTTACCAAAGCATGAAGAAATTCATGCTCAGGTACAAAGAGATGTCTGTGCACAGTAAAATCTATTCAGCTGCTAACAAGAGCAGACATGTACAACTCTGCTAGTTCCATGAAATGACATGGGATTCCTTTGTCCCTCATTTTATACACAAGATTTACTGTGCTGTATGAACGGTTCGAAACTCTGCTTTTAAACTCATTATTATATTTTGGAGGCTGTTTTATAATACTCTAGATAGAGCTGCCTTGGTCTTTTCAGTGGTGCTATAATATTTCGCTATTTTGATATACTATAATAATTTAGAACATAATCTTCTGTTATTGAATGTTTGGATTCCTTCTAATATGCAAATATGACCTTTTTGGGAGAATGCTTTAAATAAATTTTTGTGCATGCATCTTTGTGTACATTTGTAAGTGTATTTGTTGCATAACTTCTTGGAAGTAGAATTGCTGGGTCAAGCATTTTATGTGAATGTTTTAATTTGGAAAAATGTTGTCAAACTATTTTTCATTAAGAATGTGCCAGTTTACACTTTGTCTACTCTACGTGGGATGCCTGTTTCCTCACTCCTTTTGCCCATACTGGATGTTACGGAGTGTTTTGATTTTTGCCAATATGAGAGCTAAACCATGGAATCTTGCTACGGTTTTTATTTGTATTTCTTTTATTGTTAATGATATTTAATATCTTTCAAACATTTGAAAGTCATTTTTTTATTTCCTTTTTCTCGAACTATCTTTTCATGTTTTTTGTCGCTTTGTGTTTTATCCCTTAAAAAAATAGACCAGTTACTGGTTTTTGTATTTTGTTTGTTTGTTCAAAGAACCAAATCTTGAATGTAATTAGTAGTAGTCCCTTTCTTTTTCTGATATCTAAGTCATTGGTTGCTGTTTTCAGCTGGATTATTTCTTCCTTCTGTGTTGATTTTTTAAAAAGTATTAAATGAAGCAAGACTGGCAAAAATGATGAAAATAGCTGGTGGGGGGGGATGAGTATATGGGAGTTTATTCTAAAATTTTTATACTTTTGTGTTTGCTAGAAATATTATAGAATAAATGAACACCCACATCAAGTTCTGTGAAAATTAATTTGAAAGCCTAACAAAATAAATGGTTTTCTTGAAAAAATATAAATTAACAAGACTGTTGCTTTCTTTTTTTGTCCCTTTTTTACTTTTTTTTTAAAGTAGGTATTTACTGGGTTTAAAAAAGTAAACTTTTAATTTAAAAATTTACATTTACAGAGAAGTGGCACAGAGAGTGCAGAGACCTTGCATACCCTGTACTCACTAGCTCCCATTGTTAACATCATACCCTTCTATGCTACATTTGCCAAAACTAAGAAATCCACACTGGCACATTACTACTAATTAAATAGCTGACTTTATTTGGATTTCACCAGTTTTTCCATTAATGCCCTCTTTCTGTTCCACGACCCAATGCCGAGTGCTACATTGCATATGATTATCCTGTCTCTCTAGTCTCCTCTGGTCTATGACAACTTCTCAGTTTTTCCTTGTTTCTCATGATCTTCTCAGTCTTGAGGAGTACTGAGATATCCTGTAGAATCTTTCCCAATCTGGTTTTGTCTCACGTTTTCCCCATGATTAGGTGGTAGTTATGGGATTTTGGAAAGAAGAGCATAAGGAGAAATGCCTTTCTTGTCATATTTTATCAAGGCATTTATGATATTCCTATAACATCACTAGGAATGCAGATCTTTACCATTTGGTTAAGGTAGTGTCTACCAGGTGTCTCCATTGCACATTTCCCCTTTTCCCTATTCTGTTCTTGGGAAGTGAGTCACCATGTCTCTCCCCACAGCCCCTTAAGGGAGGGTAGTGGCGGGAGCTAAACTCTGCTTCCCAGCACTTGAAGACCTCACGCGGCCTTTGTACTGCCTGTCAAGTGCTTGAGCAAAACTCCTCTCAGTTTTACCTGCTCTTCCCAGACTGAGCAGCTCACTTTACAGTGAATACTTGTGGGCTATTCTGGCGTTCTTCTGTTCTCAGGTCTTCAGATGCCTTTTGCTTAGACAGATTTTGTGGCTATTGGTGGTTTGTCCCTACCCATTTATATTTTGGTGTTCATCATTTGTTTTAATTGTTGCCCTTGAGTGTTTGGTTTGTAATCTAGTTTGTTTTGTAATCCAGTTTGTAATCTTTGTTTTTATGTGTGGATTCTGAGAGATCCAAAACCCATACTGCTGCCTCCCTGTGCTTCAGTCTTATCAATCCCTTACTTAGGAGTTTGAACGACACTGTGTCACTTTGTGTAGATATTGTACCTGGCAGACCTTTATGTATTGTAACCTGTACATTGAGAAACTTTATAATGCTGTGAATCCATTTTTAATTTAATTTAATGTTTTAAGTCCATTTTTAAAAATATTGACATCATAGCCTCTTTTTTTCCTTCCTCATCTCCTCCCTCCCTCCTCCCCTCTCCTTTTCTCTCTTCTCTTTCTTCTTTTTGCCACCTGTCTCTTTCTTTCTGTTTTCATTTTCTAGCTTTGCTTTTACCAGTTTGGAATCACTGTGTTTTAGGGGTGAGTCTTGTATAATGCTTGTAATTGGGTTTTGTCTTATTATGAGCAACTGAGTATATCTTGAATATATGTGATTATTCCATTTATAATTATTAATGAAAAAATTTTGAATTTCTTATGGCATTATATGTTATGAATGTTAAAGTTTTCTTTGATTTTTGTTTCTCATTTATTTTCTGGTCTGTTTGTTCTTTGCTTGGTATATATTCATTGGATGATAATTTGGAAGTTTTATATTATTTTTCTTTATATCATAATTACTCTTAGTGTCATAATAATGTTTTTAATCCTCACTAGTATGAGCAGTGAAAAATAACTTTTCCTGAGATTTTTTTTCTATACCTTTCTTCTTCTTTCCCCCTTTGATTTTAGCTGATTGTATTATCTTTTTCTGTTTTCCTAGGAAGTGTTTTACTTTAAACTTTTCAATAACTTATAATTCTGTTACTGGATTCATCAGTTTAATACAGTCTAATTTTGCCAATAATTGACATTTTTTATGGGTTAAAATGACAGAATATTGGCTGTTTCATGGTTGATATTATTGAATGACTACTCAGAGAACTATTTCTTTTCTTTTTTGAGCAAAAAAGGCACGTTTCATTTTTTAAATTTTATTATTTATTAGTGAAGTATAGTTGGCATATAATGTTAAATTAGTTTCAGATGTACAACATAGTGATCTGACAATTCTATACATTATTCAGTGCTTGGCACAGTAAGTGTAGTTACCATCTGTCACCATACAGTGTTATTACAATATTCTTGTCTGTACTTTTCACCTCTGTGACTTATTTATTTTGTAACTGGAAGTTTGTATCTCTTAATCCCCTTCATCTATTTCACCCATCTCCCCACCCACCTCCCTTATGGTAACCATGGGTTTGTTTTCTGTATTTAAGAGTCTGTTTGGTTGGTTGGTTTTTTAGATTCCACGTATAAGTGAAGTCGTATGGTATTTGTCTTTGTCTGACTTACTTCACTTGGCATAATACACACTAGGTCCATCCATGTTCTTACAAATGGTAAGATTTCATCTTTTTTTATGCTTTTTTTATACCAGTGTGTGTGTGTGTGTGTGTGTGTGTGTGTGTGCCCGCGCGCGTGTGTGTGTCCACATACCACATATTCTTTATCCATTCATCTATTGATGGATACTTGAGTTTCTTCCATATCTTGGCTGTTGTAAAATAATCCTGAAATAAACACAGGGGTGCATGTATATTTTCAAATGAGTGGTTTTGTTTCATCCAGTAGTGTAAATACCCAGTAGTGTGATTGCTGGATCATAGCGTAGTTCTATTTTTAATTTTTTTTAATTAAAAAAATTTTTTATTAAAAAAAATTTTTTAATGTTTATTTATTATTGAGAGACGGAGCATGAGCATGGGAGAGGCAGAGAGACACAGAATCCAAAGCAGTCTCGAGGCTCCAAGCTGTCAGCACAGAGCCAGACACGGGGCTCGAACTCACAAACCGCAAGATCATGACCTGAGCCAAAGTCGGACGCTTAGCCGACTGAGCCACCCAGGTGACCCTCTATTTTTAATTTTTTGAGGAACCTCTATACTGTTTTCCACAGTGGCTACACCAGTTTTCATTCCCAGCAACACTACATGAGGGTTCTTTTCTTCACATCCTCATCACCACTTGTTACTTCTTATTAAAAAAACTATTTCTTTAACTTTAGATTTAATGACTTTCCTGAAGTTAACATCTAGAGAGATGTTTATGTCTCTGATTCTTTGCTTCATGGGATGCGGTATAAACTTACAATCTGTAGTTTTAAATCTGATTTTATTCAGGATAGCTATCTTGAATCATATCTCTGATTTTTTTCTTCTTTTCTTCACCTGATTCTCTTTTTTCAGTAACAAAAATTATTTGAATTTAGGATTTTTGTTTGTTTTATACCTGAATCTTTTGTTTCCTCTTTAATCCTATAAAACTCTTTATTCATATTAATTTTATTCCCTTTATCTCAGTCCTATGTTTTCTACTGTGTTCTTTTTGATGTTTCCATACTAGCTTTAATTTCTGTGATCATTTCATTTTTCTCTTCACTTCCTCCCTAAGCACTGGATGCTTCAAATTTAATCTCTTTTCTTATGTCTCCCCATTTCCACCCCGTTGAATGTTCATATCTTTTTTTTTTTGTGCTCTTGTTTTAAAATGACATTTATTTAATTCTCTGAAATCTTAGATACGTGTTTGATATTTCCCTGCTTCACTGTAGTATTTTTTATGATGTTCTTTTTTTTTTTTGCCATTGTTTTTTCCACTTCTTTTGTCTTTTACTATAGTATCTTTGACTAGATTTTTTTTTTGCCACTTCCTTTATGTCATCCCAATATTTGAATGAAGAGCCAGATATTTGGAGGTGGTTTGTGTTGTCAGTATTCTGAACTAGCAAAAGGCCTTGCTGGTACACAATCACAGTGAAACTCCTTATGATTTAAGGTTTTGAGTGTCAGCTAGTTGACTCTTTTCATCTCTGAGGCTGACAGAGTTTTAACATTATCCCAAACTTCAGTATCCCTTCTCTCTCCTGTATTAGCAACATATTATTTGAAGGAATGATGGCAAGTCTATGTGTTTCTTTTTCTATCTTGGCCTCTCTTGTTATTTCTCACTGCTAGAAATGGTCCAGGGAAGTTCTCACCATCACTACATGTCTTGTCCTGTGGCTTCTACCGTTGAGGACACCACCTGCTTTGGGTCTGTGACCTCTCAGTGCACAGCACTGTTCTGTGCTCCTGTCTGATATTCACAAAATTTGGGAACTCTTTCTCATATAGTTTGGTTCTCAATTATAGATGTATCCAGGTTTCATCCAAGTTGAGGTTTACCTTTCTGCCTCTCAAATGCCTTGGTGTTTTTGGTAATTTCAAAGAAGAATAGAGGGTAGAGACATCTTGTTTTTGCCAATTAAAAATTGGAAGTCTCTGCATCGTTCACTTTTGAAATTAGTTTTGTGAATCTAACATGGGATCGAGAGGGAAATTCAGAATCATTTTTCTAAACTACTTCAGACAGAGAAGTAACCATTAAGAATTAGAGGTACTCAATAAAGTAGGTCATATAATTTTTCACCTAAATATGATCTGTTGGCTAATTCTGAAATAGCCTAGCATAACTTAAATTAATGAAGGGTGTAAGGAAATATTAGGTATTTTTTTTCTTTTGGAATAATCTCATTTGGAGAAGTCATATAGATTAGTTACATTTATGTTCAAGTTAAATTTAAGAGATTTTCAAAAGATTTTAATTTCTTAAAACTGTACCATACTTTGATAGCTAAGAGACTGCTCATTATAGTGCTGTACTTTTAAAATTTGTTCACGAACAGCTTTTAAAAGTGAAGCTGCAATAGAGTTGTGAGAGGTATTTAAGAATGTCCGGCTTCGTTCTCATATTTTATAGATGAGGGGAATTGAAGCTTGGAGAGCTTTACATTTCATGTGTATCAGAGTGCGTTGTAGACAAGCAGTGTTCTTATAGAAATTCAGTTGCATTGTAATGGCTTTATGTTTTCTGCTATATCTGTATGTTATTTTAAATATATTTTACACAATATTTTTCTTTACTCTTAGTCATCTGTTTTATCAAAATAAACTTACTTAAAGAAGAAGTTTTGTGTAAATATTGATACAGATCCCAAGTATTTGGAAAATATTAACTTCCAAACCCATGCTGTTTCCTTTATATCCAACTCTCAGAATCTGTTCTCTGATTTAGGGTCTGACTGTTCTGGCCTTTTGTCACCTTGGCTTCTTAGTACCTGTGTGTCTAGGGATGAGGTTCTGTGGACAGAAATGCTTTAAAACCTCTCTATGAAACTGGATTATCTTTAATTTTATCTTTGTCTAATAAATCATCCCATTTCTACTTCCTTTTCTAATGAGATACCCTTTTCTCTCTTCAGTGGTATTCATTTCTTTCACTGTGGAGCTAGACGGCATGTTGGAACTCAACTCCCTTTAATTTACTTGTAGGCAAACTTGTCAGAAGGTTGGCTTGGCAACAGAATGTCTTGCAGCCTTGGACTAAGACCTGGGCTCAAATCTCATCTTCTTACTAGTCTGTGACCTTCGAGAATTTATTAAGCCTCTTTCTAGGTCTTTTTTTTTTTTTTTTTTTTTTTTTTTTTTTTTTTTATTTATTTTTGGGACAGAGAGAGACAGAGCATGAACGGGGGAGGGGCAGAGAGAGAGGGAGACACAGAATCGGAAACAGGCTCCAGGCTCCGAGCCATCAGCCCAGAGCCTGACGCGGGGCTCGAACTCACGGACTGTGAGATCGTGACCTGGCTGGAGTCGGACGCTTAACCGACTGCGCCACCCAGGCGCCCCATCTAGGTCTTAATTCACCTGTTAAATGAGGATAATAATACCTGCTTTGGAGGGTTTGGTGAGGATTGAAGAATATAATGAATATGAAAACGTTAGGCATGATGCTTGGTAAATAATTGATCAACATGGTGCTATTATGACTAATTACTATTGTTATGATTGTTAGTGGTAGTATTTCTGTTTATCATGGTACTACTACTGCTGCTCCTGCTCTCAGAGTTATGTGTATCGTTTAACCCCACCAGGTGAGCAATACCTCATTTTGAGATACCGTTTAAGAGGTTTATGCCCCCTATTTGACAATGGATTCTGTAGTTCAAAGTACCAAAAGTGACCAAAAAGAACTGCCTGTATACTCAAGCTGAAGCATACCAAAGTCAGTATTGCATAATGTGCATCTACTAAATGGTGTGGTTTGAAGTGTCTCCACATGTATCCTCAATGCTTTGTGTACTAGCTTGGAAATTGTCATAGACTCTAGAGAGGTAGTCAAGTATATAACAGGTAAGATATAGGCTCTGGAGCTAGACTGTGTGATTTCTAAACCTGACTCATCCACCTAACTAGTGTTACTACAGGCGAGTTACTGGAATCCCTCTGTGTCTCAGTTTCCCCATCTCCAAATTGGGGATAATAATACTCGTTTTGTTATGTCTGAGAAATTGAATGAGTTACTATATTTAAACCATCTAGATTAGGTTCTGGCACTGTTTTCACCTGTTTGTCCACTCTTGAGGGCGGTGGTTTGCCCTGTGTCTTCCCCTTTCTTATGGATCCAAGAAGAGTGATAGATTTTTCTTTCTCTTCAGTTTTTTACTTGCTGTTAGGGTGGAGTGGTGAGTCCAACTCTTTACATGTGGAATTTGAAACTAAAGTGTTATTGCATATTCAAACAACAGAATGTTATGTTCTCATACATGCATAAACACACGCATATATACAAAGCATACACACACGCCTCTGATCTTAATGAAGTTACTCTGATTCCAACAACTTAAAACCAGTAGTTGGGAGTGACATGCTTTGATGAAGTGGCATTGGGGTCAGGAAGGGCCTGGAGAGGGAAAGACTGGGGCATCTCAGGGAAGGCACAGAAGGCCAGGAACCAATCTCAGCACCCCAGTTAGGGTACAGTAGGGTAGGCGACATGAAAAGAAGAATGAGAATGGAGTGTCAAAGGTAATCATAAAGCAAACAATTCCTTACGCTTGCAGGGAAGCTTATCCTTTCCCCATCACTTCATCACCATTTAAATCTTGCAGTAACACTAGAAGGTAGGTCCAACAGTGGGAAGAAGGAAAGTGGAGAGGGGATGGGACATGGAAGGAAAAACTCCTCTCCCTCACCATTTCATTTCATAGACTCTTGGGTCTCTGCTGGTAACATCAAGGAGATTGGGGCCTGGGTGACATGTTTGAACTTTTCTTTTTTTTTTTTATAATTTTTAAAAAATGTTTATTTATTTTTGAGAGAGAGAGAGAGAGAGAGAGCGAGCGAGAGAGAGAGAGAGAGCATGAGTGGGGGAGGGGCAGAGAGAGAGGGAGACACAGAATCACAAGCAGGCTCCCGGCTCTGAGCTGTCAGCACAGAGCCCGACGCGGGTCTCGAACCCACAAACCACGAGATCATGACCTGACTCAAAGTCTGGTGCTTAACCGACTGAGCCACCCAGACACCCTGAGTTTTTCTTGAATATTAGACATTGATGAAACACTCAGTATGGTTTGAGGAAGGAAAATTTGAGCATCCCTTATGTTTTTCATATTTTGTTTCCTATCCATGATCATCAAAATCCCATTTTCAGAGAACAAATCACTTCATTTGAATTTCTGCTTAAGGGGTATCACATGAGCCTCAAGACTCTACATTCCGAGTTGTGTGAATAGATCGAGATAGCCTTTATCCATCTGAAGCCCACTGCCTGCCCTATTGTTAGCTTACCCGAAGGTATATCATAACTATGTGAGAAGGGCAAATCTTTAGGAAAATTGAGGTTGTGGTCTGAGGCACAACAACATTTCTGACCCTTTCTCCATTTGATCTTTTCAGCCAGGGGTAAGAAATGGCATGACTCTGGGATAATTAAGCCATTCTCTGGATCTCAGTAGTCCTAGTGGCTTCACTGAGCAGGTTAGCATAATTGAATCTGCTGTTTTAATATCAAACTACTTCAAAAATGTTGATAGAATATCCTTTCTGTCTTGGTGTTCAGAAATCCCTTAGTAAGTGGTCATTAAGCCTGCTTCTCTGCCTTTCCCACTCTCTTCTTTTCTAGGACATTCTCTTGGCACCGGATGATAGAAATATCCCCAAACCTTTGCACACTTCAGAAATATGCTGTACCCTGAATAAGTCTCACAAAGAAAATGTTGACAGACTGTGCATCAGGCCCATAAAATTCGAACCTAAAAAAAATTATGGGCCTGGGTCAAAGAAGCTATTTCCAAGAAAACAGTTGGACTCCGTGCAAAGGATTTTTGACACAGAACATACTCTTCTTTTAGACAATCAGTGGGAGACTAGCTGGTCCCCAGCCATGCATAAATCTGTCCATGTGCAATTGGTAGCAGTTCCTAATTGAGGAAAAGGAGGGTGGGAATGGACTGGGCAGAGACTGGCAGGCGGGCAGAGCAGGCAGCAAGAAGCCCAGAGCTTGCTGCCGCCCTTCCTGAAAGCCTCTACCACGGGACTGCACCAGGAATAAATCACCACCTTTTCTGGAGCTCAGGAAAATAAGGCCATAAATAACGAATAGATGCACCCGAGTGCATTGTGGAATGGCTAGATATTGAGAGAAGAGCAGGAAGAGCATGTCCAGGCCAGGAGAAGGGCAAATCGAGCAGCATTTGCTGAATACAGTGAAAAGCTGAGTAGCCCAATTAATTTTTATGAAAACTCTTCCTTGTACTCTGGCTTTCCAGCCTGTACTCTCCAACAGAGGGGAAAAAAAAATCAATGCTCTTGATTCCTGGTGGGTAGTAAATTGTAAATAGCCTTGGATGCGGGGCATTCATCACTGTCTGAAAGGGTAATTTCCAGGGATAGGTTCAACTCTCCATATTTCTCCCCCTGAACTTTCTTCCTCCGGGTTGGGACACTTAGTGCCACCATTGGAAAGCCTCTTTTATAAATTTTTACTCCATTATGTTGTAATTTTAACATCTCATGCATTTGGCACTTACAACATTTTTATAATGGTCCTTTGGTTTATTTTTGGCTCAGTTTTACGGCTTTCTGCCAGGCCCAAACTTCTGCTGTGTAGCTGACCCAAAATAGTTTCCAAGGCTCAGATGCAACTTGATATCAAAATTTTATCCTCACGTGTTTAAGTTAGCCCTGTAAAATTTGAAGGCTCTGCAAAAGTTGTCTTGGTTAGTTATTAGATACAGGGTGTGTTGTACCTTTGCTACAAAAGGTAGGTGTCCATGTCACTTGCAGGTAAACCCAAGTTAAACATGACTCCGCAGTAAGGTGCTTTCCACAAGTCCAGAAAAGTTCCAGATGTATAGAAATAGAAATCAGGCTGACATTTAAAGTCAGCTCCGTAGCCGGGTAGGCTGTGCGAGTCCTCATGCATCATCATCATTTTATCCCTCAGGACTGTGTATCACTACCTCCACCATCACCAACTAGTAGTGTTAACTCTTATTGTCTAATCATGTTCGGTGTGCCAAACCCTGTACTATTTGTGATCTTGTTCAAGTATTTCATTAGCTGTTTATAACTGTGACTATTTTCACCACTGTTTTATAGACGAGGGAATTTGTTGTTTGGAGCAATGGCTTCCAACTTAACTGTAGAATCCCTTGGAGGGCTTTCAAGAATCCCAGGGCCAAGGCAGCAACCCATACCTATTACATAAGAATGCCTGGGGATAGAATCCAGGCATTAGTATTTTTAAAAAATATTAGCAAAAATGACAGGTGATTCCAGTGTGCAGCCGTGTTTGGGAATCACTGGCTTAGAGAGGTTTAAGAGATTAGCTGAGGGTCACCCAGTTAACAAGTGGCTAAAATGAAGGGGTCATTTCAGTCCAAACCTTGTGCTTTTTATAAAATACCAGGCTGCCTTTCGTCTCCCTGCTAGGAAAATTGTAAAATATGTACAGAATGGAGTCTCTGGACCTTGCTCTCCAGAACATATGGTCTGAGGAGGAAAAATGATATAAGTGAAGATCAAATAAGTGTTAAATTGTGTTGTGTTGGTTATGAAGTTTGTAAAAGTTTGGGCTGTTGAGCTAGCCAAGCAAATGGGTCTGTTGGATTTGGCTGCCCTATTTAAAAGGAACACGGAAAAAACTCATCCGGACGAGAAAAAGTTGAAGAGGTAGGTTAAAATCAGAGATAGAAGCTGGAGAATACTGAGACTGATTATCTTAGTACTAGGAAAACTGGATCCTTTGGGAAACTACATCGTGTATTCATTCATCAAAAAATAATTTAAATGTTATTACATGCAAGGTACTTTAGATATATTTGTCTCAGTAACCCAGAGAGGTGTTATCACTCCTATTTTACAGATTTAAGAAACTGAAGCTCAGTAAGGATAAAACCTTGAGCTTCCATAACTAATAAGTGTCAGACCTGGGATTCACATTCAGATTTATCTAACTAATATTAACAAAGCCCCTATTAGTGCCAAGGAATGAGATAGGTGCTGGTGATACAATGATGAATAAAAATATAGTCCTTGACTTCATTGACCTTTCAGTTTAATGGAGAAGATAAAAATTAACCACGTTTCATAAAACAAGTAAAAATACAAATGTGTTCTAGTGTATAAAGCAAGATGCATTGTAGGTGCTAACTAGGCAATTAAGGGAAGGAAACAGGCAAAGGGAACAGCCTATAAAATTTTCCTACGATAGGAAGGAATATGGAAATCAGGAGCACAGAAAAAGGGGGTGAATGTGTTCCAGATTGGGTTGGGGCTGGAGAGGTGACCTTCCTTGGTGGCTGTTGGTAGGAGACACTGTGACAAATGACATCAGATCTATGTATTGAAAGAATCACTCTGGTTGCCTTTGTAGATAATATTTTACAGGAAGGCCAGAAAAGATTGTCAGTGGCTGTCAGACATTTTTTTTTTTTTTTGCAGATGGTCCTTTGTTTATTTCTTTTCTTTTTTTTTTTAATTTGTATTTATTTTTTTATTTATTATTTTTATTTATTTTATTTATTTTGAGAGAGAGAGAGAGTGTGAGTGGGGGAGGGCAGAGAGAGAGGGAGAGACAGAATCCCAGGCAGGCCCCGTGCTGATAGCACAGATGTGGGGCTTGATCCCACAAACCATGAGATCATGACCTGAGCAGAGATCAAGAGTTGGACACTTAAACAACTGAGCCACCCAGGTGCCCCCTTTGTTAATTTCTTAATACATTTCTTAGTACATATTACTTCATGACCCAGTGTATAACATACACGAAATTAAAGTGTCAAGAGAAACCTGCCTTCTTTATGAGTGATGTGCTGTTATATTTTCTTTTCTATTTTGGCTAGAAGAGCCTATTTCATTAGAAAAAGTACTGGTTGCCATCCACTACATTTAATATTTACTTGTTTATTGTTACCAGTTAAAAATACTGATTGAGGTATAATAGCTACCAGTTTACTATATTAGGCTCAGTAAGAGGTTGATACAGATAAAAGTTGATAGACTAAAAAAAATATATATGTATAAATATATACTTATATATTTATGTATAAATTTATGTATACATTTATTATGTATAAAGGTATATTATGTATAAATTTATGTATACATTTATATTTATGTATCAATATTATGTATGAATATTTACATTTATGTATAAATATATATATATTTATGTTTATTTACTTTTGAGAGGGGGGAGGGGCAGAGAGAAGGAGACACAGAATCTGAAGCAGGCTCCAGGCTCCAAGCTACCAGCACAGAGCCCAATGCTGGGCTTGAAATCATGGACTGTGGGATCATGACCTGAGCTGAAGTCAGCCACTTAACCAACTGAGCCACCCAGGCACCCTGATAGACTAAAAAAGTGGGAGATAAATTTGATAAGATAGCAAGGAAGGAACAAGGTCTTCCAAGGGTGACTTTGTTTTCTGGCTTGAGAAACTGTATTATATGGTGACTTCATAAATGGGGAAATGATAAATGGAGGAAAACCATGCTTTCTGGGGGAGGATCATGGACTTGATCCTCCTTTGGAAATTTTGGGTTTATAGTGTCTTTGAGACCCTTAGCAGCCATTGTCCATTGGAGGGGTCTGGAATACATTTTTGTGTGATTAGTCCACCATTGCAGAAGAGTCATGGATAAGAGTGCCAGGAGAGGGGTGCCTGAGTGGCTCACTCGATTAAGCATCTGACTTTGGCTTAGGTCATGATCTTGAGGTTCGTGAGTTCCTGCCCTGCATTGAGCCCTTGTGTCAGCGCAGAGCATGCTTTGGATCCTGTCTTCCTCTGTCTCTCTGCACCACCACCCTGCCCCTCTTTATCTCTCTCTCTCTCTCAAAAAAAAAAAAAAAAGAATGCCAGGAGACATGGAGTATGGAGTGAAAGAGGAGAAGACACAGGACCAAGGAGCTCCAGAATTTAATTGTCAGGTAGAGGATGATAAATCTGTGAAGAGAGATTGAGTTAGAACAGTTGGTATGAAGAAAAACAAATGTGTTTTATGTCACTTAAAGCCAAGGAAAGAGTGTTTCAAAAGGAAGGAAAAGTCAACAGTGTCAAATGCTGCACAGGGTCAAGTGGGATGAGGACAAAAACGTCTATTGTTTTTGTGGACATGTGTGTCATCGGTGGCATTAGAGAGTGCTGTTCTGATGGATTCATGGGGATAAAAGCCAGATGAAAATAGTTTGAGGCAATGAAGAGGGAGAAGTAGACATCAACTTCTCGTGAGATTCTCCTGTCACCTGGGAGAGGCAGGAATCTGCAGGTACAGTTCAGGAGAGGCATTTCTCGACAGGCTTTTTGTAGCAACAGGAAAGCTCCCTGCTTCCTCACAGGGTCCTTGGGTCCTGGAGGCTCCTTCCCTTATGGAGGCTCAAATTTCTCAAGTTGTTTTCCAGGATAAGTTAGTTAACTCTCTAATCCAAAATTAAGGTCATGTGTGCTGTTGTTATGTATGCATTTAAGGGAACAGGAAGTTTAAAGTGAAGAGTGGATGCAAAATCTGGGACACTGAGTAATTGTGACCCTTGACCCAGCAAGGTCCTAAAAGAAGGACCTTTGAGTATCTCTGATGTGCCATACCACATTCCATAAAGCCCTCTGTTAAGGAAGCAGAGGCGCAGAGAGGTAAGGAACTTGTTTTATGTAGAAAGTTTCAGCGCTGGGATTTCAACTCAAGTTCTCTGACCTAAGACTCTGTTGTCTGGTCTACAGTGCCATGTTCACCGCCCAGGGAATGGTCTATCTCTGCAGAATTTCAGTTCTTCTCTTTGTCCTTTGTGTGTCTGTAGAAGAAAGTGTGGCATATACAGGCCATTTTCAACAAGAAGAATTTTTTCTAAGCATCTTCTCCTACCACTAGGACATTTGTCATTCCCCTCCCCCCCCCAACACAGATAGGTAGTACAGTTCCACCATAATGATGGCCTGTTCTACCATAAGAAATGGATATTAGATTTATCTGAGCCATGAAAGCAATACAAGGCTAATAATAACAAGAACAAATGAACAGAGAACCATAGAATAGGGACATTTATTTACATTATATTCTTTCTTGAATTGTCTTGTCAACCATATGTTGACATCTCTGGAAAGTTTTGTCCTGTTATTCCTTTCATATCAGTAAGACCAAGATGTGAACATGGGAATTTTACATGTTCTCTTGTTCACACTTTCTCAGGAATGGAGGCTACCATTTAAAATGCCACGTAGGGGCACCTGGGTGGCTCGGTCGGTTGAGCATCTGACTTCGGCTCAGGTCATGATCTCACGGTCCGTGAGTTCGAGCCCCGTGTCGGGCTCTGTGCTGACCGCTCAGAGCCTGGAGCCTGTTTCAGATTCTGTTTCTCCCTCTCTCTCTGCCCCTCCCCTGTTCATGCTCTGTCTCTCTCTGTCTCAAAAATAAATAAACGTTAAAAAAAAAAAAAATTCCATGTAAATACCAAGTATTTTGCAAACATTTTATCTAATCTTCAGAACAGTCATATGAAACAGGATTTGTTGCCTTTATTGCACAGATGAGGAAACTGAGTCTGTGGTGGATTGAAAATGGCTGCAAATTCTTTGCCACCCTTCCATTGAGAGGCTTGGTATTTCTCTCCCTTTTCTTCAGTCTGAGTTGGCCTTGATACTGGCTTGATCAATAGCATGTAGCAGAAGTGGCATCACATGCTCTGGGTCTAATCTTGAAGACATCTGATAGCTTTTGCTTTTGCTCCAGCTGCCATGTAAGAAATTCAAGTATCCGGAGACTGTCTTGCTTTGAATAAGTCCAAGGTAGCCATATGGAGAGGCTACGTGAGGAGAGAGGGAGGGAGGGAGGGAGGGGGGTTGAGGGAGAGAGAGAGAGACAGAGAATGGGAGGAGAGGGAGACTTGGCCAGCACCAGCTCTTCTAGCCATCTTAACCCAGGAATTATCTTGGGCATTCCAGCTCCATTAGATACTGTTTGGAAAAGAACCAAAAAGATTAACTAACAGCCAGAATCTAGGCCCCAACATATGTCCAGAGTTGGGTCATCCCACTTATTCCCAGCTCCCTGTGTTACCTAGTCTGCAGCTACAGACATTGTGGAGCAGAGACCATCTGCCTCTGCTGTGCACTTTCTAGACCCACAAAATCGTGACTGTGGTAAGATGGTTGTTGTTTTAAACCACTGAGTTTTAAGGTGGTTTGTTATGCAGCAATGAGTAACTAAAACAGCATTGTATTAAGCAATTTTGCCCTATGACAGAGGAAGGAGCAGAGCCTGGATTGAAACCCTCATTTATCTGACTACAGAGCTCGGGTACCTTCTGCTACTTTGTGTGGTCTTGTCTTTGGGACTTCCATATTGGTGTTTAGCTTCTCAGTAGATCTGCTAAACTTCTTTTAGCTTAAGTCCTGAGAATGCAGGAAGGGGAAACAAATGTTTGATTTTCTTCTACATTACAGCAAAAAGTTAAGTAATAGGCAAATAAATTCTGAGGTCAATTCCCAGCCTTCTGCTAATTCTTCCAACACGTTAAGATGTAATTTTGTTAAAAAAGTAGAAGTTCCAGAAGATCAGCCCTAGTCGCACCTTAATCCCTATGCACTTCCAATATTTTCCCTACCTCTTGATTTTTTTTAAGTTTAAAAATAAAACACAATGAAGATGATTCTGCCAGAGGAAGGAGGCAAAAGAAGAGTGTGCAAGATTAATGTGTTACCCCAGTTCCAAATTCCATGAAGTAGGAGCCCATAGAGCTATTTTGTTGGACCTGTAGGAAATGGCAGGAATTTTGCTTACAGGGTGGGTATGGGATGTGCCTGTAGAAGAGCTTCTGTGTTTCTGTGGTAGCAAACGTATCATGTGGTGATAGCCCTGTAAATAGCTGTGTTTATCAAATTCCAAAGCAAATACTCAAGCAAAACCCCACATAAAAGGCCAGATCACAAGCTGAAGGTTCCCCAAGCACTGGCGAATTTGCAAAAATGTCTGTGGTTTGCGAGTGTGTGTGTGTATTTAAACGACACATCATTTATACATGCGTTTATTTCTAGTGACTGCTACATACAACTAGCAGAAAGGGTTAGTCCATATCTCTTAACTAATGCTGAGTAGGCAGTGGTGTTAAAGTTGTGAGAGATAACTTCTCTATTCATAGAACTACCATGTTATCTAATTTCCAATCCTGGGCAAGGAAGACATCAATATTGAGATGCAGGGAAATGTTGATTGTATAGGGAACAAATATATGGCATTTACATTGGTGTTGTGGAATAGATCATTGTTAAGCAGAGTGAACACTTTCTCCCCACTACCTCCACAGGAGATGTATACTTCCTCACCCTACTGATGTGGACGTGGCATTGTGAGTTTGGCTAATGGAATATAGTAGGAAATGACAGTGTGTGGGCTCGGATTCTAGGCCTTTAGATGCCTTGTGTGTGTTCATACAAATCTTTGGGAGCCTCTGACTTCTTCCCTTTATAAGGGAGGGGCCTTTTAGTGAGGGACCAGGATGAGCACTTGTGAAATAGTTGTCCCATCTGACTTCCAGACTGAAGCAGAACGTTATGGCATGATCATTGAGTTTTAGGTTGGTTTGTGACAATTGCTGATTGATACAAGTGTGTATCAACTTTTGTGCAAATTTTTCCCCCTGAGATTGTGCTTATGAATTCCCTGCTGTGGGGGTTGCAAATTAGGTGAAACTCTAGAAGACCTATTAAAATTTTACCTTTAGTTTACCCAGAGCAGTGAGTTTGTGATTAGAGAGAATGGTTGTTATCTGAGGGTAGCTCAGGGGACTATGTGTAAGGTTACAGAATGGCTACAGACTAGATTTGAGCAACTGGGCATCCATCACAAGGGAGATGGGGAAGTTCTTCCATTGTGAGGGATTTATAGCTGCTATTTGAATTATGTAAATAAACTAGTTAAACATGTGCAGTTGAGGAAAAATGCTGTAACAGGACCTGGTGAAAGGGAAGGATAAGAGGATAGAGTTGCTGCTGCCACACGAAGCTGAAGGCCTACTGTTCTGACATGTCTTGTATGAAAAGAGAGGGGAGTTTCCTTTAGAGTTGGCTAGATTCACCTGCTTGAGGAGGTGCTGTGTGGCTGGTCCACTTTATAAGCTTCGACCAACACAATGAAATATTTTCTGAGATGCCAAGGTTTTCCCTGGCCATCAGAGGAAGACTGGCCTGGGGAGATGGTCAACCATGATCACAAAACAACTCTGCCATTTTTTTCAGATCATATGCTCTGGAGGGAAACAACTTTGCCTTTTACTATAGACACATCAGCATCTTAGGAAAAACATTCAGAATGCAGTCACAGATAAATACATGGCCTGTCTGGGTGCTGCTGCTTTCCTTGCCTTTGCCGAGTACCAATGGTACAATGCCAAGCAAATGTGTAGGGCTTCTTTGTGAGGTTGGATTAAAATCTGAAACAACAACTAATATTTTTTGAATGACTAACATGTCCTGGGATGGATGTTTTAAGTGGCTTACTTCATTTGCTTCTTATGCAATATCCCTATGAGGCAAATATTATTAGAATCATTTTGAAGGTGAAGTTAATTAACTTATTTCTGGCCACATAATTGTTTTGTTGACCTAGGATTTTTGGTTCTCTACCTTGTCATCTTTTCATTATGCCTGAGATTTTCCTGAAATTTAAATTTTGGCTTTGAAGATAGAATTTGGTGGAGGGATGGTGGTTGACTCTGTTAGAGACACATGAGTGTCAAGTAATTATGCTGTACACCTTAAATTTTATAGTGTTTTATGTCAATTATACCTCAATAAAATGGGCAAAAAAAAAACCAGAAATGGGAATGCAGGAGAAGACAGCTCAAACTGTCTCATGGAGTTGGAACAAGGGAGGTGAATGGATGAATTTGATACTTCTTCTGAAACTTAAGGCTTTCTGCAGGTCCTTGAAACTGAATTAGGACGGATATTTGCAGCAGGCAAAGAGAGTGCAAAGGTCTCCTTAGCCTGCAAACCTCTCTCCACCACCTGGTTGATGCCACCAAGAAGACTCCTGATATCTGGCCTACGGTGACTTTTGTATAATGCTGAGAACTCCTAAAGCTGCAGAGGCCATTCTAACCTGGAGTGTGCATCTACTATCCACTGGTGCCTTTGATAGCCTCTCAGTCAAGGGGGTCATAAGAACTAGGTTCTAACACCTGTTCTGCTATGTGATCATGGGAAAGTTTCTTAGCATTTTTCAACTCCTCTGCCTTTCTGTAACATGAGGGGGTTAGATTATATCAATGCCTTCTTTGTTTTAGCAGCAAAAATATTTAAAAAAATAACATCTGATATGGAATCCTAATATGTAATGTAGATTAAACTTTTCTGGATGAAGCAAGGATTAGGGTCCCAAATCCATGCCCCTTCTCAAGAAGCTCCTGAGCCACCTTTGAGAAACTGGAGGTTTTGTAGACCAAGTTCAAAACTGCTGTTCTGGAAGATCTGTAGGGGTTTTCCCAGAATTCATAGTGTAGGATTATAGAACATGGTAGTCTAAATTGCTTGCTAACTCTGTGTTGCTTCTTGGATATTCTTTTAGTAGTCTAGTGAACTGGCTCAAGCCTGTATCCCTGAATTTCTCCCCTACCTCATATTTGAAGATCCATATCCCCCAGTCTTTTTTATTTTATTTTATTTATTTATTTTGAGAGAGACAGCGAGAACATGTGTGTAAGCGGAGGAGGGGCAGAGGAAGAGGGAGAATCCTGAGTAGGCTCCGCGCTGTCAGCCCCATGTGGGGCTAGAACTCCTGAACCGTGAGGTCATGACCTGAGTTGGAATCAAGAGTCTGGATGCTCAAATGACTGAGCTATTGAGGTGCTTGAACACATCCCTCAGTCTTATGTTGCTCCTGTTCTAATGAACACACATCTCTTTTGTGGTTCTCTTCCTTCTGCCCACATTTACTCAATGTGAATAGCAGCTGCCTTCTCTTTGGTTCTCCTCCAAGAACCACTCACATATGGTTGTGTGGGTAGTTGCTTTTACTTATGGTTTGGCAACAGTGGAAGGTTGTGGGGGGTCATATCACCTTATAGCACAACAGATACCTCAAAATTGAAATTTAGCCATTGCTGTTCTAAATAGCCCCAAAGCCATAGTTAGCACTGAAAATTTTATGTATAATCTTTTTGCTTTGGAAAGACTTTACTCCAGGATGCTGGGGTATCCTGGGGTATCCTTACTGTCCGCACATTCTCCACCTACCCCCACACCCTTCTTTTGAGGCCACTCACCTCTCTGTGCACCATCCAAATTCTTCTCATTTATAAAAAACCAAAAGAAGGCATTTATTTCTTTCTTTAACTCTTTTCTAGACTACCACCATTGTTCTACCTAAATGGCTCATCAAGATATTTTGCTTAACAAAAGATAGTTCTGTTCCTACAAGAAATTCTGCCAAGGTCCTTTAAAATAACATTCCTCTGCTTTCCAACTGTTAGTTATGAAATTCTATGAGGTACTTGTATTAAGAGATAGAAAGATGAAACAGGCAAAAGCTTTATATTCCTGCCCCTAGGTTGGTCAGAAACATAAAACGTTGAAAACCAGCCTTTTAAAGACATGGGTTGAAAAGGAAGTTCTAATGGCCTGCCCAGCATTGCCGAACTCAGCCTGGCCAGCCTTTCTTCCAGCCCTGTGGTTTCTTTTTATTTAGCTCTGAAATAGGTGGCTTTTCCAAGCCTTAATATATATTTTTTTAAGTTTTTATTTTAATTCCAGTTAGTTAATATACAATGTTATATTAGTTTCAGGTGTACAATATAATAATTCAGCACTTCCATATATCACCCTGTGATCATCTTGACTGTGCTTAATCCCCATCGCTTCTTTAACCTATCCCCCCCAAGTCCCCCTCCCCTCTGGTAACCATCAGTTTATTCTCTATAATCTAGAGTCTGTTTCTTGATTTGTCTCTGTCTTATTTTTTCCCCTTTGCTTGTCTTGTTTCTTAAATTCCACATGTAAGTGAAATCATATGGTATTTGTCTTTCTCTGACTTATTTAGCTAAGCATTGTACTCTCCAGATCCATCTGTCTTTGCAAATGATGAGATTTCATTCTTTTTTATGGCTGAATAATATTCCAGTGTATATTTATTCTACATCTTCTTTATCCATTTATCAGTTTATGGACACTTGGACTGCTTCCATATTTTGGCTATTATAAATGATGCTGCAGTAAACATAGGGGTACATGTATCCCTTTGAATTAGTGTTCTTGTTTTCTTTTGGTAAATACCCAGTAGTGTGATGCCTGGATCTATTTTTAACTTTATGAGGAACCTCCATTCTGTTTTCCACAGTGGTGGCTACATCAGTTTGCACGAGGGTTCCTTTTTCTCTACATCCTCACCAACACCTGTTGTTTCTTCTGTTGTTGATTTTAGCCATTCTGATAGTTCTGATAGTCTCTAATGAGATACGAAATACCTCATTATAGTTTTGATTTGCATTTCTCTGATGATAAGCAATGATTAGTATCTTTTCATGTGTCTATTGGCTATCTGTATGTATTCTTTGGAGAGGTGTCTATTCATGTCTTCTGCCCATTTTTTAAATTGGATTATTTGGTTTTTGGGTGTTGAGTTTTATAAGTTCTTTGTATGTTTTGGATACTAACCCTTTATTGTGTGTGTCATTTGCAAATATCATCTCCCACTCCATAGTTTGCCTTTAGTTTTGTTGTTTCCTTCACTGTGCAGAAACTTTTCATTTGACATAGTCCCAATAGTTTATTTTTGCCAAGCCTTAATATTTGCCCATAGAAACAAGATACTTTTAAATGTTAGGTGCATACTTAGGGGGTAATTGTAAATGTTCTAGAATTTTAAACTTTTTATTATCTTTATACAAATGGAAGAAGAAATAGCACTAAAAAGATCCATATTCCTGTTGCCTCTCTTGATCAATTTTTAACTCATGGCAAATCCTGTTTCATCTAACTTCCCCCCACAGATGGATCATTTTGAAGCAAATCCAAGGCATTGAATCATTCTATTCATAATATTTTAGTATGTATCTCTAAAAGATAAGGACTCTTTTAAGACAACATAATTATGTAGCCATTATTATACCTGAAAAAGTAATAATAATACTGTTATATCATCAAATAGCTTTAGTCAGTGGTCAAATTTCCCAGATTATTTAAAAAAATTTTTTTAACAATTGTTCAAATCAGAATCCAAATAAGATTTGCATATTGCAATTGGTTGATATGTCTTTTAATTTTCTTGTAATGTATAGGTTCTCCTCTCTCCCCACTCCTCATTCATTGGAAAAACTTGGTCATTGGGTCTGTATAGTTGTCCATAATCTTGATTTGAGATTGCATACTCAAACTATCATTTAAGAAAATCCTCATTCCCCATATTTATTAGAAACTGAAAGTTAGATCTGGAGTCTTCTTTTTATCTACTTCCACTTATCTATCTTATCTACTTCCACTAGGAAGCACATATCTGGTTATCACTTTTTTGGTGATTTGAGGAGCCATTAATGATAATTTTCTGCATTTGTTAGGTTAGCAGGACTTGTGCATTGATCACAATTTAACACTATAATTTCTCCCTAATTTATAAGGTGAAATATTTCTGTAAGAAAATACTTTCCCTCACCAACTGTTTGGTTATCCTCAAGTATAGTTAGCATAGGAAAGGCAAGATGTATTCTTGATTTTGTTGTTGTTTGTCAGTTTTTAAAATGTTGAATTCATTCCCTGGCATTCTCCAAAGGTAGCCAATGAGTAATTATCTTAGCATCATAGCAGTCCAATTCATTTAAACATATATGATGTGTTTTAATCCATTGTATTACTATTAATATAAATATTCAGGTTGTTTCATCTTTGGCTGTGTAATCCTTTTCAGATTGGCTCCTGGGCCCTTGTGGCAACTGTGATAGTCTTTATTTTTCAAATAAAAATTGGAAACAAACAAAAAATCATAGTATAGAAAGAGTCATAAAAATTATAGTATGAACTCTACTATGATTTTTTTGTTTCAAATTTTTATTTAAATTCTGGCTAGTTAAAATACAGTGTAATATTGGTTTCAGGAGTAGAATTTAGCGTTTCATCACCTATATAACACCCAGTGCTCATCACAAGTGCTTTCCTTAATACCCATCACCCATTTAAACCATCTCCCCCCCACCTCCCTCCATCAACCTTCAGTTTGTTCTCTAGAGTTAAGCATCTCTAGGGCACCTGGGTGGCTCAGTCAGTTAAGCGTCTGACTTCAGCTCAGGTCATGATCTCACCTTTTGTGAGTTCGATTCCTGCATCGGGCTCTGTGCTGACATCTCAGAGCCTGAAGCCTGCTTCAGAGTCTGTGTCTCTCTTTCTCTCTGCCCCTCCCCTGCTTGTACTCTGTCTCTTTCTCTCAAAAAAAAAAAAATAAATAAATAAACATTAAAAAAGAGTCTCTATGATTTTCTGCCCTTTCTTTTTTTCCCCTTCTCCTATGTGCATCTGTTTTGTTTCTTAAATTCCACATATGAGTGAAATTATATATTTATCTTTCTCTAACTGACTTATTTCACTTAGCATAATACACTCTAGCTCCATCCTTGTCATTGCAACTGACAGTGTTTATCCATTTATTTTATTATTATTATTTTTAATATTTATTTATTTGAGAGAGAGAAGGGGGGTAGAGAGAGAGAGAGGGACACCTAGAATCCAAACAGGCTCCAGGCTCTGAGCTGTCAGCATAGAGCCCGATGCAGCGCTTGAACTCATGGACTGGGAGATCATGACCTGAGCTGAAGTTGGATGCTTAACTGACTGAGCCACTCAGGTGTCCCAGTGTTTATCCATTTAAATGATTATCCATTTAAATGTTCCAGGTTCATCTGGAATATTTTATGCCAGAGGCTTAGAATGAGTTGGTTCCTTTTGGTGGGAAAAGGTAGTTAGAAATCACAATCTGAGTGTCAGAGTGCTCGTTGGTACTGGAATGGTGATTATTTCTAAGAATTTTTAATGGATTATAATTTATAAAATTATAATATTATAAAATTAAAAGCACCATATTGTTTTTGGCCTGATGTTAAATAAAAGTACATGTATATGGAAACTCCAACAAATTGCTATTTTTGCCATTCTGTTTTCTCGTATCTTTCCCTGTATCCACTTGGCTTACAGACAGATAGGACATGGTCCCAAATGACTTTTCCAGCAGAGGCATTTGCTGATTTGTAAGGAGCAATGAAGAGGCTGAGAAGCTGAACAGAGATTTTAGCACTTTCATGAGGCTGGGATGAAATAATTGGAATTAAGGGCCTGCCAAGAAGAAAGGCTTTCATTTGGGATTCTGAAGGGCTGAATCTTACAAATAAATGACGTGAAAATAGACCATCTGCCACAGGAACTATATTTCAGCTCTGATCACCTCTCTCCATGATGCGTTAAGACGATCTGCTCCCCACCCTGACAGAAGCACATCCCTGGAAGAGAGAATACATTTGTAATAAATATCCCTGTTAAAAAGCTTGTGTGTGTGTGTGTGTGTGTGTGTGTGTGTGTGTGTGTGTATACAGAAAGATACAGACAACCCAATAGAAGAGTGGGCAAAATACTTGAACAGGCATTTCACAAAAGACAATAGTCCAATTACCAGGACTCATATGAAAGGTCCATAGTCTCATTATATTTCATCACAGAAATGCAAATTAAAATCACAAAGATATAATAATGTAGTACTGATACCTGTAGTACTGATAATATGTAGAATGGCTAAAATTAAAAAGTTGGAGTGGTGCCTGGGTGGCTCAGTCGATTAAGCATCTGACTCTTGATCTCATTTCAGGTCTTGTTCTCAGGGTCATGAGTTCAAGTCCTGTGTTGGGCTCTGTGCTGGGCATGAAGCCTACTCAAAAACAAACAAACAAACAAACAAATAAATAAATAAAATTTGGAAAATACCAAGAGTTGGTGAGAATGTGGAGCAAATAGATCTTTATCTTACAGAGCTGGTGGGAGTGCAGATTGGCACAACCATTTTGTAATACTGTTTGGCAATATCACTTATGGCTGAACACCCAATTACCCTATGACCCAATAATTCACTCTCAAGTGTATACTCAACAGAAGTGAATAGTATGGTCCTCTAAAAAACATAAATAAATATGTTCATAGTGGTATTTTTTAAATATCACCAAACTGTAAACAACCCACATATCTACCAACAATAGGATAAATGATTAAACTGTGGTATATTTATACAATAGAATATTATAAAACAACCAAAATGAAACTACTGTCACATACAACACAGATAGACTTGCCAAACATTATGTTACATGGAAGAAGGCAGACATATAAGTGTATATACTGTATGATTCCTTTATATAATGTTTAAAAATAGTCAAAGATGGTCTGTGGTGCTGGAGATCAAGATGGTGGTTAAGTTGGAAAAGGAGGGTGGAGTTAGGGTATGGAGAAGGCATGTGGGGGGGTCTCTGGGTGCTATTCGTGATCTGTTCCATTATTTGGGTGGCAGTTACACTTAACGTTCATTTTGTGATTGATATGTCTACTTCCTCTTTTTTTCTTTCTTTCTTTTTTTTGTTTTAAGAGAGAAGGTACAAGTGAGTGAGAGGCAGAGAGAGAGGGAGAGACAGAGAAAGGGAGAGAGAGAGAAAGGGAGAGAGAGAGAGAGAGAGAGAGAGAGAAGCAGGACTCACCCATAGTGGGTCTTGGGCTCACCTGAAGTGGGGCTGGAGATCACCCAATGTGGGGCTTGAACACACAAACCATGAGAACATGACCTGAGCTGAAGTCAGATGCTTAGCCGACTGAGCCACCCGAGGCACCCCGATACATATAGTTTTGATTAATGCATTATTCTCTTAAGTATATTATACTTCAACACAAAGTTCTATGAAAGAAGAATCTGTTGATTTCTTTCATCGGACTCTGTTTCATTTCCTAACTATTATCTTCTAGACCTATATACTACTTTATTGACTTCAACATCTTCCAGAAAATGTCTGGTAATAATCAAAGAAACAAAAGATACCACAAGTTAAGAAACTATTATTGAGAAAGCAATAGCCAGAAAGATGTAAGCCAGCCAGAGATAGGTAAAGATATGAGAAAATAGTACAGTCACAATAACAATTTTCTTGAGCCTCCATATACATGTACTCTTTTTTACATGTTCTTTTACTTAACATATAGCCAAAAAAATAATACCATATTTTTTCCTTGATAACAACAAAAAAACCAAATAGGTACTTACTGTAGTAAATTCAGACATACTGCAATATATAAAAGAAGGGAAAAATAGCTATGTACTACCAATAATCCTGTTACCTTAGAACAATCTTTGTAAACATGTTGTTGAATGAACTTCCATTCAACCTGCTCTTAAAAGATATTTACTGGACTTGAATTCTACCTACAAATTTTGTTTCCTGTTATGTTCACTCACATGTATACCTGGCAATGCATTCTGCTTATCTAAGTTATCTAAAGTGAGAACAAAGATAATCAGCTGTGCCTAGTTATGAAGGGAGGACCTGGCTACTGTGAAAATCCATAGAGAGCAGCCATAGAGAAATGAATTGAAGGACTGTTTCTATAATCAGAAGATTATTTTTGAGAGATATATTTTTCTCTGCTGTTCAGTTCTCAAAGCTGAATACTTTGGAGGCCAGTAATTAGGTAGTTAGGGAATTCTCTGAATTCCCCAGAAAATAACTTCATTTTTTCACATTTCTGCATTGTAGATGTGGAATAAGGCTGCATTAGGTGGCATAATGGAGTAACAGGCTCTTTTGGTTTTTTGTTGTAAAAATTTTTTTTTAGACTCTATTTTTTTTTAACGTTTATTTATTTTTGAGACAGAGAGAGACAGAGCATGAACGGGGGAGGGTCAGAGAGAGGGAGACACGGAATCTGAAACAGTCTCCAGGCTCTGGGAGGTCAGCACAGAGCCCGACGCGGGGCTCGAACTCATGGACCGCGAGATCATGACCTAAGCTGAAGTCGGACGCTCAACCAACTGAGACACCCAGGCGCCCCTCTATACTGTTTTAAAACTCATTCTCTCACAAAATAACACACCAACATCCTCTCGTGGCATTAAGTACAGATTTACAGATTCTCATCATTATGTGAAACCCTGTCCAGTAAGGCCTATAAGCATCATTGCATTTTATCAATCCCAATTTCATCTATGCACATGAAAAAATGATATCAATATACATCATGGAGATGTTTTAAAATTTTTTTTCAACATTTATTTATTTTTGGGACAGAGAGAGACAGAGCATGAACGGGGGAGGGGCAGAGAGAGAGGGAGACACAGAATCGGAAACAGGCTCCAGGCTCTGAGCTGTTAGCAGAGAGCCCATCATGGGGCTCGAACTCACGGACTGCGAGATCATGACCTGAGCTGAAGTCGGCTGCTTAACCAACTGAGCCACCCAGGCACCCCATAACAGGCTCTTTTGTATCCTTGCTGGGACACTGTAAGGGTACAGGTGGTACCTGCTCACAGGGAATTTTCTTTGGCATTTCATCTGCTTTGGAATTCTCCTTTCCGTTGGGTTGAGTTTAAATTGCAGGGTGCATACTATAGTCATTGCCTGCCAATCCACGAAGTTTCTAGAGGGTAGGCAAGGTTTAATCATGTAAACCCCAGTGACATTTAGGGACCCACACTGTTCAAATGTTCTTATCCCTGTCCTTTACTCATCTCCTTATCCAGGGCACAGGGTAATGTGAGATGCTGCACTTGTCCGGTGTTTCCTGTTCGCACCTGTTCAGCACTGTCTGTGAATTCAACATAGAAAGAAGGCCATGTGAATCTCACTGGTGAGTGCATTTCTTCAGAGTTCTTATAGGAGGGGCAGTGTTTGAATGAAAGACAGCGTAGTTATAAAGCACTCGAAAAGTTGTGGTGAATGGACCTGGGGGAGGTATTATGCCAAGTGAAATGAGTCAGCCAGAGACAGACAAATACTGTATGATTTTACTTGTATGTGGAATCTAACAAACAAATGAACAAATCAAACAAAACAGAAACAGACTCATAAATACAGAAAACAAACCGATGGTTGCCGGAAGGGAGGGGGGTAGAAGGAGAAAGGAAATAATAAAGAGAAATGAATTAAGAAGTACAGAATTCTAGTTATAAAATAAATAAGACACAGGGATGTAATATACAGCATAGGTAATATGGCCAGTAATATTGTAACAACTTTGTATGGTGACAGGTGGTAACGAGACTGATCATGGGGAGCATTTTATAATGTGTATAAATATCAAATCACTATGATGTACACCTGAAACTAATGCAGCATTGTATATCAATTATTCTTCAGTAAAAAATCGTGGTAAAATGTACATATCAAAATTCCAGTGGCACTAAGTACATTCACACTGTTGTGCAGCCATCACTACCATCTAGTTCTGGAACCTTTTCCATCACCACAGAAGGAAACCCTGTACACATTAGCATCACTTTCCATTCCCATGTTTCCCTATCCCTACCTCCACCCCCAGCCCCTTGCAGTTGCTATACCTGATTTCTGTCTCTGTGGATTTGGCTTCAATGGATATTTCATATTAAAAAATTCATATAATATATGGCCTTTTGCGTCTGGCCTCTTTTACTCAAAAGTGTTCATCTATGTTTTGCTTGTATCATACTTCATGCCTTGTTGGGACTGAATGGTGTTCTGTTGTATGAATATACTATGTTTATTTATTCATTCATTGGTTGACGGGCATTTTGTTTCCACCCTTTGGCTACTATGGATTGTGCTGCTACAAATGTTTGTGTACAAATATTTGAACACCTGTTCTCAATTCTTTTGGGTGTGTGTCTAGGAACAGAGTTGCTGTATTCATTTGATAATTTTATAATTTAACTTTCTGAGGACCCCCCAACTGTTTATCACAGTTATAAAGAAGTTAAGTCTGGAAATTTCAGTACTGGAGTTCTGTTTAAACTATGTGAAAGTAGGAAGTAGTTTCAAAACTTCTCTTCCATTTACTTATCCCAATCCCCCTCACTTCTTCCAAGGTCTAATTTCTTCATTCTGTCCCTTAGATTCCTAGGGCTTTTTTTTTCTTTCCCCCCTAAAGCAGACTGTTCTGGCCCACTTTTTTCCTCACTAACTGCCATATTACTATCAAACTTACTTACTCTTTTTCTTCTTCTTTCATGGCACTTAACAGAGACTAATTCTACTGTGTTTGGATGCTTACTGAGGGATTACTTCAGTGTGTCTAAAGCTAGGACGAACATCAAAGTGGCCTAGAATGCTTCTGTCTCAACATGCCATTACCTCTAGCGTTTCCTACTAAGCTACATATTCTGGAAGGTGAGGCTCAATATGTGCATTTTGAAAATCTCCACCAGATGATTCTGTTGCACACATCTGTTTAATAATGGATCAATATGTTGCCTTCATAATTTTAAATTTAATAGGAGTGTTCAGAGTGTAATACTTTATCCCAAAGGTTAGGGCTAATGATAAGATTTCTGGCACTAAAGCAGGTGGATGGAAAAGACATTTGGACATTTGGGAGCAGTAGAGAGGCTTGAGGTGCCTTAATTTACATTGAATAGGGAGATGGTGGATTACAGGACTGTTTTTCATGACTCTAGGTGCATATTGTTGGTTGAAAATAAGCTGCCCCCATTAGAAAAGCAGATTCCTGAATCTTGCAGAATTGGCATGAAAGGACAGCATGAATTGATTGGGAACTGCAGGGATTTGTTTAGTATAAAACAAATTTGAGATCTGGAAAAAACAGTTACTTGACTTTGCTTCTAGAAGGGAGAACAGAGCTGAGTGGAAATGGAGGGCTCTGAGAAAAAAGAAGAAACATTGTATCAAAGCTTGACTATGTTATGGCTCTTTTTCTCCTAGACCAGTTGTCAGTGGTATTGGCAGCATGGGAATTGACTGAGAGACTAAGAGGGCGTTGTTAGCAGTCAAAAGATGGGATAGAAACCTATACTTTTTTAATTCAGAAATTTGTGATTATTTGGTATGCCTTAGATTCTGTATTTATGCTAGATAAGTACATTTAACAATGCATTTTATTTAAGATATTTATCTTCATATAAAAACTAGTACTGCACATTAATTTTTCCAGCTCTAAAATCGGTCAGTCTTAAATTGTCGTGTATGTTCCACCACTTGCTGAGAACATTTCCTATGAGAGTTTTATTCACAGAGGAAACCTTAAGAATGTGATGAGCCAAAGAGTGTTAAAGCTTCAGACATCCTGACTCTTGTTCCCAAAACTATATAAAATAGATACTAGGATTAATATCTCATAGAGATAGTTTAAAAACGACTTCGCTAACATTTTGTGAAGCTCTTGGGAAATTATGTATTTCTTTATACGATCCCAGCAATGAGAAAAAAAGTCTCAATACTTTGAAAACATGTCAGAAATACTACTAACTATGTTTAACGTAACTCAGGATATCAGTTGGTTGTTGCTCAGTTGACACCCTGGGCTAGGACAACAGGTGTGCCAGACTCACACGTGGGTTGAGATATGAATAGTGGTGCTAATTACACTTAGCAGTATTGGTAGCCAGTTAATGTAACAGAGAATCCCACTAACCCTAACTTCATAGCAGCCAGGCTAAAAATAATATAATCCTAGTGTGGACTGATACACTGATTTTATTTGCCTGTTCAGCTACCATAATGATATATATTATTTTATATTCTCTGATCTATCTGCTGTTGGAATTAAGATGGAATAAAAGCAAAATTGAAAAATATTGGAGAATTTCTTCTATAGTAGACATTTTAAAAATGTGGGTTCAGTTGTTTTATCCTATAGCTTCAAAAGGAGGGTTTATTTTGTTAAATCACGTAGTAAATAAACTAGTTCAATGCCACAAACAGGTACTAAGTACTAGTTTTTCATTATGTATTTTAATTTGGAAGCTTACAGCTTGAGAAGTGCACAGGTTTCACTCTCAAGAATATTAATATGAGTGTCCTTTTTGCCATGACAATTTAAGCAAACAGTAACCATACCTCTACTCTAAAAGCAAGCTGTGAGCCAAAATACATGTTTTCCCAACATTAGTAATATATAGGCCCACTTTAATAAAAAAACTTTCACTCATTCTTCCCACATCGAATTAACTGATCTTGTTTTAAAATAATGGTACTTAAATACATGCAAATGTAACTGTAAGTATAAGCTCATTATGGTTATAGATGATAACCAGTTATAAAATCAAAATGCATTTGCAAATTAAATATCAAGAAAATTACCAAACCAATGAAATCCGGATTCGACACTGATTTAAGAAAACTTAGTTGTTGATTACAGTGGACTCTGAGCCTTTATTTAGTTCTACCTAGTTTTGTGTCATGGACTAAGTTTTCCCATTTCTTTAGTCAAACAATTCACTTAGTTAACCAGGATTTCCTTTGGCTTACAACTGGCACAATATGTCATTTCTATTAATTCCCGGTCTGCTTTCTCTGCATTAGCACATGCAAGTTACAATACTACTACTGGATGTCAATGCAATAGAAAAATGCAAGCGCAGGCATTGAAATAGAGTGGAAGCACTCATTAATAAGGTGGTTATCCATGTGGCCCAAAATATGCTTTCACAGATTTTTAAAATTCTTTTACATTTATTTATTTTTGAGAGACAGAGTGAGACAGGGCATGAGCAGGGGAGGGGCAGAGAGAAAGAAGAAAACACAGAATCTGAAGCGGGCTCCAGGCTCTGAGCAAGCTGTCAGCACAGAGCCCGATGTGGGGCTCGAACCCACAAACCGTGAGATCATGACCTGAGCTGAAGTCTGACGCTCAACCGACTGAGCCATCCAGGCGCCCCACAAATGTTTTAATCATCAGAAAACACCAAATTAAAAAATCGTTCTAGGCAATCTGGCAGGATTTTCTTCCTACCCTCAAATTGCTCTGGACTGCCTTGCATTGTGCTTGTTCTTATTTTTCTCGTTCTAGAAGTGTAGCTCTGCAACTTGACTTCGGCACTCACCTCTGACCTCCTCAGATACTGTAGTTCCCTAGAAGTCACATCTGGTATTTTGGACTGATGAACCCCTCTGTGGACTTTGACTTTTCTGACTCCTATAGACAGAAAGGGGGCAAAATAGGTTGAGTGAAAGATGGCACACAGAGAAATTCCTGCTGCTTTTCAGACTCCTTTGTTCATTGCAGTCTATTGGGAAGCCCACTAGTCATCTCACATATGAAATACATTAACCGCTCCTCCCCTGCCTTCCTCTCTCCCCCTCGGTTCCACACCGCACTGCTGGATCAGTGCTCTAAAATGCATTCTAATAAAGACATTCACTTTTTTTTCAATTGCTCTCCAAAGAGTTTATTCTGTCACCATGTATTCAAAACCCTTCACAATTTAACCTCAACTTACCTTTACTCTCAAGCACCACCACCCCCTGTGGTACACCATGGTCCAGCCAAATTGGATCACTGTTTGTTCCCTGTACTTTTCTACTTCTGTCCTTGCTCATGCCATTCCGTCTGCTTGCGATGCTTCATTCCCCCCATCTGTGCCTTCTGAAATCTGACTCGTGGCTTAATGCCCAACTCAGATGCCTCCTCGTCTGTGGTGAAAGCATTCCCTGACCAAAGCTGCTGGAAGTGAGGCTCCCTCTGAATTCTCAGTGTACTTGGTCCTTCTTTACATGACCCCAATTTCATGCTGCCTCACAGTAGAGCCATGTATATACATGCCTCACCTATTGCTGCTTGTAGAGTGTCAGATTCCTGGAGGCAGGAACCCGGCCTAATTTGCTTTCCTATTTTCCCCACCGTCTAGTCCAGTGCTTCTGGCATAAAAGAAACTAAATGCTATTTTCTGTATAAATAGGAGTCTGAAAATCACAATTCTTGAAGAGGTGTGAATAGTTTAATATGGTTCTAAGTAATAGATATTATTTTACTTTCAAAAATAGCATCTACTAGTAAAGTCTGATAAGTTTTTCCAGGTTTCAGGCCAGATAGTTATTTTCATGCATGATCAATAACAAATTTAACAATTTGTTCAAAGATAAAAAATGATCATTATGAAGAATAGGCAGCCAGTTCACACTCACTAAAATGAAAAGAGACATTTTATGCACGTGGAGGAGATCTAATGAGAAAACAGAGCAATGCTCTAAAACTCTGGTCCAAGGATGTGTTATAAACCGTCTAGAAGCTATGTTTACGGAAAACAGCTGACTTTGGGTGTCTATCTATGAGGCCCTGTACTTTCTGGCAACCATTTTTTGCTGCCAACTTTGAAACATGAATAACTAATTCACATCAATTTGTTGACTTCACTGACTTGACTTAGTTTTTACTTATTTATTTTCTCTAAGTGTAGCATATGTTAACAGGAAAATGAAAATACGTAGGGATACATTCTTCCACTAAACTCTGACATGAAACTGAGGTCAAACTTATCATTCAGAGAAATGTTTTGGATTGTAGATAAATAATTTTCTTCTCTTGGGCCCTATTAGTGTAAACAGCTTTATGAATGGGCACATTTTTCCCCTGGTAGAGTTTATTTTCAGACAAGTCTAAACACATCCCTTTCTCCTTATTACATCACTGTTGGTTGCCAAAATTATAATAGTACATTTATCAGAATGTCTGCCATGCTGATGTTCTTAGTTATGAGGAAGATTGCATGGTAGAAATGTCTTAATAATGAGGAGGGCCACATGACTAGCCGTAGTTGACCAAAGACTCTATAGATGTGTAGATGACTGCCTGACTCCTGGCAGAGAAACTGACCATTGTCAGTCAAAAGTTCTTGCAGTTCTGGAGGCAGTGCGAGCAGCACATTGTTTCTGGCACTTGGGTGGGAGAGGGTACAGTGTGGTACCATGAAGAAGTTCCAAAACAATTGGACTTCCTTGGAAAGTTAAACGTTAAGCCAATAGCTAACAGTTAAGCTTCACAGCATCCTGTGAAGGAAGGCTTTCCCTCTCGGATTTATCGAAACCTAATTTAGCATCATAACATATGTAAAGAGAAAACAAAAAGAAAGAGAGAGGGGATGTTTTATCATCCAGGGATGTACCTAGGAGAATCAGTGAGACGTACACATTGCTGTGGCTTTTCAAACACTGTATAGGAAGAAAGCCTGATAGCCAGTGGCTGTTCAGTTCAGTTTGCTGGTTGTATTGTTAAAGCTCTTGGTGAGAACACATCTAATATGGAGATGGATCCAAATAGTTGTAGCTAGTGCACTTTAGTTCCTATTGGTAAAACCATTTCTACTGTCTATAGACATCTGCCCATCTTGATCTGATGCCATCTGCTTTTGGTTCATTTGATGGGTACTTTCTTTCTGATTATAACTTGCCTTCCCCTATAATTTTGGTTATGACAAGGAGATGTGCTCATTGTTGCTTGTACAGAGAATTCTGGTTTCCGTGACACTTTCTTGAGTCAAAATAGTAAATTTGATAACTTTGTGACTTGGGTTAAAGTAAATGAATCTCTCTTCAGTGCTTACAGCATCTCCTTTCTAAGGCTGTAAGGCTGAGAATCAGACTCTGGACTCTACAAACAAATTCACCAAGGAACTGTGAGGCTGTTGGGGCCACTGCCCAGAAGTTTAGCCAGATGGAGGCGGGAGGTGTGATTGCTCTGAGCATGTTCTTTGAAAGTGGAACACGCAGGGCCCACGCATTTGGATGTTTGTGCAGTTTGTTCACTGCATAAGAATATCTGCTGGGGTGAGTGGGGCTGCAATCTGGCCCCTGCTCAGTTCTCAAAGCTCTGCTCAGCAGGTCCACCTGGAAAAAGGGCTCCTTTTCTGAATTTGCAGAAAGTCACAGTTTGGTTCTGAATCAGAGTCTTTGCAGTGGTTACAATACTCATGAAAAGGGTTTCAGGACAAGTCAGTTTGTGTATGTATTTAAAGCATCACTGGTCATACCCTGGGATTCTGAGCAGGGGTCTCCAAAGATGTGGATCATTTATCATTATTCGGAAAAAATTAGAAGTATTATCAGAAAACTATTATAAGTATGTAACTATACTATACATGTATATTTATAATGTATATCTATAAATATACTTTATTTATTTAAATTAGATGTTCCAGTGTACTATGTACATCAATAAATATATACAACAATAAAAAGGAAGAAATAAAAATAAATGCAGACAAGATTTTGTGAACTTCACTCTGGAGATACATCTACAAAATTTGTGGGGAAATGCCTCTCTTCCCGGAGAGATTCATTTTCCTACCCCCATCCCACCACATGACCCTGAGTTCAGAAAGCCTTTTGCTTGTCTATCTCAAGTTCTAGTCACATAAGCTTCACATTTTCAGAGATACACCAGAAATTCTTCACAGTAATGAATTCTAGCAATTGGTATTTTGGTAAGACCTTAGTCTTGACCATCTTTAAGTAAACAATTAAATTAATTAAACGTAAAAAGAATTTTAAAAGCTTAACTTAATAAATAAATTTTATGATATTTTGAATTTATGCTTCTGAAAGGTGTCTTCAGAGTGCACGGCAAAGACAAAGAAGAGGAAGTTTCTGAAAATGCCACTATCGCTACCAACAATAGCTGCAATAATACATTTTATCTTTTAACTGGTTCTTGAAAGGAGCCAAATTAACCAAGTCTGTTGTAGAAATTGGTCACTGAGATAAACATTTCCTGCTACCATGACAGATTTCCAAAAGTTTTGCTTTATTATGATTGATCACTTTATCTGGTTGTCAGTTTAGGGTTCTTGGTGATAAAACTACAGTACCTTTCTTGTCTGTGTCTATATATTTTTTAATATTGGCACCAGACTCTGTCTGCCAGAGCAATTCCATGGAGAGGATTAATTAGTCTGGTTATGACTCCAGAAGGTCTGTTCAAAGAGACAGAGTCTTGTATAAATAGGGTTAACCCCTCAGAAGTTACTGGAACTTCAGCATTCACTTTGCATCTTACTGGAAGTATGTTCTTCAGAGGCCAGAGGAGTGTTCTTTATATCTAAAGGAACTTCTAACAGGAAAATACTTTTTGTTTCTACTTGGAGAAAATATTCCGTAGGTTAATGTGATAAGGAAGGTGAAGTATAAAAAAAAGTATCTTTCTATAGACTTTTATCATCCATTGAAGTGAGTCCTTTCCCTTGAATCCTTAATATTTACTGATATTTGACATGCGCTGGAGGTGAGCTTTGCTTGGCAATTAATTTGGTTCCCTTCTCTCTCTCAATGCTCAGCAGTATTTTTTTATATATGCCTCTTCAGTCTCCTTGGAAACACCAGATATCTGTTGGGAACAGACATGTAGATATCATAATCTAGAGCCAGTTCACATTATAGACTTCCAAAAGAAGAATTCTCAATGATTTAACTGTTATGGATTGGTATAATCACTGTGATCTATGGGAGCCATGTGTGAGTATTACTGGTGTGTTGCATATGTGAGGGACTTAAGTAAAAAGAATGGGTTTTTAATTGAAATACTGAATATTATTCATACATACAATATTTATTTTTAATTGAAATACTGAATATTATTCATACATACAATATTTATTTATTTATTTATTTATTTATTTATTTATTTATTTATATCCAAGTTAGCTAATGTATAGTATAATAATGATTTCAGGAATAGAACTCTGTGATTCATCACTTATATATAACACCCCAGTGCTCATTCCAACAAGTTCCCTCCTTAACGCCCATCACCCATTTAGCCCATTCCCCCACCCAACACCCTTACAGCAACCTTAGCTTGTTCTTTGTATTTAAGAGTCTCTTATACAATATCCATACATTTAATGTGTGTTTACAGAGTCCTTACCCACATATTATTTCATTTTATTCATGAAGAAACTGTCTTCAGGGGGTTAAGTGCTTTCTAATTATAATCACAATCATAATCATAATTAATAATAATAAGATAATGATGATAAATGGACAAAATCTTTCCAGTGATTGCTAAATGTGTATATTTAGCTGCTTATTTGACATATTTTCTAGTATGTCTCTTAAGCAACTTAGTTTGTCCAAAGTGAATTCTTGATTCCATCCCAAAGCTTTTCCTTCTTATTCACCAGTCTTCAGAAGTAAATGGCATCACCATCCTGGTGTTGTGTATGTTAGAAACACGAAAATCCTTCTTGAATTTTCTTTCCTTTTTAGCACTCCCTCACATCCAAACCATAACCAATATATCAGATTATGTCATCACTTCCAAAACTTGTTTTCTTTCTGCTGCCACCACCAGTACCCTAACTGGACTACCACGGTTTCTTGCTATGCTACAACATTGCCTCCTACATATCTCCTGTGTCTTACTCTTACCTTCTGTCAGTTCTCCATGCAGCAACTAGTGTGAGCCAATATGTAAAGTGGATAATGTTCCACTCCTGTTTAAAAATTTGCCATGGCTTCCCAGTGTTCTTGGGGTGTAAAATCTGCATCCTTTCTTCTGATTTACATGATCTGGATCTTTCCAAGCTCATTTTGTGCCTCTGTACAGCTTGCTCATTATACCTGATCTACTGTAATCTTTCTTAAAGTTTCTTAAACATGCTGAGTTTACTCCAGAACCTTGGCACAGTCTATTCCTTCTGTCTTTACAGGGTTGGCTCCTTACTATCTTTAGATCTCAGCTTCAGTATTACCTCTTTGTAGATGCCTTCCATAAAAAAATTTAATCTAAAATATCTCTGTTCTTTTATTTTATAATTTCTCACCTTTTGTTTCCTTCGTGACATTTATCACAATCACAGTTGTGAACTTACTTATGCTGTCTTCTTTCCTGGATCCTGAGTTCTGCCAGGGCTCTGGCTTTGTCTTTCTTGTTTATCATTCTGTCCTGAGCTCTTAGCACACGGTCTAGCACATGCTAGGTATTCAGGTACTCAAGTGTTTGAGTCCTGGAATAAATGAGCCATGTAGTTCAAATCTCTCAAATATGAGGGAACAGTGGAAAATTAAAGTACTTTGAGGTCAGTGTTTAGCCCAACCCAACATGAGGACTTAGTGACTGGATCCACACCTTCCTTTCCTGGCACTGGAATTAGTTGGATAGTGACGTAAAGGTGTTGGAAATCGTTTCTTGAGCTTTTCATTCAGGTATTTGGTGAGGTTAGCTTCATTTTAGGAAACATTTGATTTAGATAAGTAAAATGTTATGACTCTGCAGTTGGAATTTCATCAAGATATTTTAGTTTATTTCTGAATATTAGGACTTTTTACTACTATCACACACTCCAAATGACTTGACTAATAAGAATAATATAAACCATGAAGGAAGTTTATTGATAAAAGTCACAGTTTTTTAAAGGATCATTCTGTATGATCAATTTGGGAAGGCATAATTCTTGAAAAATGTCTGAGTGAGCACTACCTTTTCTTTTATGTTTTCTCATTTGAATCCTTCTCCTTTAGACCCTGTAGGAATCCCTGCAGGGTCCTTCCAACAGGAACAGAGCTTATTCTCTAGGGATATCCCATGACAGGGCCAAACCCTAATGGCTAGCCTAGAATAGATGTGGGGATATAGGAGGGCACTGAGGCAATGTTTGTTATGATCTAGTCTTACAGTTTTATTTCTTGCCTGCATGGCACCTTGCACATGGTATTTGCCCCATGTAGTCAACGCTGCTGGCCCCACTGAGAATTCCCTTTGTGGGGCCAGTGTGCCTGTCTGCCACTGCTGTAAGAGCAGGCTGCAGACAACTCAGGCCTAAGAAGCGACCTCATCTAAATGCTCAGGAGGTGTGCTTCCTGCCATCCCCATCCCAACCGAGGACAGCCCGTAGCCAATGACTGACACATACGGGAGTGAAAAAGTCTAGGCTCCTTGCTCAGGGTGGGACAACTCTGTGGTGCTATTCACGTTCCAGAGTTCCCTGTGGGAGCAGACAAAGGGTAGACTTCAGCAGAACCGGCATCTTGGCTTCTTCCATCCCTCCCTTACGGATTTTACTTGCAAGCATGTCCCCTATATTGCTATAAAATCACTTGTGCAGTACACCCCGTCTCAGACTTGGCTTCCAGGGAACCTGATGTAGAGCACATAGTATTTGGGAGCACTTGTAAATGAACTGATTTGAGGAATTCTCTTGGTGGCTTAGAATACAAACCTCCCCATTACCATGCCTCCAGGTACTAATGACAGTCCCCAGGAATGGGCTACACCATACAGTTCTGGGTTTGGATTTCAGCCTGGTCCATCCCACCTGTTAAATGGGTTGGTACCATGTACTTGACAACATGTCAGTCTCCAGGGCTAAAGGAGAAGCAGAGTATTCTTTTGAGTACTAAGCCACCCCTGGTGCCTGTTAATTTCAACATTCCTATTTTATTTATCCCCAAAGAAGTCTGTCTTGTAAGAAAATAATATATTTAGTGCACATTTATATACTGCCTCTTTGGTTCTCTTCTTCCCATCTTCTTCTGGAACTAGACACATTTCTTCTCATCTTTTATTATATGAGTCTGAGCAAATTGAGTCCTAGACATCCTGATTTAACCCAGAAGAACTTGAAGAGGCAGAGAATGCTCCTTGACCCAGAGAATTCTTAGGAAATACAGCGATGAAACATTGTTCCAGGTTGAGCTGCTCTGGGAAGCAGACTCAGTGGAAATGAACATGCATGAGGTTGATTCGGGAGTGCTCTAGGCGTCTGAAACTGTGAAAGGGAAGAGGAGGAAGCAGGATTGGGCAGAGGGAGAAGTTGAAAAGCAATGCATTTTCAGTGGAAACCTCAGCAAGCCCATGGGGAGCTCTGAAGCTGGACTGATCCTCAGAATCATTCTGGCTTGGGAAAAGAGCAGGGCCTTCATAACCACCACATCCGTTATTCAGTGGATGTGGGCTGCCTAGGAATGGGGTGATCTTGAGCACCTTCAGCAGAAGCAATCCTTATATGGGGCTGACAGTTAAGGGCTGTCTGCCTTCTAACATTACCAGTACCGGTGGACTGGATCCCTCATTTCTGGAAAGGAATCTAGGTGGTGCAGGTACATGTACAGTCACTTTTGCATGGAGGGAAATCTGGGACAGATAGACCCCTGGCCTACTGCTCTAGGATTTACTGTGTGTGGCCTGCAGCCTCTCAAAACACGCTTGGCCCAAAAGCCTGTCTCTGAGAATGTAATTGGAAAGCTCATGCAGGTGGGGTAGATGCTGGCACTTACTGGTTCTGAGTTACTGTGGTTAGTTGGGACTGGATTTGAGCAGAGGCTTGTTTCTCTGGTGCCTTCTAGCAGCTGGTCCAAGAACAAAATAGAGTTGTTTGAAGTCCTACGAGCCCTATTAGAGGATGGTGTTTTTGTAACATAAGATCATGAATTCTATTCCTAGTATATGATTTAAATTTAGCTGGAAGCTGGATTGGCTGTGCGTCTTGACCACATATCTATTAAAAGAAAGCCTTGGGCTACAAGAGAAAGGCTTATTACAGCTTTTCCCAGTGTTTTGGAAACCTTGAAAGAAGAAAGAATATTTGGGAAGTGAGAAACTTAACAGAAATTTAAGTAGACATGGAACACTTAGATTCAGGAAAGTTTCAGTAGAAACTATCAACTAATTGATTTGGTCAAATATAAGACTTGAAACACTTTGTATTTTTATTTTTTTATAGAGGTTTTTTTTTTTTTTAAAGTTTACTTATTTTTTTTGAGAGCGAGAGAGCGTGGGCAGGAGAGAGGCAGAGAGATGGGGAGAGAGAATCCCAAGCGGGCTCTATGCTGTTGAGAGTGGGGCTCAAACCCACAAACCGTGAGATCATGACCTGAGTCGACATCAAGAGTTGGATGCTAAACTGACTGAGCCACCCACCTTCCCTGAAACACTTTGTATATTTATTTTCATTTTTAAAAACATGTGTTTTTCCTTTTGGCCTTGTGATTTTTCTGAGAAAAGTATGTCTAGAGTTAGTGTCCCTTTCTGTAAAATGGAAATGATAGATGAACCACCTATGATATTTCAAAATTAGGGGTTGTAAAGCACTTTACAAATTAGTACTCTCACACACAGTGCTTGGATAAATGGTACTTGTTTTGAGTAGTCCATCAAATTCAGTGGGATTTAATCTAATCTCTAGACTTCTTTAATCCTCTAACTAAACATCTGATTGGCCAGCACAGATATGAAAATGGGCCAGTATGTTGCCAAAAACCTGAAAGGGGGTGTGTGTTCAATGTAATTGGGTGGCACATTTAGCATTAAGGTTTTCATAATCTTCTCAGTAATGTGTTCAGGAGAAATGAAGCCTCTTCACTTTAATTTAGACAGTATATTTAACAGTAAGTGACTCTGGTAGAGCTTTAATCTTATCATGGCTTACAGCCCTGCTACTGAAACATGGTAGGAAGCCCTCACTCCCAGGAATGGAGTTCCAAAAGGACCTTGAAAATTCTGGACTTCAGGGTGCCCTTGTTGGTGATCTTGCATCAGCAGGAAAATACATTTGGAGAAAAGATGGTCTTGCCCTTGTGCATATCCATGTGGAGAACCAAATAAAATACCGAAGACCTAATAAGATTTAGCTTTCCAGCAATATAAATAATTTAATCAGATTAATGACATTGTTCTACCTGAGGGGTTCCATAATTAGTGGATTATTGAAGCCACATGAAAGTTATCTGCCATTAGCACCTGGAGGAGCTCCTGTTGTCTTAAACTGTGGAATCGAACGATATGAATATTCCTGTCATGCAAACTGTAAAGATAATAAGCCCCTGGCATTTTGTAAGCTATATAAATCCACAGATTTCACATTAAATATTTAAGGCAAAGGAGGTGTTATTTGTTAGGATATAGATAAAGGGAGTTCAAATGCCTCAGCCAGCCCTTACTTTCCCTTTCGGGAAGTGTCTTTCTTTGTTGAAGGTACTTTCATGCCTTCATTATTGTGTATTCCCCCCCTTTTCATTGGGATATTGTTTCAGTTCCTCTGGAGGTATTCTTTGGATTTTATATGAGAAACATTCAAAATATTTTTACAGGAGATTTGTCCTTTTCATATAAAAAGGAAATTCATACCATGGGTACAAGCAGCAATGAATCAAGTGGTATCCCAGTATATGGAAAATGCTAGAGTTCTGTGGGAAGATCATCTCATTACTCTGTCCCTAAAATATTTGAAAGCCAAGGGTTTTATAGCTTTGTATGTTCCTTTCCTCTCACTTACGTGTTATTTAGCGATGGGAAGAAAAGACCAGCTGGGAAATGTAGACCTATTATTTCATGCTTTATATCTTTGTAAGACATTTCATATAAACAAAATTCATAGATCAGAAATGTAAAATACTGTGTGAGGCCATGTGTCTAAGTGGTTGGTATAGAAAACACGGTCACCACAGTTTGTAGAGAGTTGACAGAGACTGTTTGGTTGTAGCAGGATGTGCTGCTGACCAGATAGGTTTCTAGATTAGAGCACTTCTCATTCAGTAAAGATGAAGCTTTCTGAATTAGGTTCCATTCATTTAAGAGAAGATATCAGGTTACATCATACTCAGATGGGTAAGTTGAGGACAGATGAATGAAGGGACTATTTGTGGACACCTAGGCACAGAGGGTTAAGGGAGCCAGCAAGCAATGGTGACCCTCCCAGGGTAGCAACAGTGGAGAGCCCTTACCACACGCATGCCTGTAGGCGAGAGGGGGGGAGGTAGTTTTCTGTGTCCTACAGCTGTAGAAGAGCAGTGCCCAACAAGAATTAACGTGAATTATCACTGTCAGCAGTGGACCCAACCTGCTGCCAACCCAAGGCTTGGCAGGGAAGTAACTGGTGGAATAAATACCCCCAAACCTCTTTCCTCTTGCCTTCCATGCTATTACTTCCCATTGACTGAACCTAACTGGAAGCCAGAGAACAGGAGAGCCTGCTGTTACTATCCATGGATGTCAGGCTCCCAGGCCACATCGCAGGGTAGAAATGGGTAGAGAATGGATCAGAGTGGCAAATGGGGCTACATATTTAAAAATATTTGGCAGAGTTCTTATGTAGACAATGAAGGCATTTATGAGAATGATAGAATCTAATTAATTATTTTAATTGAAGCACACTTGACATACAATATTATGTTAGTTTTAGGTGTATAATGTAGTGATTCAACATTTATGTACATTACAAAATGATCACCATGATAAGTGTAGTTACCACCTGTCACCATACAAAAGTATTCCAATATTATTGACTATATTCCCTATGTTGTACTTCACATCTCTATGACTTATTCATTTTATAACTCGAAGTTTGTACCTCTTAATTACTTTCACCTAGTTTGCCAATCTCCCCAGAGAATTACAGATTTAAGTAATGACAAGTGCTTTATGAATTTACAGTATTACTATTAAGTGTGAATGTATGTGTGTGTGTCATATATATATATATATATATATATATATATATGTATATATGTATAGTAATTGCATATACCATGGAATATCACACCTGTTTCCTTAGAGAATTTATAAAATTATATCCAGTTAGTGGTAAGGGAATATTTCTGTCATAAATACATTCAGATTTTTATTTCTTTTGACTGGTTCTGTATTATCTGCTGATCTGATGTGATGTGGTGGGACATATTCCATAATAGCCTGTTTTGGAATGAACATAACCTTATATCAGAGTTTTTATATTAATTAACAAAAAATCACAGTCCCTAATTTTGCAGTCACCCAAAGTTCATAGATCAAATACAGAGTTTTCATATGTATTTCTATAGCTCTGGCTATCTTTTTTGTTTGTTTGTTTGTTTGTTTGTTTTTAACATTTATTCATTTTTTGATAGAGAGAGACAGAGCGTGAGTGGAGGAAGGGCAGAGAGAGAGGGAGACACAGAATCCGAAGCAGGCTCCAGGCTCTGAACTGACAGCACAGAGCCCAACGTGGGGCTCGAACTCACGGACTGTGAGATCATGACCTGAGCCAAAGTCGGATGCCCAACCGACTGAGCCACCCAGATGCCCCAGCCCTGGCTATCTTTGTTTTTAATGTGTTACTGTTCATATTAGTGCAGCACTAATATTCAGTGAGATTTGCTCTTCAACATAAACCTTGAAATTTTTAGTTAGCTCAAGTTATTCCCTTCTATGACCTTTATTCTTTGCAGTGGCAGAAGAGATTTTACACATATCCTAGCTTTTTTGGAAGGAAAGGTGTTAAAAAATCTTAAGCAACGTTCTACATTAAACAATTTCCCTACTCTGCTGAAGCAATGGAGTCTATACTTCCTTATATACATCTCCTGATATTCTTTTTTACACTCCTTATATACTTAAATATAATATTGTCCTAGGTGTGTCATCTTTTAGCTTGCCCTTTGTCTATTTCATGCCCTCTTTCACATGGGCTATGCATGTTACAGACTTTTTTTGTTTTTTAGAAGGAGGGAAAGAAGTTACATATTTTCACAGTAGTAAAGGATTGCTCTTATTTTGTATTATCGTCCCTAGATTTCCTTGTATGGGAAAGTATAAATATAGAAAGCCGAGGGTTAGTATTTGGGCTGCAGTTTCTTCCATACAATTAAATTCATACCTTTGATACCATTTGCAAATTGTTCCATGGAATGAACCACACAGGCAACAGGGAGAAGTAAAATGCCGATGGAAGATTAGTACACTCTATATAGTTCACAGGAACAGCAGGAGAGCTTTTGAAACTCCTAAAATTGCTGAGGTGTGTTAACTGAAGAACTTTCAGATTGCCACATCATGTTAAAACTTTAGTGGAGATAACCAGTGATCTTGATGTACTTAAGATGAGTTGTAGTTTATATGCTTAAGAGGACAGCACAATTAAAGGTATTTATGCAGTTGTTCTTCAGAGAGTCCTGGACATTAGCATGAAATGATAAATTACAAGAACTTTCAAAAAAGTAGGGAGGGGGGAAATTGTCAGTGGGGTGGTCCTGGAATTTATCTATCGAATTGTTGAATCTTTGTCAAGTATGAAGTCACCATGAGGGCACTCCAGGCAACTGGGAAGTTACTGGTGGGCTGACTGAGTTATCATATGGGTCTAATTCTTCCCTCAGCAGCAATTGTTAAGACATGTATCAGAAATTTATCACCTCCTTGAAAATGGAGACCTTTATCTAAATAACTAGCGAATGCTGTCTTTAATCTTACTGGTGTCAGTGGTGGTCTAATAAATCATTTTTAAACAAGTATGTTTAAAACCTTTTACCCTATTTAAAATGATAGGCTTGACTAAGTAAGTCCTTATCAAATTATAGTGGTGCCTTTTGCCCTGTTGCTGTCTCCATTAGGAACTCCTGTTTTTAGAGATTTGTAACTCAGATTTCCATGAGGGAGGAACCTTGGCACTCAAGTTCGTGAGAGAGAATGACAGTTATTCATTATTGCTTGCTTCTGTTTCTTTTTTTTTTTAAGTGCTTTATTTACAAACTGAATTATGGGAAAGCAAATGAAAGCTTGAAATAAATTTAGGGAAGCTATTTTTTTTTAACCAGTAGCGTGAGCTTTAATTACATAATTTAAGGATAAAAATTATATATTACTGAGAAAATGTGCCCAATCTGTGCTGGACATGGGAATATTTTTTGATCCTTTCTTTTTTTTTTTTTAATATGAAATTTATTGTTAAATTGGATTCCATACAACACCCAGTGCTCATCCCAACAGGTGCCCTCCTCAATACCCATCACCCACCCCCCATCAACCCTCAGTTTGTTCTCAGTTTTTAAGAGTCTCTTATGTTTTGGCTCCCTCCCTCTCTAACCTTTTTTTTTCCCTTCCCTTCCCCCATGGTCTTCTGTTAAGTTTCTCAGGATCCACAAAAGAGTGAAAACATATGGTATCTGTCTTTCTCTGCATGAGTTATCTCACTTAGCCTAACACTCTCCAGTTCCATCCACGTTGCTACAAAACGCCATATTTCATTCTTTCTCATTGCCATGTAGTATTCCGTAATGTATATAAACCACAATTTCTTTATCCATTCATCAGTTGATGGACATTTAGGCTCTTTCCATAAGTTGGCTATTGTTGAATGTGCTGCTATAAACATTAGGGTACAAGTGCCCCTATGCATCAGCACTCCTGTATCCCTTGGGTAAATTCCTAGCAGTGCTATTGCTGGGTCATAGGGTAGATCTAGTTTTAATTTTTTGAGGAACCTCCACACTGTTTTCCAGAGCAGCTGCACCAGTTTGCATTCCCACCAACAGTTCAAGAGGGTTCCCATTTCTCCATATCCTCTCCAGCATCTATAGTCTCCTGATTTGTTCATTTTAGCCACTCTGACTGTCATGAGGTGGTATCTCAGTGTGGTTTTGATTTGTATTTCCCTGATGAGGAGCGACGTTGAGCATCTTTTCACGTGCCTGTTGGCCATCTGGATGTTTTCTTTAGAGAAGTGTCTATCCATGTTCTCTGCCCATTTCTTCACTGGATTATTTGGTTTTTTGGGTGTGGAGTTTGGTGAGTTTTTTTAATAGATTTTGGATACTAGCCCTTTGTCCCATATGCCATTTGCAAATATCTTTTCCCATTCCATTGGTTGCCTTTTAGTTTTGTTGATTGTTTCCTTTGCAGTGCAGAAGCTTTTTATCTTCATGAGGTCCCAATAGTTCATCTTTGCTTTTAATTCCCTTGCCTTTGGGGATGTGTCAAGTAGGAAATTGCTGCAGCTGAGGTCAGAGGTTTTTTCCTGCTTTCTCCTTTAGGGTTTTGATGGTTTCCTGTCTCATATTCAAGTCCTTTATCCATTTTGAGTTTATTTTTGTGAATGGTGTAAGAAAGTGGTCTAGTTTCATTCTTCTGCATGTTGCTGTCCAGTTCTCCCAGCACCATTTGTTAAAGAGACTGTCTTTTTTCCATTGGATATTCTTTCCTGCTTTGTCAAAGATTAGTTGGCCATACCTTTGTGGGTCTAATTCTGGGGTTTCTATTCTATTCCATTTGGTCTATGTGTCTGTTTTTGTGCCATGATCCTTTATTCTTATAATCAACCAAATTTCTGCCCACCCCCACCAATAAGATCTGAAGTTTTTATAATTGTTTAATTATAAACAATTCTCTTAATTCTCTGTGTTATTTTTATTTTTAGATCCTGATTTTTTACTCCTTAATATGTTTCTATTGAATACATCTTAGATAATTTGTAGCAAATAGTAATTTTGAGTTGAACATTAAATTATGTGAGCACTAAATAATGTGGAAATTGTATATAAATGTTTATATACTCTCTCTGTTGTGTAGGGGTCAAGGATTTGGTAAGCCTGTCTAATGGAGTCAAGTAGAGTTTTACCTGGGAGGTGATTCTTATCTGAGATTGTGGAGTTGGATCAGAGGGAACATTCCAGAGGTGGAGTGGAAAAGTTGCTGATGTTTAAGTGTGGTCCAAGTGGAGTTGTGAATCATTAGGGGGTTAGTGAGAAACTGGAGTGAGGACACATATACAAATGGGTGAATTTGAGGCAGAGGCAGCATACAAAAAAGGAACTGCGTGGGAATAGGCAAATATTGGTTTTCTGGGTGAATTTTGGAGATATGGGCCACTGTTTATAGCTTGTTTTTATATGTGTCAGTATATATTTGCACACAAGTGAGCTAGATTCATTTAGAGCTATTAGTATGAGCTAGACATTCTTTATTTTATCCCAAACTTAAAATTTCTGGTTTTTATTGGTACAACCGCTTTCTTTAGATGGTGAGTTGCTGTGCTTATACCGTGGCCTATGAGGTGTGTGTGTGTGTGTGTGTGTATGTGTGTGTTTTCTGAATTTGTGGAAAAAGGAACCTATAATATATCGTTTGATTTTGACTGAGTCTGTCAGGTAGTGTCACAGGCTTGTGGCTGGATCAGTGACACCAAAAGAGTGGTTTGGAAGGAACTCACAAATTCAAGAGTTAGAGCAGGCTGAGTTACTGGACCAGTTGTTGTAATTGGACAGCAATCTAGCTTAAGACAGCTAGAAAAATTGAACTGAATACTAAAAAATATCTGCATGTCAGCAAAGGAAAAAACAAAGCAGCAAAGAACAACTGTAGTAGAATATGGGGGAGTTCAAAGGCCCAAGGAAGAATATTTGGCTGCTTTACCTCTGGGGCCATTCACTTATTCTGGAGGGTGTGGCTGAGCGTCTTGGCAGTGTCTTGACAATGTCACATGAGGGGGCAGGAACTGGAGTCTGGGGTCACCAAGGGGTGAGTTGAGGGAGTAGTGAGCTCTCAACACTTTGGGGTTAGGAATCCAAAGTGCTAAACCCTAAATAAAGGGAACTTGCAGAAGGCATATCTTTTGGGGACTGCAGCTCAGCTGTAAATCAGTTCAGTTTCTGAAATTAGAATGAAATGAATTCATATTGGTAGTTCCTCTAACTGCATGTTGAAGTTGAATTTAAATCCTCTCCAGTAGGGGCGCCTGGGTGGCGCAGTCGGTTAAGCGTCTGACTTCAGCCAGGTCACGATCTCGCGGTCCGTGAGTTCGAGCCCCGCGTCGGGCTCTGGGCTGATGGCTCAGAGCCTGGAGCCTGTTTCCGATTCTGTGTCTCCCTCCCTCTCTCTCTGCCCCTCGCCCGTTCATGCTCTGTCTCTCTCTGTCCCAAAAATAAGTAAACGCTGGAAAAAAAGATTAAAAAAAAAATCCTCTCCAGTGGAAAATACCATCATTGTATATTTCAAATTATTTGTAAAAACAAATTTGCAAATACAATGCTTGGAAAACAATAAAAAGTAATTAGATAACTAAAGAAAATGTTAACAAAAACAGCAGGAAAATAACCCTAGACAATATAAACAAACCCACCGTAGCTTCCAGATATTGGGGTTCTCAGATAGAGATTTAAAAATAACTGTTCTTGTGATACCTGGTTGGCTCAGTCGGTTAAGCATCTGACTTCAGCTCAGGTCGTGATCTTGCCATTCTGTGGGTTTGAGCCCCACATTGGGCTCTGTGCTGACGGCTCAGAGCCTGGAGCCTGCTTCGGGTTCTGTGTCTCCCTCTCTTTCTGCACCTAACCCACTCTTGCTCTGTTTCTCTGTCTCTCAAATAAATAAACATTAAAAAAATTAAAAATAAATTAAAAATAACTGTTCTTGGGGGGGTGCCTTGAGGATGTTCTCAGTCAGTTAAGCTTCTAGCTCTCAGTTTCAGCTCAGGTCATGATCTTGCAGTTCATGAGTTCTAGCCCTGTGTCAGGCTCTGTGCTGACAGTGCAGAGCCTGCTTAGGATTCTCTCTCTCCCCCTCTCTCTGTGCCACTCCCTGCCTCTCTCTCTTTCTCTCTCTCTCCCTCTCTCAAAATAGATTTAAAAAACAAAAAAATAACTGTTCTTGGGGCACCTGGGTGGCTCAGTTGGTTAAGTGTCCAACTCTTGATTTTGGCTCAGGTCATGATCTCACGGTTGTGAGACAGAGCCTTGTGTCAGGCTTCACACTGGGTGTGGAGCCTGCTTGAGATTCTCTCTCTCCCCATTTCTCTGCCCCTGCCCCACTTGTGCTCTTGCTCTCTGAAAAAAACAAACAAAGCCAAACTATTCTTGTTGTGTTTGAGAAGACACAAAACAAGATTGAGAATTTTTGCAGAAAGCAGGAAACTATTAAAAAAAAGAACCAAATGGAAATTCTAGATCTTAAATTTATAAAGCCAAATATATGGATTCATTGGATGTGGTACTGAACACATTAGATCTAGATGAAGAGAGAATTCACAAACCGGAAAGTAGATTAGAAGAAAATATTCAGAGGGACGTACTGAATGACCAAAAGATGGAAAATATGGAAAGCAGATAAATGACATAAGTGATATAGTGAAGATCTAATATATTTATAGTTGAAGTCTTGAAAGAAAGGAGAAGGAAAACTGTAAAAAGCAATATTTGAAGAGATAATGATTGACAAATTTCCAAATCTGGTTAGATATCAAGCTGCATATTCAAGAAGTACCATTTTAGCAGCATAAATAAAAAGAATCCATCTCGAGGCACAAAGAGAAAAGTCTTAGGAACAGAGAGCAAGAGAGTAAAGGAGCAATAATTAAGCTGATAGCTGACTTCTCAGACAAATCAGATATGAAACTGGAAAATAAAAAGGAATCAAATCAGGAGATAAGATTGGACTTAATTTCCAAGGAGCTGAAATGAGTAAGTGTAGCTAAAGTAATAGATGAAGACAGAAGAAGGACTGTGGAAGATGATAGAAACATCAAAGGTAAACAACTCAGCGGTACAAGTGGTAGAGTTGTGTATTTGTTAGTGACTGCATTTGTGGACTCTTACATTTTCAACATTTTAAGCATGTGTACATTGGTCACAGATTTCTGGAGATTGGTTTTTTCCCTGGTGTTCATTATTTTTGTTATTCAAGATGTGGAGAGATGTTTACAGACCCTTTCACAGGTTATATTGGCTTACATGGCTTTAAATATTTAATAATGGAGAAGGTAGCATGAATCTTGGTTTTGCCTTACTTGATGCAAAAATAACATGACTAAGGGGTTGCTTGGCTGACTTAGTTTGTAGAACATGCTGTACTTCTTGATCTTGAGGCTGTGAGTTCAAGCCCCATGTTGGGCATAGAGCTTACTTAAAAACAAAAACCAAACCAAACCAAAACAAAACAAAACAAAACAAAACAAAACAAAAAACATGGCTCAGCACTGTCTGATACAAAGCTGGTGTAAAGCAGTCTAAATAGTGTGTTAACACTATAACGTATGACTATGAAAAAGTACTTTCTATTTAAGAAAGCAGAAAGGAAACTCATCCAGAGACCTGAGTCAAAAATATTTAGCGTTAACAAGTATTTAAAAAATATTGTAATTTGTATATTACCACCAAGAAACATATCCTGAGTTCAATAATGCTTCAAATCAAGAATTGGTCCTGTGTCAATATTTTGCTATAAAAATGGGAATGTTCTCCTCTCTGTTAATAAAACCAATGACTTATTATAACTGTATTCTAAAGAGAGTTTTCTTGGCTGTCAAAATGCTGAAGGCAGTCTCTATTTCCAACAGTCATTGTAAGAACAAGTATGTTATCCTTTAAAAATGTATCCCAATATCATGCCTGCTTCAGGTCTTTTAACAACTCTCAACTGCATCTAATCTCATCATATTTCCTATAAAATCTACTTGATTTGGCCCTGTCTATTTGATGTTAAGATAAAGAAAGCAAGCTAAAGAAAAGATTTTGGCAGATGAAAAGCCATAATTAGTGAAGGTATTTATGTTGAGACTTCAGGCAACAGGACTGCCAAAAGTTGTATCTGAAATTTGAGATGCCCTGAAATAAAGATAGACTCTGTGAGCATTTTCCAAATAGATCCAGTTCAGACAAGGACAAATGAGTAATGCCTGAACCAGTTGCAGAAAAAAGATCAAGAATTAGTATGACTATGTTACACTGACCCAGTCATGAGGAAATGTATGAGTTAGGTAATGAACAGATTCAGGACCCAGTGCCTTTCTTTGGGCTTTGCTTCCCAAGACCTAAGAGGAAGACTTTCCTACTTTTTGAAGAGCATGCAGCTTTGCATGGAAGCACTTGGCATAAATAAATATGGGCATATATGAGGGTCTTAATTCTGTCCTATAGTTAATTAAGAAGAAAAAATGGATTACTGAAGCAGAGGACTCATTTAATGTAGCATCGTGTGACCAATGTTTCCTTTCTGTAAATCTTTAATGCTAAAAGGGATCAACATTAGAAACTGTTCTATGTTGATCATTAAACTAAGTGATAATCTTTATAATCCCTTGGAATATAAATTATGTGAGACATAGGGTGATGGGAAGTGGAGAGGAAAAGAAATTCAAGTACTCTTTGCAGGCTTTGGCTTTTTACCATCTGCTTGTTGATTCATTGGTCCCATTTCTTCCTCATCTGTTTATTTGCATAGCGGCACCAGCTGCCCCCTCAAATTTGAATTGCCTGACTTAATCAGACAGGCCCCTGATTGAGAACTGAGTTACAAATTGGCAGATGAATACCAAATTGTTTTTAATAAGACACAGAGTTCTGGGTGCTTTGTGCCCGTGCTATAACTGTTTGCTGGCAGCTACAATAACCAGCAGCCTTCCTTTCATCTTGAAGAGAAAGGCAAAAGGCATTCAAAGGAAGCCTTTGGATTTTGTACTCAGAATTTCCACTCATCTGCCTAATGTTCTTTTTTTAATTAGAAGGATACACAAATGACTTAATTAATCAAGCCTGTCTTAGGGAATTATGCATTTATTAATGGTTTCTGCACTCAAGCACATTATTAAGGGATTTGTGCTAAGCACCTGACATAAAGCAGACTAATTTTGCTTGCTTTGCTTAATGTATTGAGAAACGGCATGTTGATCAGATTTCAAAACATTCAAGCTATGAACTAATGTCCTATTTAGAGGGTTTAAAAATTCAGTGCATTGGCAATGCAGCCTTATAATGCTTTCTTTACAAGGCACTCTACAATGGAAAAGGAAGAATAACTTGATGGGAGAAAAAAGCATTAAAAGGTGAAAGAAAAGGGAAGAGTAGAGGGGGCAACCCTTGCAGGCAAGTGGGGCCTTTGGATATTGAATTTGTGGTTCCTTGCTTTGGTCTTTCCATAGTTTAGAACGTTCTTTCCATTCTCAGTTTTTGCTAGCCATATCTTAACTGGTCTTGTAAGTCCTCCAGACTAGGGTGTATGATTGGCAGAAGTGACTGGACCTTGTCAGAGAGTTGAGTGTGTGAACCCATATTTGAATGGCTGATCTGTTGTATTCTGAGCTCCTTAGGTTACTGACCATTGTGATCATTTTTATTCATGACAGTGATTAAAAATAAATTATCAAATTTAATGTGGCCAATACCATCATTAAAAAGACATTATATATTGAACCAGGAATTCCTCCACATAGATCATAAAAATTTAACGCATCAAAATTCTCCTTTTAGCTTCAGTAACTGAAAAATAACATGAGAAACATGTCACAGAATTCTCTCTACACATCTACAGTGAAAAGGAATCTGGTTTGACCAAATGGAGAACAAGCATCATGATTTCAGGACATTTTTCAAGAGTCTCATTTGCATCAAACAGTGGCTAGATGATGTCATAGAAGAGAAGTGCTCCACAGGCTATAGATATCAAAGTCCTACGATTCAACACTATCCTAGGAAAGACAAAACATAGATGACCTGAGTTCAGTGTACCATTGTGATTCAGAGAGAGGTCTCTTGAGACAAATGGCTTGCCTGGGTTGGAGTCTTGGCTCTCCTACTTAGCCATTTTAGCAACCATGCACAACTCATCCTCTCTAAACCTTGCCTCTAAATTGGGAATAATAATAATAATAATAATAATACCTACATCTAGACTAGTAATTGAGATAAGACAAGTAAGCATTCAAATTATGTTAACATTATTATTTTTAATCAGTCATCAGCCATGTGCTATGGAATTCACCTTAACCTACTCCCTTTATAAAACAAAAGTGACAACCACCACCACTACCATCCTTGCTTTATCCTGTTTCTCAAGGTATCGTGCCATATCATGAAAAGACTTTTTGAAAGAGTAATTTACCATTACTGTTTTTTTCTCAATTCTCAGTGATTCCTTAAACAACTTAGTTTAGCTTCTGCAGATATCCTTATGTCATTTAAGCTGCTCTCAGGAGAGTGATTGATAGCTGATCAGGGGACACTTTTTAGAATTTGTTTTACTTGATTTCCAAATCTGTATTCATGAATAGACCACCTCTTCCATCAGCTCCAGATTGGTATATCTTGAGAATCTAATACATGCATCACCATGAGGGAGGCGCCATGAGGGAGAAATGGAATAGAGAGTATGGAATAGAATCTGGGATTCAGCATCTTATTTTTTTATTTATTTATTTATTTTTAAATTTTTCTTTTTTTAATTTTCTTTTTTAAAATTTACATCCAAATTAGTTAGCATATAGTGCAACAATGATTTCAGGAGTAGATTCCTTAGTGCCCCTTACCCATTTAACCCTTCCCCCCTCCCATCCCCCCTCCAGTAACCCTCTGTTTGTTCTCCATATTTATGAGTCTCTTCTGTTTTGTCCCCCTCCCTGTTTTTATATTATTTTTTTCCTTTCCCTTATGTTCATCTGTTTTGTCTCTTAAAGTCTTCATATGAGTGAAGTCATATGATTTTTGTCTTTCTCTGACTGGCTAATTTCACTTAGCATAATACCCTCCAGTTCCATCCACATAGTTGCAAATGGCAAGATTTCATTCTTTTTGATTGCTGAGTAATACTCCATTGTATATATATACCACATCTTCTTTATCCATTCATCCATCGATGGACATTTGAGCTCTTTCCATACTTGAGCTGTTGTTGATAGTGCTGCTATAAACACTGGGGTGCATGTGTCCCTTAGAAACAGCACACCTGTATCCCTTGGATAAATGCCTAGTCGTGCAGTTACTGGGTCATAGGGTAGTTCTATTTTTAGTTTTTTGAGGAACCTCCATACTGTTTTTCCAGAGTGGCTGCACCAGTTTGCATTCCCATGGGATTCAGCAGCTTAAGGTGAATTCAGGAATGATAGACAACACTAAAAACCTTCTCTAGGCTGCCTTAGTGTCTCTCAAGTGCCTTAGTGTCTCCTTGGGTGCTGGCAAGGAAATATGCCCTTGAAGGAAATCCATTTATGGCATTATCAACTGTTATTAGCTCTTCAAAGAGCTAAGTTATGACGCCAAGAGAATGGAACATGGAAAAGAAGCATTTTGAATACATAAGCATAAAAGAGTACTGGAATGACTGGAGTATGTTTCTGGCAGTGGGAAGTCAGTACCAAGTAAGAACACTGGGAAGCACAATGAGAGAAGTACATTATTCCTGTATTTTACACCATCATCTATCAGTAACAAGAAAAATAGAAACTGCACTTATTGAGATCTTTGTCAGGCACCTTAGCAAATGTATTACATGCACAACCTGTCTATGGCCATACCACCCTGAATGTGCCCAATCTCATCTATATTATATGCACAACCTAATTTAATCCTTACAATAATTATATAAAGTAAATAAAATCAACCCCCTTCAGAGGAAACTAAAGATTAAGCGATTAAGCACTTGGCCAAAGTTCATGGAACAAATAACTAAGCTCAGGTTTGATTCATTCATTCATTCATTCATTCATTCATTCATTCAACAGATACTTTGTGAGTAGTATTATATGACAGATACTTTTTTGGTTTTGGGGTATGACAGCAAAGAAAATATATGCTGTTATGGGGCTTATATTCTGGTAGGTGAAATAGAAAAGAGTTTTCACAGCACTTGGAAAAGATTATTCATAACATCAGACCAGTTTTAAACCAGTTGAGTTGATCAATTACAACTTGCATCAGTAAATGTACTTTTGCAAGCCAACCTGTTACAAACTTCTTGCTTTTGAAACTCAACAAGTCATAAACAGACTCATTCTATTAAACACACTATGAGTGCAACTAAGCACAGGTCTCACCTGAGCTTCCATGCTTTTACAGATGATGTCATCCTTTTTAAACATCTGATAATCTGCCAATCCCTGAATTTCACACTGCTCAAAAATCTGATCTAATAACAAATAATGATATAGCATCTGAAAAGTCCAAGAACAAATGTGATCTACCTGAAGTTGAAATCTGAGATCCACAGATGTGAACCACAATATCATTTATAAACAATTATATCTTTAATTACATACACTTTTGTTAAGAAAAATGTGACAGATTTCAGCTAATTCTTAAAATAGTCAGGAATGCTTACGTCAAGAATTGGTGACCCACTCTCCTTTTTCAGGCATAAAGGGTAATAATGTCCTCAGCAGAAAAACGGGGTGAACATGCCAGCCAGAAAGAGCTATCTGTTTAGGACACTGAAGGGTGAGATTCTCTTGAAAGCAGATGTCTTCCTAAATTCATTTCCAATCCTAAATTTCACAGTACACAGGCCCATTGAATTCAATTCTTGCTGCTATATACAAAACCCTTTACCTGGGTAAATACATGAGGCCTGAAGGAAATACAGGATGTACAATGTGAGTAGCTTAATAGAGAAAAGACTAATTATTAATTGCATCAGTTCTTATCACCCTCAAAATTTGGAAGAGTGGGAAGAACAAATAGAATATTAAATCTGAAATTATTTAAACTACTAGATACCCTTGAACTCCTGTCACTTAAATCCTTAACTCTTAGCCCTGTACTCTTCCCATTAAGAACTTATAAATTGTCTTCCTATGAACAACTCCCCCGCTGGCTCATGAGACTAAGAATAGCTCCATCCAGATTATTTTTATTATGGTAAAATGTACATACATTGATGTTTCCATTAGCCATTTAAAGATGTATAATTTAACAGGATGCTAAGGATTATACGGGAATACAATGAACAATGTTAAGTCAACAAATTAGGTAACCTGGATGAAATGGAGAGAACCATAGAAAGACATAAACTAGTGAAACTGACCGAAGAAGAAATAGAAAATGTGAATAAGCCTGTAGGAAGTGAAGGGATTGAGACTTAGGGAAAGAGCATTGTGCTTGAGGGAACAGCAAAACCCTAAGTGGGGAGAATACTTGGTGTGTTCAGAGAAATACAGGGGGCCTCCATGGCTACACAGAGTGAATGAGTGGAATCATGGCAGGAGACATAGTCAGAAAGATAAGGAGGTAAGTTTCTGTAACATTTCTTAACTTCAAATACTAGTGGATTAACAAAACAAAAGTTTATTTCATACTGTTGCCATTTGCAGTTTGCAGGGACTCTGTTCTACATGGTTTCTTAAGGACCTAAGTTGATAGACTGCTGATATCTTATAGCAGCACTATTTGCAACATGTGGGCTCCTTGATTGTTACAGAAGACCAGTAGATAGATATTGTACCATAACTTTTCTATACCTTGGCTCCACCTAATTTTAAGGAGTCTGAGGAATGTGGTTGAGCAGTAGACTTTTTGGTGAGGCTCGTTTTCTTTGCCATTGGACAGTAGGTGGCAGAATCTTTGATGGCCATTGTAAAGAGTAAGTGTGATTGGCAGCCTCTGGATAATTTTAACTTATACATGTTAACGCGATCATTCTGGTGCTCTGTTATATGGAGAATGACAGAAGGAACTTAAGGGTGGAGGCAGAGAGAAATAAATTCAGAGCCTATTAACAGTAACATGGGCATGGCATGATAATGCTTGTGACCAGCATGGTAATGGCAGAGGTATCAGTATTGGTTAGATTCTGTGTGTATTTGGGTGTGGTGCTAATATATTCTATTAATTAGCAGAATGTCATATGAAGAACCCATATTAGCATTATTAAGCATATTATTAGCATTACTAGTCTTTAGAATTTGAACCTAGGTCCTTTCAGTTCAAAAGCCCAGACTCTTAACCACCATTATAACTATTTGAAAAACTAAGGAAGGAAAAATTTTCTAAGTCTTGCACTTAATAAAAATATCATTTGTATTATTTTATAATTAACCTGAATGCATACTTACTTGATCTAAAATTGTAATATCACAGTATCAGCTAACCAGCAATTAACTCTGTTGTGTGATAAGTTTTGGTTTGGCAGTGATACCTCATATATGATAGTCTGTGTATTTTATTTTTTAGTCTTAAGTTTAAGAAATTGAGCAAAACATGGTTTGTCTTATTTCTTCTGAAGGCAAAAAGTAATTTCTGTGGTACTATATACAAATGATTGGCCTATGACTTATTATAAAAAAGGAACCTCTCCTATCAGATTCTATAACCACATCTGTTTTTTTTTATGTTTTTACTTTTATTTTTTTAAATCTCTGTTTACAGAAACACTTTCCTCTTAATATCTAAGGTTCAAGGCTCCTCTTAGACATGAAATGAAGTCCTGAATGGTTTGGCTAGAATTATTTAAATAATTATTTGCTATTTAATTAATAGCAAATACTTTTTAATTTTTTTTAATGTTTATTTTTGAGAGAGAGAGAGAGAGAGAGAGAGAGACTGAGAGCGAGCACATGGGGGAGGGGAAGAGAGAGATGGAGACACAGAACCTGAAACAGGCTCCAGACTCTGAAGTGTCAGCACAGAGCCCAAAGTGCGGCTCAAACTCACAAACCTCGAGATCATGACCTGGGCCAAAGTCAGATGCCCAACCAGCTGAGCCACTCGGGCGCCCCAATAGTACATACTTTTAACATGGGGAAACAAACACAGAAAGGTCCATTGAAGACCAGAAAATACTGGACATTGTTTTACCTGTTACAGAAAAGTATATGCATTTAAAATCAATTTCAAGAGATGGCTGTCAGTGGCTGTCAAACATTTTATGGACATGGAACTTAAATTTTCATAGCAGCAGAATTATTATGTCAAGACCAACCAAAAATAGGGCTATAATTCCTCTAGTTTGTATCACTAGAAATCTTTTCCAAGACATATGCTCATAAGATGATTAAAATTTTGAATCATGACACAAAATTGATGATTCATAAATTATACATGTGTCTGCATTGTTACAAAATTGTGTTGCACTTTCTATGTACTTAATGTATTCTCAGTGTCCATAACCATTTAATTTTCAAACGAAGCCAAAGTTTCAAAGAGAAGCCATGCATACCCTATCTTCATGAAGAGTTCATATGCATCTATTTATGTCTGCAATAAAGGAGGTGATAGCAAATGAAAAAAAAAAAACAGATGAAGAAAGCTACAGTTTTCTTATTTCCTTCAGGCCTCATGTATTTACCCAGGTAAAGGGCTTTGTATATAGCAGCAAGAATTGAATTCAATGGGCCTGTGTACTGTGAAATTTAGGATTGGAAATGAATTTAGGAAGACATCTGCTTTCAAGAGAATCTCACCCTTCAGTGTCCTAAACAGATAGCTCTTTCTGGCTGGCATGTTCACCCCGTTTTTCTGCTGAGGACATTATTACCCTTTATGCCTGAAAAAGGAGAGTGGGTCACCAATTCTTGACGTAAGCATTCCTGACTATTTTAAGAATTAGCTGAAATCTGTCACATTTTTCTTAACAAAAGTGTATGTAATTAAAGATATAATTGTTTATAAATGATATTGTGGTTCACATCTGTGGATCTCAGATTTCAACTTCAGGTAGATCACATTTGTTCTTGGACTTTTCAGATGCTGTATCATTATTTATATTATTTAGAAGGCACCAATGGATCCAAATGGAATTATTTCAAGCAAAAGTACAAAAAAACTTGAATTTCATGGTATACGTGTCTGTAATTTTATTATATATAAAGTTTCAGTGCACTAGAGGTTTCGACAAGGTCATTGAATTGTATCTGGGAGTCCTTGAGCACATGAGGTGGAAGTATGGATTATGGTGGACATAGCATGATTGAGATGGATGTTTTGAAGGTGGTGAGGAGGTCTAGGGTTTGTTCATGGAATGGGTAGCTGAAGGGGAGTGGAAGATATTGTTTCAGGTGAAAAGATGTTTTAGGTGAGGTCAGGGTATCACCTGGTTCATCCATATGGATGTTGAAGTGACTGAGAACTGATAACAGATGTAGTGGTTGAGAGCCAGGAGAGTGACAAGATGTGGGTTGGTGGCAGCTGCAAGGTAAGGCGGTAGGTGGTAGAGCCAGATGGTACAGGCCTTAAATATCTGGTATTTTTGTTTTTGTTTTTGTTTATTTTTTTTTCTGATGGAGGGAAAAAGAGAAATAGTTTGGAAGCGGCAATGGGGAGCAAGAACATCAACTACTAAAATTCTTGTGGCCAAGGTATATGGGTTATGAAAGTAAAATATTTCTACTCAAGAGCAGTGTTCTTAGGGAAACAACCAGGTTTCAGTTAATAAAACAACAATAACTCAAATTTTTTGAGTAGTTAAGATGTGTCAAGCTTTGTTCTAAATGTTTTTGATTTTTTTTTTTTAATGTTTATTTTTGAGAGACAAAGAGGGTGTAAGCAAGGGAGGAGCAGAGAGAGAAGGAGACATAATCTGAAGCAGGCTCCAGGCTTTGAGCTGTCAGCACAGAGCCCAACATGGGGCTTGAACCCATGAACTGTGAGATCATGACCTGAGCCAAAGTCGACCACTTAACTGACTAAGCCGCCCAGGCGCCCCATGTTCTAAATGTTTTATAAGAAGATTAAAGACATGCTTAGTGAGA